>NC_041806.1:12986231-13335231 GCF_900964775.1 Scleropages formosus
TAAACTTAGCCATCATGGAATTTGACTTTCAAATAGGGAATACATAGATTATCATAGCAGAGGGTGTTGCGCTTATTTCGTAAGCAGGAGATCAGGAGGGAAGTGACTTCGGAAGTGCATTCTCGATGAATGTAGGAGGGATTCAGCAGTTCAGAGGGACACAGCACACGGAGGGAGCTCATATTCCAGACCAGAACATCGGGGACAAAACCGAGAATCGGTAGGTGCTGTAATGTATTGTATTTGACCAGGACCAATCAGGAAGATAGAGGGTTTTAGTTTTTGAAAGGTTGACTTGCACTGCAGTTATGATCTGTCATTAGATGTCTGAGATGCTGCAGTTTGTGAGGATATGTCTGTGTCTGTTGAAGAAAGATGGGAAGAGCTGGGTGTCATCTGCAATACAGTGAGTGATAGAAGCCATGAGAAGCAGTGAACAAGCTAAGCGTAGCAGTGAGGTCTGAATAATTAGCTGTGTGGAGCACCTATTGAGATATTGAGTGGCAGAGAAGAGAAGGACCCATGCCACACCACTAGTAAGATCTACCATGGGGCACTTGGTGCCTCAGCTCACAGCTCACATGTAGTTGCATCAAACTTAAATGTTAATAAATGAGAACTCAGTGAATCAGTATGAATATAATTAATGAGCATCCCAGGAAGGATGTGCTGTATTTTTTTTGTGCTTGTTGCTATGCTGCAGTGTGTGTGTTGCTCTGAAACTTGTGGCACCCCTGCGGGAAGCTGCTCCCTTTTTTACACCATGTTCACTGTGTTGTACAACACGAGTTGTGTTTCTGCAATAAGCCCACAGGGAGATCTCCTCATGCCCCTGGAGGGTGTGACATGCGATCCTGTGTGGCCCACTGGGCAACACAGGACTGCTAATGACATGTTTTAACTAAGGCAGACATGACAGTCTTGTAGTTATTAGCAGGTGAGCTCATCTGGTTCTGATGCGTGCTGTGCTGCGTTCAAATGAACAGTCCAGCTCCGTGACAAGCAGGCAAGAAAAGAATGAACTCACATGGACACACGCAGGTCGTAGATGGATCACACACAGGCCAACTGTTAACAGGTCACTCAACCTCAGACTCCTCACAGTTTTTATTCTGGTGTGAGGCAACAGGTTGTAGAAGCACTTTCTGAGAGACATCACAGTTTTACCTCTCACTGCACTGCGGTTCACTACGGCCCTGTATGTGTGGTTCAGTGTTTCTTCTCTCCATCCCGAATGTTTTTGATATGCTCCACCTCTCACTGCACTGCGGTTCACAAGGATTCAAAATCAAAATCCATTCACGAGGATTTCAAAATCAAAATTCCATCAGTTCTTGTTTTTGTATCTGATGTGGTGGACTGAGTTCCCCATGTCCCTCAAAACTGCTGAATCCTTACCAGGACTCAAGAAGGGTCTCAAACCCATCTCTTTCAGAGCTGCTTCTCTCCTGATGCCAAAATAAATGAGTCCAGCACCATCTACTGCGATTATCTATGTATTTGCTATTTGAATGTCATCTCTGTAGGCAGCTCTTTGAGGGATGAGAACCAGTAACATGGTGGTATCAGATGGACAAACTGTGTGTTCATAATCCTGTGTCTAAAGCTTTGTTGTTGAAGCACTTTGTTTAATCTTAGCTGTGTGTTTGATACTTACGTACCTTTACATTTATTCATTTAGCAGACACTTTTCTCCAAAGCAACTTCCAATGAACTCTGTGTAGCGTTATCAGCCCACACACCATATTCACCAAGGTGACTTACGCTGCTAGATACACTACTTATAATGGGTCACTCATCCATACATCAGTGGAACACACTTTCTCTGTCACTCACACAGTGTGGGTGAACCTGCACAGCATGTCTTTCCAGGAAGAAATCAGAGCACCAGGAGGAAACCCACATAGACACAGGGAGAACATGCAAATTCCACTCAGACTGAATGGGGATTGAACCCACATCCTCTCGCACCACCCAGGTGTTGTGAGACAGCAGCGCTACTCACTGTGCCACTGTGCTACCCTGTCTGATATAGAGCTTCATCTATCAGGACGTATAGGAGGAATATCCTCCTATATATTCTGATATATTAATAATAAATGTAATGGTTTAGTTGTGAGTAAAAATATCTCTTTACACAAACTGATTCAATACAAGGGTGTCTCATCTCAGGAGGTACTATAAATTGCCCTTCAGGCCTGACATTTGGAGGAAGGGGGGGGTACATCTCTCCCTAGCAGGACTGAGACACATGGATCTACCACAACTGTGCTGGGATTGTTCAGTGGTGTGCTGAATGTACTGCTTGTGTGTGTTTATGATGGTGGTTGAGGTTGGTCTGTATGCTCTAGATAAGTATTTAAATTTAACTGATATGTTGGTGTGTTAAATTGTGGCTCAGGGTTGTGGGTGGGTGTGTGTGTTGCAGGTGATATCATGGCTGAAGCGGGCTTGGATCTCAGCCGCAAGTTTGTGTCCGAAGGTGAGATTGAGGAGAGGAAGAGGAAGAGACAGGAGGAATGGGAAAAGATCCGGAAGCCTGAGGACCCAAAAGGTGAGGCCTGTTGGGTCTCCTGTGTGCTGTCCACTGTTCCCTGCAGCGTCCTGCTAGTGTAGAGGTGTATTGTGGGGAAAAAAGACGTTCTTTTTCGGTGTGTGTACGTTTGTCTAAGTGCTTATCGATGCCTCCGATGCCGTGTATGTTTCAGAGGCCCCGGAGGAGGAATACGACCCGCGTTCGCTGTACGAGCGGTTGCAGGAGCAGAAGGAGAAGAAGCAGGAGGAGTACGAGGAGCAATTTAAATTCAGTAAGTGTATTTACCCTCCAAGTCCATAGATGACAATAAAGAGTACCTGAAAGTAATAGGAGTGCTTTGTCTTTAGTCATTTTTGTTTTAATTAGCTCAAAGTTAATGAAAGCAGTTAATTTCTTACATACAGTTTATTATATCTGTATGTAAACTTTTCACAGACCCCAGTACCGAGTTGAGGGGTATGTGTTTTGTGTTGCTTTTACTGACGGTGATGTAGTTATGAAAAGATGGGTCCTGATTATGTTGTTGGCTGTTAGATAAGGAGCCATACGTGCACTGTGTGCTTTTAATAAAACCGTACTGTTGATCGGTGTCCTAATGGACCTATCCAGATGACTTTGTGCAGTGTCTTGGCTCATTGTCCTGTAGGAAGGTGGTTAACACCTTGCAATTCTGCTCCTGGGCCACAGTTAAGAGGTTTTGCTTTTTCATGTTACCCATGTATCTGATCTTTGCACAACCTGCATCTACAGAGAATATGGTTCGAGGCCTGAATGAGGACGAGAGCAACTTCCTGGATGAGGTTTCCAGGCAGCAGTCTCTCCTTGAGAAGCAGCGGCGAGAGGAGGAGCTCCAGGAGCTAAAGGAGTACAGGATATCCTTTCCTTCACAAGTAACAATGCAAGTGTTCTGCTTTTACCATAGTAAATGTCCCAGGTATGTCGAGAGTAATTTACCACAGACACCATAAGCAATTAAGCTTAAGCATAATTTGGCGGCTGTTCATAGTGTGGGCTTGCATAGTGTGGGCTCACATCCCTGTCACTTTGGTAACCATCATGGAATATCTTGGAGCGGTAACAGAGGGTCCCAGAGCTGGCAGCAGCTAGTAGGGTTACAAGTTCAAGTGTCCAAAGGAAGTCTGCTGTTTCACTTTTAAGCAAAAGGCAGCATAAACAGCGTTCTTGAATTTTCTTTCTAAGAAGAATGTAAGTCACCGGGGTAAAATGGTCTGCTCACCAGGTACAATGTACAGATTTGCTTTCGCAGGGTGGTGCTGTGCCATACATGTTCCACAGAGGTCACTCTCATCTTCCTTGACTGTGCCTTCCACAGCGCTCTCACCAAGTTGACAGCAAGCAATGAGAGCAAGAAGGAGCCAGGGAAGAGGGCAGGGCCTCATCCCACAGAAAATCGCAACGTTCTCTCCCAGGCACACCTGCTGGCAGGAGCGGTCAAACGACGGAGGTAAAACACCCCATACAAGTCCAGTAAAGGGGACTGGCCATTTTGGCCTGGCCCATCCAGTGGGGTTGGATGTGTGTTAGTGTCCAGGCCTCAGATGTCCCCCTTCTCTCCACTGCAGCTTGTCTCAGTCATCAAATGGCAGCAAGAAACAGAAGCAGGAGGAGGCCGAGGGGGGAGGGGGCAGGGCTCAGACAGGTGAGGAGTGGTACTACATTCTGCAGTGCTTTCACTCCAAGGTGATAGCCTTGGTGACTTTGCGTAGTGTCTGGTTCAGCTCTGCCACCAGGGGGTGTAGCATTGACACGGCCTAGACCTCGTGGTCATGAAGTGTTTATCGCCGCAGACTCAGTGACTGCAGCAGGTGATGGCAAGCAAGTCCCTGTGATGGGCGTGGTTCTGCCCTCCGCAGCTGTCTGTGTAGGCATTCTGCCTGGACTGGGTGCCTACTCCGGCAGCAGTGACTCCGACTCCACCAGTGATAGTGAAGGTATATATATACACACACACACACTCACACACACACACACACACACACACACACACACACACACACACACACACACAGAGCCTGTGACACGTCCAGCCAATTGCCTGGTATGAGTAATTAGAAGCTGTAGCTCTTACTCCATGTTTTCTGATCATGTGACCAAACTGTCTCATTCCCCACAGTGTAGCATTGTGTCTCCACTGACCTATCCACAAATGCTGCATCATTAGCTGGAGAAACCAGAGGTCCAGTTGAGGACTACGCATTTCCACCATGAAATCAGAGCTGATGTGACACAGCATGATCTGGTGTGTGTGTGTGTGTGTGTGTGTGTGTGTGTGTGTTTTTGTTTTTTTTTTTTTTTTTCCTGCCTGTGTTTTGTTTCATGGATGTAGAGGGACAGGAAATGTCATTTTCAGTGCACAGATCTGTTTGAGCACAACTGCGAGTATTGTTTGGAAAATAAATCTCCTTTTCTGTCTGCAGTACTCTGCGTGTTTGCTTTTTATTAAATCATTTAGCCTCAATTCAAATGACATTTTTAACACACAAGCTCAGTACTTCAAGTGATGCCATAAACACGTTTACACAACATAAATCTGCCTTTTGGCTTTCGTGTCACTAAAAACACAAATTAATATTGAACTTGAAATCAGAACCTCAGCCTTTTCACAGGTATAAGGGTACTGTATTCTTAGAAGACAACTAGGCTACAGCTTGTACTGTAAGTGACTTTGGAAAAAAGCATCAGCTAAATGAATAAATCTAAGACATTCCTAGAAAGAGAGTTTTCTGTCTGTGACTTCAGTACTAAACATAATTGTGATTAAACCCACGTTACGCACAACATGGGTATCATCTAAAGGCACATGGTTATAAATACAGTCCATATACAGTATATCTGAATTTACACTGATTATATTGCTGTACTACATCAAGATTTAAGGCACTTCTGTCACCGACTGTGCATTGTAAATTTGTTAAAACAGTTCACAGTCAGGGATGAGGTCATTAGGATCAAAGGGTATCAACAGTGTAAACAATATTTTAAGTGCTTCAGAGCAAAGGAAGCCTTCGTCAGTTCATGTTGTCATTGTGCATTTTTCATAATCCATATTAGAAGTCCTGCAGAAGTTTGTGTTAGTGTTGCTTCAGCTCAGCAGGAAACCCACTCCAAACAGGGTGCCACCATGGTAAACAACCTTTGGAAAAGTTATATGAGAAAACAGCAACACACGGTCTTATTAAACTTGAGTAATTAACAAGCCACCACCTACTTATCGTCTAAGGATTAAAATGGAATTAATATTTTGCAACTTGAAGCAGCTGTTCATCCAGGACAACACATCAGTACAAAGCAGGTACAGGAGCTTAGAGCAATGTTTATGTGTTTCCAATATGCACCAGCCTGTGTGTATAAACAAACACCTCAAACTACTGACAGTGGCGTTTGGGTCACTTCATGTTTATTGAGCGCAGACGCAGTTAAAAATATGTGTGAAAACTGTGAAGGCACACTGGAGTGTGATTATAGACACGACCACAGACCTAAAAGGCCAAAAACAACACACACACTGTAGTAGCAGTAATAATAGCAATAAACTAGTACTTTATTAAAACATTGAATTCCACTTTGGGCTAGTAACAGTTTAGTGTTGCCACTCTCAGTGTGGTCCTGTCTCGGGGTTGACAAGAAAGTTAGAAAAAGACAGGGAAGTAACATGGAGCATTCAGCTCAGCCTGTTGCTCATTAACAGCAGCATGCAACCCCCAGGTGCTGGGGTCCTCACTCCGGAGCAATGCTGCTAGCCAATAGGTTCCTGTGCTTGATGTACCACGTGACCTGTTGAGGCAGCTCTGCCAACACAGATTTGGCAAGGTTTCCTTCGGTGCCTGAAAGAAAACAGAAAAAGATCTATGACTGAAAAAATGGGAGCTCTGCTCTTGGTTGGCTGACTCCGTTCAGGCTACGTTTGTCCTCAGTACTCCAATTCCCACATTGTCCCATCATAAGCCAAATGGCAAAAGGCTCTGTTTCATCAGAAGCCAAAAACAGTTCTCAGGCCTGACCTCAGATGCTGAAGGTGTCTTCACTGGGATCCAGAAACACTATGCCAACTCGGACCCCTGTTCACTGGAGTCAATC
Organism: Scleropages formosus; assembly: GCF_900964775.1. Taxonomy (NCBI): domain Eukaryota; kingdom Metazoa; phylum Chordata; class Actinopteri; order Osteoglossiformes; family Osteoglossidae; genus Scleropages; species Scleropages formosus. Next base: position 12,992,866 of record NC_041806.1, read on the forward strand.
AACATGAGCAACCCACCCACGTGGGACCAAGAACATCAGTCATATAATCTTTGACATCACAGAAAACTGCGCTGAAGCTTACTTTAATCACATTCAGAGTGAGTCCATGTAGGACCATGTTGTTATAAGCAAAGGAGTTAAGCCAAACTAGCACTCAGACTGAGGGAAACACCTGCATTTATTGCCTGTTCTATTTGTCCATACTGATCTGAACATAACAAAGTACTCAGGAAGCAACCAGCAAAAAGCAATCCTGCCACAAAAGCAAATTTCCTAATTGTTTACATAGCTATCACAATTACAACAACTATAAAAGGGGAAAAGAAAAAAAAAGACAAAGAATGAGAAGGGGAAAAGAAAGAGGTGTAAGAGTGAGAGATCGAGGAGAGGGTAGAAGAAGGGTATTAATGAGAGGGAGTGGAAGAGGTAGAAAGGGGAGAGGAGGAGAGGGTGTAACAAGAGAAGGGGAAGGAGTAGAGGGAGAAGAGATGGGCAGAGTGGAGGGCAATGGTGTAGTGGAAAAAGCAAGAGAAGAAAACGTAACAAAATGTAAGCAGAGAGGAAGGGGACAACAGGGAGGAGAGGCAGAAGGCCAGGGGACAGACAGGTTTCAAATGAAATGAGCCACCCTATTTGACCATGTAATAAATCATAGTCTATCCTTGAGACAAGCTGGGCAGAAAGTTCAACCCAACATAAACAGATCCACGGTGGCTTCAATTATCTGCACATTTCAGAGTGAAAACCGGTAACCATACCATTCTACTTCTATAGTTAGTCTAGTAGTCTAGTTCTCTACTGTAAATGTTCCTACTTGTCCATGTAAGTTCGACAACATTCAGATGGATGAAAAAGATTCTTTTCAATTGAACAAGAGCATGCAATTGTTGACATGGTGGTCCAGAACAACACCATCTGCCTCAAAGAAATTCAGCAAAGAATACAGGACAATCAGTTCTTCCATAATATTCACCAATGCAGTCTTGCCACTATTAATTGTGTTGTAAGGAGAAATGCCATCCGGATGAAGAAGGTATACAAAGTGCCCTTTGAGAGGAACTCTATCAGAGTGAAGGAGCTGCAATTCCAGTTTGTTCAAGTATGTGTAAGCCACACAATTACGGCACTTTTACTGTAAATACAAAGATATTGTTTTCCTGGACATTGTGTCTTTACTATTCTACTGTAAGTCGAAAAATTCAGGCATCTCTAGGCATAATGCTGCATCAAAGCGGGAAGTCAGACTGTTCAGCAACAGCTACATAACCAACTTTACAATCAATACTGTTACGTTAAAAAACAATTATTGTACCATGTGTTCTTTTTACTCTAGAGGATTTTGGAGTTGGATAGCAGTGCTACTCATTCTGAGTACCTGTATATTGATGAAGCTGGCTTCAATTTTAACAAGAAAAAGAGAGGAACGTGATTGGCCATTGTGCCACAGTCAATGACCCTGGACAAAGGGGAGGCAACATCACCATGTCTGCTGCAATTTCAACCACTGGTGTTGTGGCACACAATGCTGTCTTGGGGCCATACAACACCAAAAGGATCCAAAATATTTTTAAACTCTCTCAATGAAATCTTCTTTTTGCAGGTGGACCAGAAGCAAATGGAGCGAAATTTGTAGTTGTTTGGGATAATGTCCAATTCTGCAATTCAGTGCTGGTGTGAGAGTGGTTTGAGCATCACCCACGTTTCAGGATGGTGTTCCTTCCACCATATTCTCCTTTCCTGAATCCAGTTGAGGAGTTCTTCTCCTCTTGGAGATGGAAAGTGTATGATTGCAACCCTGACAACCAAGTAAGTCTTCAAGCAATGGAAGAGGCCTGTGGAGATGTTGAGACAGAAGTTTGTCAAGCATGGATTCAACATTTACAGATTTTTTTATTTCAGAAAACTCACTGTTATACAAGAAAACTCCTCATTAAAGAACTTCATGATAAACATATATTTTCATTCATGTATTTGTGTCTACAGCTATGTTATACAATCAACAAAGAACACACTTGTAGTTCTGAAGTATTATTTTTAATAAATGCATTACTAGAATAAAATGCAGTGCTTAATTATGCTGTAAAATTAAACTGTTTGGCCAAGATAAGCATGTTTAGTTAGCTGTGTTAATTGTTTTGAGAACATTTATATTAATTTGGAGAAATATGTCAAATTAATTCAGAAACTGTAATATGACAAATGATGGATAGTAGAGAGCATTTGTTTCATCCCACTTCCCCAGCATTTACAGGTAGCAACTGGTATTCTTGAGTTTTTTTGATGAATAACAAGGTAAAGAATGATGTACATGTTTATGGAATGAATCAGTCAACAAACCTTGGCGAATAAGGTGTGTGGGTTAGTAACACTACATAGTATCCGTTGTAAGTCAATTTTGAGAAAAAGGTCTGCTAAGTGAATAAATGTAAAGAATAAGTAACAGTAGTTCATTGAGACAATATGTCTTCATTTGCACACACACACACAAATTGACTGAAACCACTTGTCCCAAGCAGGGTCATGGCAAGTCAGAGCCAAACCTGGTGACATGGGGCATAGGGCTGGAGGGGGAGGGGACACACCAGGGACAGGTTGTTAGTCTGCCACAAGGGGCTCAAGCAGGACTTGAACCCCAGACCCACCAGAGAGCAGGCACAGGCCAAACTTGCTGCGCCACCACACCCCTTATCTTCATTTTCACTCATTTAAAATTTAATTGTAATGTAGCTCAGTGAATAAAAACATTAAGTATCTTACGAAGTCTGCATTAGTAACCTTTTAATCATTGTGACTTAATGATAACAGTAACTTCGGAGTTACAGACCAAGTTACCAGTACACGTTGCATCTCAAATATTTTTGTAAGTTGAGGAATCAATATAATTCAAATATTTTTTTCTGGCACATAATGCTGTCAGATGGTGTTGACCTATGGATCAGGAAGAAAAATGCTGTTAGATCACTGAACATGAATGATTTGGAAAATGGTGCTCAAGGCAAACCACAGCATGTAAACACACTGCGGAAGTCTCGGAAGGGGACACACTGGATGATGTCCCCCACAGCTACCTCGCCTGTGTAAGACTGCAGCATGCTGTTGTCGCTGTCCAGGAACTCCATGGCTGAGAAGTCAGCATTTCCCATACCTACGATGATAATGGACATTGGCAGTTTGGCTGCCTGCACAATGCAGTGACGGGTTTCGACCATATCGCTAATCACGCTGTCTGTGATGATCAGGAGGATGAAGTATTACTACATGACACAGATGGGATGGCTTTTAGGGATGTATAACCGATAATGAGATAACCAGGAAAGAGCTCAAAAGCTCAGTGTGCTGTAACAGTGAGTTATTGGCAAATTAGTTATGATTACCTGAGTTTCAGCAAATATTAAGCATATTTAATGGTATATTTCTCATTTCTTAATAGGCAAAATGTGAATTTCAGGACAAGAGACCAGAGGGTGTCAGATTGCAAACCAAAGAGGGGGACTGATGATGGACCCATGAGTCTCAGAGCTGAAACTGAAGCGCTTCATTACAAAAACTGTTTATAAACAATCCAGATTAGATGAACCATCAATACCTGTTAAGTGTTGCTATTAGTAATCGTCAACAGGTTTAGCAAAGATGTCCCCGAGGTGAAAACATCTCAGCTTTTCTTCGAAACAAGTTTGATACTGTTAGTACAGGACCCTGGTTCTGCAGGTGGATTCTGAACTCTTGGACTTGTCCTGGTAGAGCAGGCACTGAACTCACAGAGGCAGTCTGCTGATGCTGGGCCTGGGTAGTGAAGCGAGCCACATGGCTGACGATGGGGCAAAGCTGGTGGGCCCACAGAAGTGAATGTGGGGCAGGCAGTTAGAGTAGGCCTGAACAATGCCCTCCACATCTGGCAGCAGGGCAGACAGGAGGAGTGTCAGATCAGACTATCCCTACACTGTTCTAAATGCACTGCTTAACACCTCTGGATGTAGTTACTCCATCAGCAGCATCACCTGTCACTTACCTGAGCAGAATGGGTTGGTGCGATTGAAATTGATGGCAAATTCATGAGACACCTTCAAAAAGAAGGGAAAAAAAGAGAACTATGACCTTCCTGGTGAGACCATACGTTCATGACGCTTCCATGACAACAAGTGTAACGAGCAGCATTTAGAGAACTTTTTAAATGGATACAACACAAAAGATCATCTGGTTTCCACTTGATGCCATATTTAATTTACTGTCTTTGACAGACAGTAATTAAGCCAACTTCACTGAATGTGTGAGTGATAAAAAACCATCTTATTTTAGCTGATGTGTTGCACCATCAATTACCCAGAATCACTGCAAACACCCTGCACTGTAAGTGGAAGCCTATAGAGCAGTAAAGTAATTAAAACATGTCACGTTGTTCTCTGTGTCTTGTGGAACCCATCTTCTTCTGGTGAAACTTTGTTGTCATCTTGTGATGGTTTCTGCAAGGTCATTGCATTCAAATAAGACATCGGTGCAGCATTGGACCATCACTGACCTTCCAGTCAGGTCGGAGTTGTGCTCCAAACCCCAGCGCTGGGAACATCATGTCCCTGAGGAGAAGACAAGACACACAGTGACTCCATCTTCATCTCACCTCCCACACTGCAGACCTTTTTAAGTAGTCCATGATGCTGCCATAATCTTTTACAAAAGTGCAGCAGTGCAGGTACCAATGACTTGTGTGCACAGGTTGTGTGCACAGGAGTTTTTGAGTGCATCTGTGGAAGCCATGTATTAGTTGACATCTTTGTGTAACATACTTTGAACACACAGTGATGCTGCAGTGTTTCCATGTTCCTGACCCATCGATAGTATTCATGCCACTCACAAATCATAGTCCTGGATGATCTGGCCCACAGCCCAGATAGCAGCCAGATATTCATGATATCTTGAAGGGTTGATGTAGTGGGGGGGCGCAGTGGTTCAGTGGGTTTGACCGAGTCCTGCTCTCCGGTGAGTCTGGGGTTTGAGTCCTGCTTGGGGTGCCTTGTGATGGAGTGGTGTCCCCTCCCCCTCCCGCCTTGTGCCCTGGGTTGCCGGGATAGACTCCGGTTTGCCACGACCCCACTTGGGACAAGGGGTTTCAGATGATGCGTGTGTGTGTGTGTGTGTGTGTGTGTGTGTGTGTGTGTGTGTGGGTTGATGTAGTGCAAGGATGAGGGATCATGTGGGTTCCCATTGGAGGCGGTGAAGTCAATACCCACCTGGCACAACAGGCGAAAAGAGAATCAGTTGATGGCAAATTAAATGTGATCCTCATTCATCACATATTTATACTGGTGCAGAGAAGCTCTGTATACAGCACTGTGTTCCCCCCCATAGCTATACACCAGTTTTACAGAGCAGATGGTTACTATAGTAACTCTGTCATCGCTCTTCTGTGTCTTCCTAACAATCATGTAATAAAATATTTTTATTTATGCAACTTATTCCCTGGGACAGTGTGAGTTTCTCAGAACCTATATGAAGTCTGCCTACTGTATGTGAGCATATGAACATCCTGCATCAAGTGAAGCAAAACAATGAATTACTGCTATCTGAAAAACTGAGAAATTAAAAAGGAGTAAAGGTGTAGAACAAGCACTTATTGAGAGGTGACACATGTATATGAAGTGTCACAGGGGACACATTTGCCTTCAGGGCTGAAGGCCTGACCCAGTGACACACTGGCACTCAACAATGCACCAAATTCATAGATATTCTCAGAGTGGTCAGCGCTGAAGGGTCGGGACTCAGTGAGTAGTCAGTCGTGAGGCAGAGGACACTGGAAGCCTTGTCATCAGGGAGAGGGCGGAGTAATGATGAAGCACGATTCAACTTCTTACTCACAGTAAACATGAGCTGACATCCTCCCAAGATGTAGTTCAAGAAGGAGTAATCTCTGCCAACCTGAGGAAAAGACAAAGTAACAGCAACAAACCTGTAACTGGGCAGAGTTTTATTCTTCTCAGCTATAATTTCCCTTATGATTGCAACCTATTTCTTTTAACAACATAATGATGGTGTTGCTGTGATATGAATGCAGTGTGAAAACTTGTCTCACTTTCCTGTAATGGAAATACTTGTATCATCCAGCATCATTTAAAAATTTTCTTACTGAAATTTCAAAAGGGGGGTGGGGGTGCAATGGTGCAGTGGGTTTGGCCTGTGCCTGCTCCCTGGTGGGTGCCCTGCGACAAACTGGCATCCCATCCTAAGTGTGTCCTCTCCCCCTCGAGCCCTCCACCCTGTGCTGCTGGCTTCAGTCATTTAGTGTATCATCTGTAGCAGTTTCAATTTAGTGTAAATAAAAAAATGTTTTCTCCATTTTTAGACAATATTGAAAAATATGAATGAGGAAAATGAGTGTGAATATGTGTCTTTGCCACAGAAGAAATGAGTGTTTACCATGCATGACCTGATGATGATGACCCCTGGGTTCCTATAGCTCTTCTTTTTCTTCTGCTTCTTAGGATTAATGCATTCAAACTCGATCTGAGGAAGCCCAAACATAGCAACAATAACATCTCCCAGCATCCTGCCATCCACAAAAATCAGATGACAATAACATATACAGCTCCTCTGTTTAATTAGCAATTTCTGTTGGTGACTGTGACTAGTAGTGCAAGGATCCAGTTGAGACCCTGTTCCTTCCAGGAGCAAGCCAGCCTGTTGAAGACTCTGGTTCTTCTCTCAGTGACCTTGCTTAGATACAGTCATCCTAAGCTCTTTCTACCTGCCGAGAGTTTTGGGCTTTGGTCATCTTGGCTACGGTGGTGAAAAACTCTCCAATGAAATCATTGCCGCCATTGCTGTCATAGTCACAGCAAAACACCTGAGGAGAAAGGTCCATGAGAGTATCTTCTCATCTCCTGGGGTGGAGCACTCCTAAAACTCCTCCTGATCTGCACTGAGCAACTCATCATTTAAATTCAATTTTATAAAGTGCTCTTCAGAATAAACAACAAAGCTGAGCCACTTTCCATTTTTTAGAGACTGACTGGATTCACTCTAGGAGGCATGGTGGCACAGTGGGTTTGATGGGGTCCTGCTCTCTGGAAGGTCTGGGGTTTGAGTCTCACTTAGGGTGCCCTGTGACGGACTGGCTTCCCATCCTAGGTGTGCCCCCTCCCCCTCCAGCCTTACGCCCTGTGTTGCCGGGTTAAGCTCTGGTTTGTCGCAACCCCACTTGGGACAAGCGGTTTCAGTCAGTGTGTGTGTGGATTCACTGTGGGTATTATGTTAAAACTGCACTGCTGAATAAGGTGCAGTGCTCAACATGGTACAGGTTACAGATACAGCCTACGTGAGCTTCTGAGACTCAGCTGAAGACTCCTGGTAAAAAAACACCTGTGAGATGTATGTCACTTTGGAGAAAATAAGATGCTAAATAAATAAATGTAAATGAGATGCTGTAAAATATACAGAAATGTGCAGAACAAGATTTGACTCGGGAAATGTCACTAGGGGAACTGCCTGTGGTTTATACTACACTCTGAGCCGTTCCCTGAAGCAGGTGGAACTGAATCACAACACCCTCTCTGTCCAGCTCAAACAGTCTTGGACTCCGAAAATATAAATTAGCATCTTAAGACAAAATTAGGCAAATTGCACCCCCTTGCATAGCAGTCCCACACCTCACAGTATACCCCTAATGGTGACATCATGGTAGACCCTCAAACTCACCTTGATGTTCTTCTCCACATTTCCAATGCAGAGCGACAGCAGAGTTACAGTGAAGGGTTTCCACAGAGGGTCCAGGGTGTTGTTAATTACTTGAACACAGAGATGCAACCAAGGTTTAAAGTGTTATTAATTCAAACAGTGTGGGTACACAGTGAGAAAGTGGATGTGAATGGCCTTCACCTCAATCCTGTGAATCAGCATCCAATTGCCATCATCTCCCTCTTTGTAGAACTCCAGATACAGGTCCGATTTGCCAAAGAAATCCTATAGCATTTAGAAAGACACTGAGCTGAGGCCTTTCCTATTCTGTGGAATTGGTGTGTGCACTTCTACTGTACTCTGACCAATTTTACCACTAAACTGACTTATTTAGGGTTTTCTAGAGACACCACTATTGTTCACTAAGGAGAAAACCTGATGTGCCTATGGTCTAAACAAGATGCCTCTAATGCAAATCTGTGGGTGCAGTATGCAGGCATACAAGTATTAAACAAATGCCTGTCACCTTCTTGTCCAAATTCCTACCACACAGACTCAGCGTAGTGAGTGCAGGTGAGCAGAAAGAAAGCTCAGGTGAGGTCTGAACATCTTAACAATTCACTTAGCTGAAACAAGGCTACTTTCATTGGTCTTAAATAAAAAGAGGACATGGGGAAGTTAATGCTGCCACCCTAGCGATAGCAGGTGTGAACATGGCTCTGCCTAGTGTGTGTGCGCACTTTGTGCGAGTGTCTCTGTATGTAGCATTGTGTGTGAAAGTGTACAGGAAAGCTGTGTTTTACTATATTTGGAAAGAAATTCTTACCATGAGCCTTCCCTTCCCTCCTGGCTTCCCATTGGTTAGGACCAGCGGACGATGCAGCTTCTTACTTGACATAATCTGAAGGTGAGAGCATAAAGAGAGGGAAAGACGTAGGAGTGATATCACACAGTATGAACCATAGGTATAAAGTTAACACACCTGCTCTGTGACAGATCTTGACATTATTGTTTTAATAATCATATAGATTCTGCATAACAACACTGTGGACTTTAATTAGGTATAAAATCACATTATAGACATAATTGAGGCAGTATGGCTCAGCAAGTAACGCTTTGTGTCTCATAGCATCTTGGCAGTGTTAGAGGACATGGGTTTAAACCCTCTTCAGTCTGTGTGGGTTTCCTTCCACAGTCCAAAGACATGCTTTTAAGGGAATTGGTAACTCCAAACTGACCCTAATATGTGTGCATATGTGAGAGAGTATGTTTCACTTGTATAGATTTAGCTAGTGTATCTTGCACTTGTAAGTCACCTTGGGTGAAAGCGGTTGGGTTAAACACTACATAGAGTTCATTGGAAGTCGCTTTGGAGAAAAGCATCAGCTAAATGAATAAATGTAAATAACGACAACTGACAGTTACATGTAAATTTATTTATTTAGCAGCCTCTTTTCTCCAAAGCGACTTCCAATGAACTCTATGTAGGGTTATCAGCCCACACACCTCATTCACCAAGGTCATCTTATTCACCATACTCACTGTGCCACCGTGCCACCCCAAAATGTTTGCTACTTCTACTGATTTAGCTGACATGGTTTTACAAAGCATCTTGCAATTAATAACCATTTATACTGTTGGGTAATTTCTAAGGGGCGCCTGCTCTCTGGTGGGTCTGGGGTTCAAGTCCCGCTTTGGGGTGCCTTGTGACAGACTGGTGTCCCGTCCTGGGTGTGTCCCCTCCCCCCTCCAGCCTTATGCCCTGTGTTGCTGGGTTAGGCTCTGGCTCTCTGTGACCCTGTATGGGACAAGTGGTTCAGACAGTGTGTGTGTGTGTGTATGTGTGTGTGTGTGTGTGTGTGTGTGTGTGTGTGTGTGTGTGTGTGTGTGTGTGAGTGAGTGTAATTTCTACTGTGCTTAAGGGTACTACACTTGTATAGAGGGTTCAAACATGCAACCTTTAGAGCTGAAGGTGACAGCTCTAACTACTAGTAGCTGCCCAATAACCAATGAAGATCTAGTAGATCTAGAAGTAATGTGAGTCTGTCAATCTAAAAAAAGATTAAAAGAAAAGATAGCAGTGATATGTGAGAGGCAGTGTAGTGAGAGTGGTCAGAGCTGAGGAACAGGTGAGAGTGTGCACCACCCCAAGTGTACAGGTGAACTCCCCCAGGAAGTTGTGGTCATATAGCTGACTGCTGCATTTGTCCTCATCAAACATGGAGAACTTGAGCTTCTGGATCTCCTCAAAATGGTAGTGCACTTGAACCCAAAAATGGAGTTCAGATTGTTCATCACTGTTTCTGTTTGTTCAACCTACAGGAGAGACACACATCACACCCTTCTCATGTTATTTTACCAAACATGCTCTTTCAAGGCAGAAAGTGTGTTTCTCAACCTCTACGTGTGCACACTGTACATAAGTATACCGTATGTGTATATATATATATGCGTACCGTACATTCTGCATGTTTGTGTGCGCCAACTTATAATGAGCAGAGTGCAGCGATGAGTAAGACGAAGTCACCGTGACTCATTTGTTTGAGGCATTCATCTGTTATCCTCCTCTTCCACTTTCCTTGAAGCTCACACACATACACACAAAAGAAACACGCATAAGCAAATGCACACAGGGATACACACTGTGGCTACCTGGGATATTATTTAGTTTTCTGTCAAACTGGGTGTAACAAAGGAGGCAGAACAGGTGAGGTGCTCGCCTATTGGCATGTTTTATTTAGGGCAGTGCAGGGGGAGATAACAGTGGAGGGAAAGGGGGAAGCGGGAACTGGTAGACAGGGGCAGTGTTTCAGGGTCGTGGTTGGGATCGGGGTTGTGGTCGAGATCGGGGTCGAGGTCGGGATCGGGGTTGTGGTCGGGATCAGGGTTGTAGTCATGGCTGTCTCAGGTCGCTCTTTGTCTCTCTCTCTCTCTCTCTGCTCCTCCGTCTCTCTCTCTTCCTCTCACTGGCGGGTCTGGGGGAAGAAATAGAGGTTGTAATTAGTCCCAGCTGCGGCTGGCTTACCCCAGACTCCGCCCCCCTTCCTGCCCACCTCAGCGTGTTACACCCCTCCACCCCCACTGACAGGTCCCCCCGACCCCATCCACCCTGCTGCCCCTCCCCATCGGGAGAGGAAGTCAGGGACCACCAGGTCCCGCCCCAGGCGATGCACCACCTGGAAACGGAAAGGTTGAAGGGCCAGGTACCAATGGGTCAGGCGGGGGTTTGAGTCCTTCATGGAATGGAGCCACTGTAAGGGGGCGTGGTCCACGCAGAGGTCTAATTCCCATCCCAGGAGGTTGAACCGGAGGGAGAGGACTGCCCATTTGATCACCAGGCACTCCGTCTCAATGGTACTGTAGTTCTGTTTGGCCCTGGTCAGTTTGCGGCTGAGGTATAGTATAGGGTGTCACTCCCCGTCTACCTCCTGGGAGAGGACCGCCCCCAAACCCCGATCGGAGGCATTGGATCGAGAAAGGGGAGAGAGAAGTCAGGGCAGGCAAGGATGGGACCCCCACACAATGCTTCTTTTAATCTTACGGAAAGCGAGCTGGCGTGTCTCCGTCCCCTGGACCGGTTCTGTGGCCCCTTAGGGGGTGAGGTCCGTAAGGGGCGTGGTCAAGGTGGAGAAGTCCGGAATAAAAAACTGGCGATAGTAATTCGCGAGTCCCAGGAAGGATCTCACCTGTTTTTTTGTCTTGGGGGGCGGACAGGTTGCGATGGCGGCTGTTTTGTTAACCTGAGGCCGAATTTGTCTGTTCCCCAAGAGGAACCCCAGATACCATACTTCCCTCCTCCCAATTGCACACTTCGCCGGGTTTGCCGTGAGGCCCACCTCCCTCAGGGCCTGCAGGACGGCCCACAGGTGGGCCATGTGCCGGGACCAGTCCGGGCTGTAGATGATGACGTCGTCTAGGTACTCCGCCGCGTAACCAACGTGTGGCACAAGGACGTTGTCCACGAGCCTTTGAAAAGTGGCCGGGGCCCCATGTAAACCAAACAGGAGTGTGACGAATTAGTGTAAACCAAAAGGAGTGGAAAAGGCCGAGATCTCCTTGGATTCTGGAGACAAGGGGATCTGCCAGTAGCCCTTGGTGAGATCCAGTGTCGAATAAAAATGAGCCCTTCCCAGCTGGTCCAGTAACTCATCCACCCGGGGCATGGGGTAGGCATCGAACTTAGTGACCGCATTGACCCAACGGTAGTCTACACAAAAGCGAGTGGAGCCATCCAGTTTCGGGACCAGAACCACCGGGCTGCTCCAGTCACTGTGGGACTCCACGATAATCCCCAACTGCAGCATCTTGCCGAGTTTGTCCTGTGTCACCCTTTGTTTGTAGACAGGAACGCAGTAGGGGCAGCTGCACACCCCCCCCCCCAGGGGCTGTATTCGGTGCTGGACGAGTGACGTCTGGCCCGGCAGAGTGGAAAACACATCAGCATACTCCTGTTGCACCTGTACCACCTCTCTTTGTTGGGCCTCTGTAAGGCCCGGGCCCACGGTGATGGAATGGGGCTTCTCATTTAAGGCGGGCAGCTCCGGGCCCAACTCGTCGTGTAGCGGGACTGTGGTGGACAGGGAGGCAACTGGAGCCTCCTGCCAGTGCTTCAGGAGGTTGAGGTGATATATCTGGCGCGGGCCCCCTCAGTCGGGCTGGAGGACCTCATAGTCGACTGCCCGAATACGCCGTGTGACCACAAAGGGTCCTTGCCACTTGGAGAATAATTTTGACTGCGAGGTGGGAAGCAGGACAAGAACTTTCTCGCCCTGGGTAAAGTGCCGTAGCTGCGCCCCCCTGTTGTATGCACGCACTTGCCTCTCCTGGGCCTGTTGGAGGTGTGCCCGTGACAGACGCCCAAGGGTGTTCAACCGCTCTCGCAGGTCGAGGACGTGTTGCACTTTATTTGTACTGAGGCTGGGACCTTCTTCCTACGCCTCCTTCACAATGTCCAGGACCCCACGTGGACGACGCCTGTATAATAACTCAAAAGGGGAAAGGAGGCCTGGGGCACCTCACGCACCGCAAACCCAAGGGGGGTCTAGCAGCTGGTCCCAGTGTCTGGGGTCATCAGCCACAAACTTTGCAATCATGTTTTTCAGAGTACGATTAAAGTGTGCCACCAAACTGTCGGTTTGGGGGTGGAACACGCTGGTGTATACAGGCTGGACTCCCAGTAACTTATACAAATCCATAAGGGTGTGGGACATAAACATGGTGCCCTGGTCGGTGAAAATTACCTTTGGAACTTCCACCCTCGTGAATATTCTAAACAACACCTCCGCCACCCTGCGTGCCATCAAACCCCGTGCGCTCTGCTGCTCTAAAGGCCCTATGAGGTCCATTTCCACCCAGTCGAATGGAGTGTCTACCGGGGGAGTGGACACAGCGGTGCGCACGGCACTGCGTGCGTGATGGAGCGTATCATCCCACAACTGCTTGAGGGGGAAGTCACTCACCTGCACCAGCCGCACAATGGTCGCCGGGGGGGTTCGGTGCTCCGACATCTGGCTCGTTGTTACCCCTAGTGGTTGGGAGGCAGTGGGCTTCCTTCTCCCCGCGGTCCTGGTCCGCTTCTGCCTGAGCAAGAGCCCCGGCAAAGCCTACCCAGTCAGTTCCTTCTTGTCGGTCTGGCTGCAGCTAACGCTGAGCGGCATCTAAGACCCACTGGGCAAACAGGAAGGGCCGGGCCGACTCCTCCCAGCTCAAGCGGTGGAGCCATTGACGGTGGCCCTCCACAGTCCACCCGTTCCAGGACAGCTTCGCGGAGAGTGCAGTAATCAGCAGCAGCCGAGACCTGGCGGGCCACTAGGAGGGCCTCCTGGGTGAGCAGGGGGGTGAGCTGCAGTGCCCACTCCTCCAGGGCCCAGCGACAGGAGCAGGCGGTCCGCTCGAATACCTCCAAAAAGCTCTCCGGGTCATCCTCCAGGGCCATCTTCGGCAGATGGACAGGGGGCCACCGGCGGAGGTGGGCGGTCAGCGAGGATAGCCCACTAGGGCCCTGTGCTCAGCAAGCTGGACCGCCAATGGCCGCATCCAACGCCTCCTGCTGCTGCATTTGTAGCCGCTAGAAAATCCGCTCCAGCTGGTCCCCATCCATCACAGTCGGTCCTGGGTTTCGGCACCACTTGTAACAAAGGAGGTAGAACAAGTGAGGTGCTCGCCTATGGGCATGTTTTATTTAGAGCAGTACAGGGGAAAATAACAGTGGGGGGGAAGGGGGAACCAGGAACTGCTAGACCGGGGCGGTGTTTTGGGGTCGTGGTCGGGATCAGGGTTGTAGTTGTGGCTGTTTCAGGTCACTCTCTGTCTCTCTCTCTCTCTCTCTCTCTCTCTCTCTCTCTCTCTCTCTCTCTGCTCCTCCGTCTCTCTCTCTTTCTCTCACTGGCAGATCCGTGATTAGTCCCAGCTGAGGCTGGCTTACCCCAGACTCCGCCCCCCTTCCTGCCTGCCTCGACATGTTACGCTGGGCTCAGAACTTCATGTGTGGGCACAGGGTCTCAACAGACACACACACTCCTGGCCTTCCAGTGTCCTCTCACACTCTCTAACTTGTGTTCATTGGTCACAGCAGTCATTTTACTGAATTATCATTTTAATCCTCGATTCCTGTCTTCTCCTCTCAACAACATTTGCCGATTGTTTGACCCATGCCTGTCCATTGACCATTCTCTTGACACTCCCTGTTTTCCAAATAAAAGGAGAATGCAATCTGCACTTGAGCCCATCACCTTCCTGAGCCCTGTCTTCATGACAGAAGGTTCCACCTCTGCTCCGGACTCAGCAGAATTTGCTCATATGCGGAATACTTTAGCGTCACAGGGTGGACTTCTAGGTGCACATGAACAGACCCTCAAACGGCTTGAGCAGACACTAAACGAGCTGATTAACGCACTCCAAGCCAGGGGATTCTCCAACCCACCGAAGAAACTGAGCCTGCAGTCTCCAAAGAGGGCACTATGCCTGCACTCTCGGGTGCTACTCAGGAATGCACATCGCCACCTCAGAGAGGTACGATGGAATACCAGAGCAGTATCGAGGTTTCTTGATGCAGTACAAGCTGGCGTTTGTTTGTTCGCTTCTCATATGATGGTGCTGCTAGTTGGTCCAGCACACACCTGGGCAATGGCGGGGTGGTGCACGCGCCCAAAGACGACCTACACCACCTTTAGGAAAAAGTTTGAGGCGGTGTTCAACCATCCTCAGTGAGGTCATTCGGCCGGAGACTGTATCCTGCACCTGCGCCACGGAACTCGGACCGTGGCCAAGTACGCCCATGAGTTCGAGACCTGGCGGAGCATAGCGGTTGGAACTCCACAGCTCTCCTCACCTGTTTTCGAAACGGGCTCCAACCCTGGATCCAAGCAAAGCTGGCTTATCGGGGGGAAAATTGGAGTTTCGACCATTTCATGGAGACCGCCATTGCAGTGGACAACCTCGGCTGGGACCGAACCCTGCAAAGTGGCTTGACCTTTTTTCCTTTGCAACTGCTGGGTAAGGATGTGGAGCCAATGCAGGCGGGCCAGAGCAAACTGGACCCTGAGGAGAGAAGACGCCATCTGCTGGGACACCTGTGCCTCTACTGCAGCTCCCTGGGCCACATCCGATCGGCCTGTCTGGTGCAGCCACGTTGAGGGACCCTAGAGGAAACAAAGGTGAGTCCCGGGGAATACAGGGCCAAACTGATGTTACCTGTCTGTATAGCCTGGGAGGGATGTGCCCGTGCCTTGGTGGAAGAGCAGAAAAGAGGAGGGGGTGAGCAGGAAAGAGGAAAAGCCAGCAGCAAAGATGGAGGAGGACCGAGACCAATGTTTGCTGGTACGGGATGGAAGCCATACGGAGTGGCCGGTTGTGTCTGCACCCCCTTACAGTATGATGAGTTCCCCTCTTTATTCAGACCAGAATGATGATATCAGTGAGCAACCATATGTTGCTGTAGATTTCCAGAGTATCATAGAAATGTCGGGAGGGGAATGACTTTGTTTTAAATTTGTTTTTAATGAATTTTAGTAGGGTTTTACTGTTCTTATGGTTGGTTAATTATTTAATTTGCCCCTTTTATTTTAAAATAAATTTAAATTTAATTTTAATTAAATGAAATTTAATTAAACTTAAATTTTAAAATTTTAACCTTAAACGTCATAGGATTGAAGAATGTCTTGAAAAAAGCAGCAATGTTTGATAGGCTTGCATCCTCTACCTTCCAGCTATGTTTTTTACAGGAAGTCCATCTTCGAGACCAGTGGGATGTGGCTGTTTTCTCTTCAGGTTGGAGGAAAGGTGGATCATACTGGAGTGTGGGTGGCGTCCACTCAACAGGTGTAGGCATTCTTTTCAGAGAATGAAGCTTTGAGAATGTAAGCACGTTTACAGTTCTACAGGGTAGAGGATTGGGAGTGGACGCCACCTGGAGGGGACAGCGCATCCGTGTGATGTGTGTCTACGCTCCGGTAGAGGCTGCATCCCGCATAGCTCTCTTAGAAGAGTTGACCCCCTTTTGTGTCTGTAATAGACACTTAATAATTGGGGGGGGGGTTAATATATATCTGGAGGGTAAAGAGGATGTTAGCATTAAACATTTTAAGAATTTTATGCTCAGATTTGGTCTTTCTGATGGTTTTAAAGTATGCAGCCCCAGTTATCCGGCATTACCTGGTCTAATAGTAGAGGAGCACAAAGTCGCCTGGATTATATTTTAGCTTCCGACTCTGTTGTTTTTAAACAGGTTCATCTCTCTCCTCATTGGCCGACGGACCATTTGATGGTAGAGGCTACGGTTTCCATAGAGGCCCCATTGCACGGTCCTGGGTATTGGAAACTGGATGTAGATATTTTAAAGGAGAAAGAGTATAGGGATCTTTTTTATGAGCATTTTAAGGTATGGCAGGAGCTCAAATCCTAATGTAGCTTTGCCTCAGATTGGTGGGAAGCCATCAAAACGAAGGTGCGAACCATTACTAGGCAGTACTGTGTTCGTAAGAGGGCTCGATCTCGCAGAGCTATGCAGGAAGTGGAGAAAAAGTTGGGAAAGCTCTATGACTACCATAATAATGGAAAAGATTTTAACAGCGACAGAGAAACGGAATTAAAGATGGAATTAAGACGACTATACGACCAGCAAGCTAGTGCTCTCCTTGCAAGAGCCCGAATAAGAGAATTGGAGGAAGATGAAAAATGTTCCTCCTTCTTCTTTAATAAAATGAGGTGCTTTCAACATGATAGGGGTTTTATTTCTCTGCAAACTAGGCAAGGAGAGCTAGTTAAGGATACGGCCCGGATGATTGAGGTTGCTACAGAATTTTATGAAAGTCTTTTTAAGGGAAGGGAAACTGACCTTGTCACAGGGGATTCTTTCTTACAGAATTTGCGGGCGACCCTCCCGGCTGATTCCCAGGCTTGCCTAGAGGCACCCATCACTCTCGGGGAACTGTCTGATGTGCTCTTCAGAATGAACCGGAGGAAAGTCCCAGGCTTGGACGGACTGCCGGTGAAATTTTATTCCACATTTTGGGATGTCCTGGGCCCTGTCTTCCTTGAGGTTGTGGAAGAAGTGCTGACCTGAGGTAAGTTAACGGACAGCATGAGGTCGGGGGTTTTATCCTTGTTGCATAAGAAAGGCGATAGAGCCAACCTGAGCAACTGGAGGTCCCTGACCATGCTGTGTGTCGACGTAAAGTTAATTGCTAAAATCCTAACCGAGCATCTGAGGAAGGTGATGACCCTCCTGGTCCATGAAGACCAGATGTGCGGGGTTCCCGGACTTTGTAGCGGTCCCCTCAGAGTGCTGGGTGTGAGTTTTCTTTCAAAAGGAGCAGCCCGTGTCAATTGGGAGGAGCGTCTTGCAATAGCTAGGCGGAAGATGGGGTTGTGGAAGGCAAGGTCCCTGTCCTTCCTGGGTAAAACACTGATCTTGAAAGTTGACGTCCTCCCAACCTTACTTTATTTAGCTCATGTCTACCCCATGCCTCGCAATTTAAGGAAAGGGTTTGTGAAAGACATGTTTGGCTTGGTATGGGGTGGGAAGCATGAGTTTGTGAGGAGGGAGGTGATGTACTTAGGGAAGGACAGGGGCGGAAGGGGGGGTTCCTGATTTCCCCCAAAATATGATTGCCTCTTTTTTGCGCAGCACTGTTTCCGTCTGGCAGCTCCCCTGGAGCACCTGCACCAACATTTTATTCGCCTCTGGCTGTCTTTCCCGTTGCGACATTTGGTGAATTCGTAGTCCAATGCTGGACCAAAGGCCGAGTCTCTGCCAGATCACTATAAACAGATGGTGAAATGGAGCAAGATCATTCCGAGAAACACTGACGCAAATATCCTCCTCAAGCACAAAGTGTTATATAATGCTTTGTTGGAGAGGAGGGGAACGTGAGTGATGTTAGGCGTTGGGGAAAACATTTGGGCCCGAATTCAGCCAAAGGGGCTTGACAATAGGCTGCAGGATTTAAATTGGCAGTGCCTCCATGAAAGACTACCCGTAATGGAGAAACTTTACAGGTACGGGTTGACCGGACGTCCCGACTGCCCGCGACCCCAGTGTTTGGGTGCGGAAACAATTAAACACGTTTTTTGGTATTGGGGTTATGCTGGGACAGTCTGGTCATTGGTTGAGCCCTTGTGCGGAGAGTTAGATAGCGGGATGGCATTGACTTTTGATAATATCATGAAGGGACTGTCCCCCAAGGTAAACAAAGCAACCTCCGGTAGGATTTGGTTGATTGTGAGTTTGACAAAGAAAGAATTGTGGAATGCACGCATTAACCATATCCGATAGGGTTTGAAAATGTGAGCTTATGGTGCCTTTTTGAAAATCCGAGCTGAACTGAAGTTCAGAATAAAGCGGGATCTGATTGCCTGGGGCTACCACGAGGCAAAGGACAGATGGAAAGGCCTCGTGGACAAATGTGTCTGAAGCTCTGAGGATGGACGTCTGCTTTATGGAACTGCAATCTTTTAAAACATATTGTACTTTCTTGTGTCTTACCCCTTTGTATCTTCTTTTATGTTTGTTTGTGTGGCCTTTACTTGTACACTATTTATTCACAGATTTTAGTAGTTTTGTGTTGTTGGGTTTGTGCACTTTTAACTAACTTTCTTTTAACTTGTGTGGGTTTTATTTGTATAGCGTTTTATCTACAGATTTTAATGGCCTTGTTTTATTAGGTAATTCTGTGTGCTTTGAGTTTTTATATTGATGACTACTCATGTGTATGTCTGTTTTGTATTTATTTGTCTGTTTTTAGGGGTATCATCAAGTTTTATACTGTAATTTGGAAGTATTTTATGTGTTTTGAAGGAAGCATGTATATGATATGATGACTTCGGTTGAGCTGCTATTGGGGGACAGTCCTTTTGTGGGTGTGGGGAAGATATGGGTCAGTTATATTTTTTGAAGCCAGAAAGGGGATTGTTATGGGAAAGACTTTGTCTTGACAATGTAGTTTATGTAATGGTTGTTTAGTAATTTTGTTGACCAACTATAGGAAAATGGTTTTGGGTTTGTTTGATTGTGGATTTTAATGTTTGCTTTGGTTGTGTGTATTATTGATAACTTTATTTAATAAAGTTTGAATTAAAAAAAAAAAAAAAAGCCCACGCCTTGGTGGATTCCGGGTCAGCCAGTTGTTTTATGGACTTGGAGTTCGCTAACAGGTGCCGCATTCCCCACCAGACCTGTAAGGTCAAGCTGCAGGTGAGCGCCCTTGACAACCAACCCCTAGGGTTGGGTGTGATGGACATCCGCATCATCCAGCTCCAGACTGGGATAGGGGCGTATCACCAGGAGGACCTAACCTTCTTTTTGTTCCATGCTCCAGACACCCCGGTCATTCTAGGCTCCCCGTGGCTAGTCTGTCATGACCTGACTTTCTGGTGGAGTACCCGGGAGCTGGTGGCCTGGGGCAACAGGTGCCAGCCCTCCTGCGTGACGCTTCCGTGCCAGACTACGAGGGGGTTGCGGGGCTTCCCCTGGTGGAGGTGCCTCAGCAATATAAGGACCTACAGGATGTCTTCAGCAAGACCCAAGCAGCCGAACTTGCCCCTCACCAACCCTGGGATTGTGCCATTGACCTGTTGCTGGGAACAACACCTCCCTGGGGCCGGGTGTAACCCTGTCCTTACCTAAGCAGAGGACCATGCAGGAGTACATCATAGAGGTGTTGACTTCGGGCCTCATCCAGCCCTACACCTCTCCAGCCTCCGCTGGCTTCTTCTTTGTGGGTAAGAAAGATGGGGGCCTCCATCCCTTCATCGATTACCATGGGCTGAGCGCCATCACCCTCCATTACCCACATCCCTTGCCCCAGATCACAGTCGCCCTGGAGAGTGTCCATGGTTTGACCATATTCACAAAACTCGATCTCAGAAGTGCATATAATCTGGTTCGTGTCCGCAAGAGGGACGAGTGGAAGATGGCGTTTTCCACCTCCCTGGGTCATTATGAATACCGGGTCATACCTTTTGGTCTGTCGAATGCTCCCTTGGTCTTCCAGACTTTTGTGAACCACGTTCTGGGGGGCTTCATCAACCGCTTTGTGATTGTCTACCTGGACGACATCCTGATTTTCTCCCGGACTCGAGAGGAACACGTCAACCAGGTACGAACAGTCTTGCGCCGGCTACTCCAGTATCAGTTGTACGTCAAGGGGGAGAAATACCTGTTTCATCAGGGTCAGGTCTCTTTCCTGGGGTATGTCCTGAGCCAAGAGGGGGTCATTATGGACCCTTGGAAGGTCCGCGCAGTGACCGCATGGCCTAGACCCACCACGGTGAAAGCTCTCCAGCGCTTCCTCGGCTTTGCAAACTTCTATTGTCGCTTCATTCGAAGCTTCAGTACCCTGGCGGCCCCTCTCTCGCTCCTCATTGAGCATAAGAAATGCCAACTTCCCTGGAGTGATGCCGCCAAGAAGGCATTCCAGGGCCTGAAGGTGCATTTCACCTCAGCACTGGTGCTCAAGCATCCTGATGGCTCCTTGCTATTCGTGGTGGAGGTCGACGCCTCGTCTGTGAGAGTTGGGCTGTTTTTTCACAGAGGCAAGGGAACCCTCCAAAGCTGTTCCCTTGTGCGTTCTTTTCCTGTAAGTTGTCCCCGGCCGAATGTAATGATTACATAGACAACTGGGAACTCCTTGCCATCACATTTGCTCTCGAGGAATGGCAACACTGGCTCGAGGGAACGGTGCACCCGTTCCTCGTACTCACCAACCACCGTAATCTCGAGTATCTTGAGAAGGCCCGTGGACTGAACGACCCCATCTGCCAGCACATCGGTGACA
This sequence comes from Scleropages formosus, assembly GCF_900964775.1. NCBI lineage: Eukaryota > Metazoa > Chordata > Actinopteri > Osteoglossiformes > Osteoglossidae > Scleropages > Scleropages formosus. Next base: position 13,013,805 of record NC_041806.1, read on the forward strand.
CCTGCTGCTCCCTGATGGGATAGCAGATAATAGGCAATGCTGATGGGTCCTCAATGCGGAACCTCAGTTTTGAGCGACCGCTACCTCCTTATCGACCCGCGTTTACTGCAATTTACTCCGGATTACCGACCTGCCTGTTCTCGTTTCGACCTCGATTCCTATCTCATCCTCTCAACAGCATTCGCCGATCGTCTGACACTTGCATGTCCATCGACCATTCTCTTGCTTGCTCCCTGTTTTCCAAATAAAAGGAAAACGCAATCTGCACTTGAGTTCGTCACCTTCCTGAGCCCCATCGTCATGGCAGTTACAACCCAAAATGAGTCAGGAACAGATTTCTTAACCAAACTATGTTCATGTTTTGAAGAGCCGGAGTAAATTATTTACTGCTAACCATTATTTATACTATACTGTTGTTCAAGATGACCCATAATGTTAAATTTGTAACTTGTTAGACTACCTACAGTCAGACATATCTGTACAGTAACACAGATACATATCGCTGAGATTCCTCAGGAAAAAAATAACTCATAAAGTGACCGAAAAAAACAATAGCAAAAAACAGATGTAGTGTATAAACTGCGCATTTCTCTTTGAGTCTGTCACAGGCACGCGCACACACACACACACACACACACATACAAAGACTGCTCAATGTCTTTAACTCTGCGCTGTTTGTCTGAAGCCCACAAGTTGCCAGCGAAAACAGGGAACGTATAAAAATGTGAGATCAATAGTGCGGACGGTGAAATCAACGGAAAATGAAGCAGGTCTCTGTTGGTCCCTTTCTGACATTTCGCTGTCGTCCTGTCGTTTCCTGAGGGTTAGGACCTGAGCTCAGGTCGCCATGGAGGAATGGGACGGAGAGGAGTGACTCCAACACTGTACCACTCTATGCACTGTAATGGTCTAGCTGCCTTCTCCTCAGAATCCCCACCCTGACTGCGCGCACGCGGTGTTCTGTTGAACTTCACTTGACTGTGGGGAGTCCAGAAGGTGCAGCGACTCAGTGCTGGATCGTGCCCCTCCCTGTGAGTCCTGCTGCCCGAGTCTGACCACTTTATTGCTGCGTGAGAAATGCTGTGCACTGAATGAGCCTAGTAATTAAGAGCTTTCGTCACTCGGAAAAACAAACGGCTATGAAAACAGCTAAACACATTTACACACAGGGGAGCTGAGTGTGTTTTTTATGCTGCTCTGATTTCTCCCACCACCAGCAGAGTCTCCACAGTGATTCAGGCTAACAGGGATGTGGGCTGGGATCCCTACTGGTGTCATGTTCATGCCCACAACCCAATCGACAGCACCTGACTCCAGTTCTTGACTAACTGCTCACCCTTTGAAAGACCCTACTCAGCTCCCATACCTTTGTGGAATCTCATCAGGGACAACTGCCCTTCTTCGTGACATCTCATTCACACGCATCTCTAGTTTACAGTTCTCGTTCTCCAGTTTTCGACCCTTAGCTTTGTTTCCCGACCACGTCCATGAATCTTCGTTACAACGCCAACCACCGCTCGACCGACCCTTTGCTTTGTCCCCTGACCACACCCATCAATCTTCGCTCTGACTCCGACCGTCGATTGACTGACCCTTCGCCTGTTCTGACATCGAGAACTTGCCCGATCCCTTGACTCCAGAGAAACTACTTTGCACTTGGGTCCAGCCATCCCGGCTCCCTTAGTTCCGCGTGACAACTGGGTCACACCACTCAACTGAAGTGAGGAAGCTGAGGGAACACAGAGTGCCCCATTTGCTTGGATCAGGGGCATCCTGGGGGTCTTCATTCACAGTGAAGTCTACAGGTGAAGAGCAAGACAAGGGGTTACTTCAGTGTTGGGTGTACAGCACATACATCTACCGGTAGGTATTTAGAGCCACTGCAGTACTTGTGCTTAAGGTAACTTCTGGAAAGATTGTACTTTTCATAATAGTTTTTGACACTGATACTTTTTAATTTTACAAGTGTACATCTGTAAGGAAAAATGTGCTTTTACGCTTGCATTTCTATCACCCTCTTTTTGTTACCTTAGGATTTTTCACATTTAATTTAATCAATTTCTCTCTGTAAAAGTAATCAAGTATTTCTGTCATATTACAGTCAGAAATGTAGCATTTGGTGATAACTGCTTGTATTGGTAAAAATCCTGATCCTGCCCCTGCAATATTGTCTTTCAACAACTGGACAGCTGGACAACTTACTCATTTTGCTTACCTCCTCGGCTAAGAGTCTGGGAGTAACGATTGACTCAAGTCTGTCTTTCTCTCAGCACATCGAAGCCACAACCCGATAATGCAGATATATCCTGCATGATATTCGTAGGATCTGTCCCTACCTCACAATTGACTCTGCCCAACTACTTGTCCAGGCCTTGGTGACTTCCCTTCTAGACTACTGTAACTCTCTCCTGTGTGGCCTTCCTGCAACTGCTTTCAAACCTCTGCAGCTGATACAGAATGCTGCTGCATAAGTTGTGTTTAATTTGCCAAAGCATTCCCATATATCTCCTCTACTTGTTTCTCTGCACTGGCTTCCTATAGCTGCCTGAATCAAATTCAAGACCCTGGTTATTGTCTACAAATGCATCAATAGAACAGCTCCTAGCTATTTACAGGACTTGATCAACCGCTACACCCCAGCCAGACCCCTTCACTCGTCTACTTCTGCTTGCTTGGTGATCCCGCGCACAAAAGATAAAGCACGAGGTTCTCAGTTCTGGCTCCGTTGTGGTGGAATGACCTTCCCCTCTCACTCAGAACTGCAGAAACTGTCTACCTTCAGGAAGGGTCTGAAAACTCACCTTTTCTGAACCCATTTCACTGAAGATCTCTCCACCTCATGTATGGTGTAAATGTTCATGCACCGTAACTTCATGAGCATCCCAAGATAAGCCTTTATTCAGCTGCTACTCTGGCATTTTATGTGATTTTTTGTGTATCTTTTATTTAAAAAAAAAAAAAAAACAACTGGTAAGAGGTTATCAGGATTCATCTATCCTGCGTTTTATGCACCTACTCGAGAGATGAACATTGGTGCATCAAGTGGAAGGTAACAAATTAGGTTTACTTAAGAGTCACATGTCTTCACCCATGTCTCTTTCTCTTAATGTAATGCACAAATTGTAGTTTTGCTGAGATAGACGCCGCTTTGGAGAAAAGCGTCTGCTAAGTGAATAAATATAAATGTAAATGTAAATACCATTGCTAACTTAATTACTAAAACAATACAAGATAAAAGATAAACAATATTACTGCTTCCATTACTAATGATAAATTTATGTCATTTTTCTATAATAAATTAGAAAATATCCACAAATCCATAGTGCATTCTAATTCGGTCTTAGCCAGTGTAAGCGCTTCTGACGATGATTAGTTGCTCTCCGCACCATTTCAGTAGCTTTGACTTAACAACTGTAGAGGAAATTACTGTGCTATTTTTGGCTCTGTGAAAGGTACTACCTGTCCTTTAGATCCAATCCCCACTAAATTACTGAAAGCTGCAGTTTCCGTGCTTGCAGAACCTATTGTTAATATTGTTAATACGTCGTTACTAAATGGCCGTGTTCCAAAAGATTTTAAGATTGCTGTTATTAGACCCCTACTAAAGAAATTCAATTCAATTTATTTTTATAGAGTGCTCTTCTCACGTAGTGACACAGAGCACTTTAACACAGGCATAAGGCAAGAAAAACAGATACAAACAAGGAAGGCAGTCGACTAATGGCTACCATAATGAAGTACTTTTTATAGAGCTGTAAGCATGCCTACTGGCCACCAGGGAAAGGAACAAAAACTCCCAACTGAAGTTTGAGGGAGAAAAAACCTCTGGGGGTCCATGGGCCAGTGGTTGCCCACCCCTCCTGGGCATTCTAGAAAGTAACAATTGTAAGCCAGTGTGTAAGCCAAGTAATAATGATTATGTTGCTAAATGGCATCTTGGATCCCCAGCTCAGCATGGAACGTCTCATTCGTCATGGCAGATGGACATCATCCTCTGTGAGCATGGGATTTGTCTGTCACTACTGGCTGGCCTCCTCAGGTCTTATGGAGCGATGTAGTGCTCAACAAGAAGATAGAACAGAGTTAGTAATTTGTTACTTAAATTTAATATGCATTTTTATAAAGGTGATAAAAAACAACCAAGACAGATGGAATTACATTACGAGGTGGAATGCCTGAGTGAACATGTAAGTCTTTAGTCGGGATTTGAAAACAGAAACAGACGGGGCATTTCTGACAGTAACTGGTAGACTATTCCACAGTTTAGGTGCTCTATAACTAAAGGCGTGACCTCCTACTGAGGTCTTATTGATCACAGGTACTTTAAGGTAACCTGCATCTAATGAATGGAGATATCATCCTGAGATAAAAGAATTAATGATCTCACAAAGGTAAGCTGGAGCAATGCCATGTACTGCCTTATAGGTCAAAAGTAGGATTTTATAATGAACTCTAAGTGTAACCGGGAGCCAATGCAGCGATATCAGTACTGGTGTTATATGGTCAAACTTCCTAGTTCTAGTGACAATTCTTGCAGCAGCATTTTGTACCAACTGTAGCCTGGATACAGTCTGCTATGAACAACCTGACAATAAAGCATTACAGTAATCCAGCCTTCTGGAAACAAAAGCATGAACCAATTTCTCAGAATCCTCTCTACATAGGAACCGCCGCAATTTAGCTATGTTTCTTAACTGGAGGAAGCACGACTTAGTCAAAGCATTTACATGCGATACAAATGACAGTTTTTCATCCAGCAGGACACCCAAATCCTTGACACAATCACTATGCTTGAAGCTAATACCATTTGTTGTAAAGAATGGCGTGATTATGTCAAGAGTTTTGGCATCACCAACCACCACATGTACCTCTGTTTTACTGGCATTCAGAGATAAAAATTTTTTACTCATCCATATACAGGTAAAACCATTAGCTAACGACACCATATGTGATGGATCATCAGGGTTAAACGATACATAAAGCTGTGTGTCATCGGCATACGAATGGAAATTCACATTGTGTTTGCGAACAATGAGGTATACCATGCTAAGCTGGGGATTCAAGCTACCATATAGCAACAATATCATTATTACTTGTTAACTGGCTTAGAATTGTTACTTAATGTAGAATCCCCAGGAGGGGTGGGCAACCACTGACCCTTGGACCCCCAGAGGTTATTTTCTCCTTTGATTTTCAGTTGTGAGTTTTTGTTCCCTTTTTCTGTGGCCAGTAGGCATACTCATAGCTCTATAAAAAGCATTATATTATGATAGTCGGTAGTCAACTGTCTTCTTTGTTTCTTTCTCTGATGTATTTGTCTTTTTGCCTTATGCTTGTGTTAAAGTGCTCTGTGTCACTGCGTAAGAAGAGTGCTCTATAAAAAAAAATACTACATCACATAGATAGCTACATGTAGAACTGGTGACAAGCCCCTAAACTGCACTGTGGCATATTCAACTTATGAACTTTACGATTAATGAACCAACTTTCAGTCACAATCAAGTTTGTAAGTTGGGGAGCAACTGTATTAAATGTGGGAGCATGATGGTGTGGCGAGTTCAGTCAGGTTTGAGTCCTGCTTGGGGTACCTTGCGACAGACTGGCATCCCATCCTGGGTGTGTCCCCTCCGCCTTCAGCCTTACGCCCTGTGTTGCCAGGTAAGGCAGTGGTTTGCCGCAACCACGCTCACGACAAGCGGTTGTTGACAATGGATGGATGGATGTACTGAATGTGCTGTTCCATTTGTGATTATATCAGATTGATATTGCTCAATAGTTGTGATTGGTTGACATTGTTCATCAAGGATCCCTTGCACTCAGTGTGGGTTTATTTCTGTACATAGCTCAATGAAATCAGTGACCTTATTTGTTCTCTATTTTTCCACAAGTGTTTATTCCATGTGGGGGGCGCGGTGGCGCAGTGGGTTGGACCACGGTCCTGCTCTCTGGTGGGTCTGGGGTTCGAGTCCCGCTTGGGGTGCCTTGCGATGGACTGGCGTCCCATCCTGGGTGTGTCCCCTCCTCCTCTGGCCTTACGCCCTGTGTTGCCGGGTAGGCTCCGGTTCCCCGTGACCCCCGTATGGGACAAGCGGTTCTGAAAATGTGTGTGTGTGTGTGTGTTTATTCCATGTTTACTTTACAGGAGTTATGTTTGCAGGAATCACCACAGTTAGGTTGACTATATGCTTCTACTTTCTACTGGCTGCATCTTTTTCCGGCCTATGCAGAAGACACATCTGGAAATAGAATGGGTGTTTAATGGGCAAAAATGCTGTTGTAATGAATTATTAGCCTGTTGCATGAAGAAATATACATATATGTTTATTTAATATATAGTTTCAGAATATGTATGTGTTTTTAGAAGCTGTTGCAATGATTTTTCACTGCTTTCGGAGGGATGGGCTTGAAGCATGACAGTGCCATCCATTTAACGAGTGACTGTAATGGTTACCTGCAGGCTAACATCCAACATCCACCAGAAGAGCACGACTATAGACAAACAGTTTAATAGCACAATAAAACAGGCTAATGTGACAAGTGCTTGTGGTTAGAATGAGAAACCAGCTACAACATGTTCCAGGACAAGGCACATGGTTTATTCTCTGTGCTAACATGTTTACTAATATGCAGCAATAATAAATATGAGAATGAATGGAGAACAAAGCATAGGTGTGGCCAGGAAGCGAGGGCGGAGCGCACAGCCGTGTGCATGTGTGTGTGAGCTCAGGCAATGCTGCTACCATATCACTGTGACCAGGAGTAGCATCTCAGAGCAGCAGTATGACTCTCACTGGGAGACCAGGAAAACTTTGTTGAACATCCTGAGAACATCAGGTGTTCTTTCAGCATCACGATAAACTCGTGTGAAAGACAGAGAAAAATGTTTAAACTTCAGATAACGAGAAAGGAAGAAAGATGTGTCACAGAAGCATAAGGGACTGGATCCCCAGTAGAACATATATTCCGGCAGCACAAGACTCCTCCCGCTCCTGGCTGGGCAGACTGTGAGTTTGTGTGTTGCTGATTCTGTATTTTTCAAGTAAGCATGTTCTCCATGTACATGTAAACAACACATATGTTCGCAGCATGACATCAGTGTGCTCCCCAGCCTTCAGGCTTGGACCCACTCAGTACAAAACCAGTGAGGTGCAGGTTCTGTGCTCCAGTCAGAAGCCCAGTGCTTATGCCAGCAGGTCACCGTCACATCGAGGAGAAGCTGAGTCTTTTCTCCTTCTCACTGAGCCTCTGGAACTCCTCCCTGGGAATCGGGTTCTTCCACAGACTGTAGGAACCGAGACACAGTGGCCAATGGGGTTAGAGAGTCAACCTCACACTCATCTGTACAGATGGATTTTTATCTCAAATCTGCACTGGAAGCAGGATACAAATGTGATACCTACACAGAGATACACACAAATGCCCACTCACCGGATGACCTGCACTGATGCGGAGCAGTGCACGCTGGCAGCGAGCGCCTTAGCTCCTCTCACACTGATGCTGTTGGCTTCCAAACTGCCCAACATGGAAAAAGGAGTGATCAGACCAGGCATTTGTTTTTTTGCTCTCAGTTCACATACCATGTGCTCTCTCTCTTTCAACTGCTTCACTGAACATGACAACAAGGATCAGGAACATAATGGTGTACAGGAGTTATGGGTCAGGAATTCAGGAATCAACACTTACTCCACTCTTTTCAGTCGCTGGCAGAGTGGAAAGACCTCGGCCAGCATTACAGCTACATCATCGGTGACTCCATTCCATGCCAAACTAGCAGAGTGAGACAGAGAGAAAAAAAGTTGTTCTCTACACTGACATTTTATTTTAATTTATATATTTAGATTTAGGACGGGTGCGGTGGTGCAGTGGGTTGGATCACAGTCCTGCTCTCCGGTGGGTCTGGGGTTCAAGTCCCGCTTGGGGTGCCTTGTAATGGACTGGTGTCCTGTCCTGGGTGTGTCCCCTCCCTCTCTGGCCTTACGCCCTGTGTTACTGGGTAGGCTCCAGGTGTGTGTGTGTGGTGGTGCAGCGGGATTGGCCTGTGCCTGCTCTCTGGTGGGTCTGGGGTTTGAGTCCTGCTTAGGGTATCTTGTGATAGACTGGCATCCCGTCCTGGGTGTGTCCCCTCCCCCTCCAGCCATGTGCCCTGTGCTGCCAGGTTAGGCTCTGGCTTGTCACGACCCCTACTTGGGATAAGCGGTTTCCGATGATGTGTGTGTTTTTGATTAGAAAATATTCTTGTTTGTAACAGTTTGTTTGCTTTGGCAGTACAAGTGTATACACACACACACACACACACACACACACACACACACACACACACACACACACATTTTCAGAACCGCTTGTCCCTTACGGGGTCACGGGGAACCGGAGCCTACCCGGCAACACAGGGCGTAAGGCCAGAGGGGGAAGGGGACACACCCAGGACGGGACGCCAGTCCGCCACAAGGCACCCCAAGCGGGACTTGAACCCCAGACCCACTGGACAGCAGGACTGCGGTCCAACCCACTGCGCCACCGCACCCCCTTAGATCCAAGTGTATACATTTACATTTATTCATTTAGCAGACGCTTTTCTCCAAAGCAACTTGCAATCAATATTATGTAGTGTTACCAGCCCACACACATTATCCACAAAGGTGATTTACACTACTGGATACTCTACTTACAATGGGTCACTCATCCAAACATTCATACATTTTATACATGTAAAAAATTAGTCCAGAAAGTGAGACACACTAATAGATGCAGAAACTGAGAGAGACATTCCTGTGTCCAATTGCATTTTGCACTGCATGGAGAGGAACTGAGGCCATAAAGGACAGGTGTTATATGGTCCAGGCTAATCAGATGTGTGACTGCAGAGGTGTAGTGCTCACCTGATGTCCTCTGCATAGCTACAGTTTCCCAAGCTGGATGCCAAGTTGCTGAGGTCTGAAGTGCCAACAGACACCAGGCTGTAATGGAGATACAGACATGGGATCAAGGCTCAGCTGGCAGTGAGATGCAGCCAGCAGTGAATACCTTATTATTCTTAAGCCACTGATTCTATCTTTAGCAGTTAATAAGAGAGGTTCTAGTAGAGCAGGCAGAGGGCTTTGATGAAAGATGTAAACAGCACCTCCTGTGTGTTGAGGAGCAAACTTCAGCTTATTATCAGTGATCTTAACTGTATTACCTGCATATTTGGATAAATGGGGTGCAACCTTGGGATTATATTCCTTTGGGCTGCTAGATCAAGGCAAGTATACATTTACATTTATTGAAGCAGATGATGATAAAGAAACTTGCAGTGTTAAGCAACCTACAGTTTTTTACCCATTTATATAGCTGGATAATTTTACTTGAGCACTTGACCACACAACCTTTATTTTAAGATGAGTGTGGCATGTTAGCACCAATTATGCTGCATGTGACAAAACCCCTGGATCTGGTCAACATAAAGCAGGCTTTGGGACACATCTTACTGTAGTTTGCGCAAGGAGCACAGATGAGGCAGGGCTGCTGACAGCTTCTCTATCCCCAATGGGCCAAGCTGATTTTCAGATAGGCTGTTAAAAAGGGTTTAGAGTCAAAGACCTTCTGTTAAACACACACAGTGTGTTAGGATATACAGTATAATGGTGAAATGATTAGTAATATTCTGGACTATGTACTGTATATGTGTAGCACTTACACTATATCTGTTAAACTTCTGCAGTCTTTGAAGGCAGAGATGAGAGAGACAGCCCCTGCTGACTGAAGGCAGTTCATCTGCAGACTGTACAAGACAGTGGATAGGTTTGGTACATTGTGGAATCAATGTACTTTACTCTGACTGCCCTCATGTACATGATACTAGGACTTTTCAACCAGCACAAAAAGCATCTTACTCGAGTACTCGGAGGTGGGTCAGTGAGGGTAAAACCTGGCCAAGGTGGGTTGCACTGGTGTCTCCGAGGTGGTTCCTGGATAAACTGAGGCAAAAGGGCACAGTGAGAATTCCTGTCCTAAGACTGTACTTTGTTGTGGTGTAGTAGCTTGCATGTCCCAATGACCACCAAGAGCTGTATCATCTGAGGCATAGCTCTTGGCAGGTTCAACCATATCAGATAGGTCTTGTGGTGAGGGTATAGACAAAAACAATCTAGTGATCCTCCAGGTTGGGGGGTTGGGCATGGGGCTAAGAACCCCACACTATAAACACATTTTATTACAGAAACAGATACAGTTGTCCGTTATGAACAAGAAGCCAATGCTAATTTGAACCAATCACTTGGCGATATGACCACCCCGATGAAATTCTGCTACAGGAAGTTACGAGTGCAAAATTAAATCTATTTGCACAGAAAAACAAGATTTGTGTAGGAACATGAACTGTCCAAACCATGTACGAGCCATCAAAAAAAGCTCAAGTCCTCAGTGAGGTGGACAGATACAAGCTGGACATTATTGATGTTAGCGAGTCCCACTGGACTGGTGCTGGAAGACAGGTGACTAGCAATGGGTCAGTTATACAGCATTTGGGACACACAGACAGTCACAAACATAGTGTAGCCATCACAGTCTCAAAAGCAAAAATTAATACCTGCCTTGCTTGAATGGAAACCCATCAGTGACAGGTTGATCAGAGTATGTTTCAACTGTAAGCACTGTAAACTCACTATCCTGGAGTGCTATGCACAAACAAACAAAGCAGAGGACTGGTATGAAACCCTACAAATGGGCTTGGGCTTAGTAAATGGGGTGATTTCTACAGTAATCACCACCTAGTGAAAGCGACTATCAAGCTGAAGCTACACATAGCTAAACAGGAAAGTCAGCACAGGAAACACTATGACACTGTCAAGCTGAAACGTCCAAAGAAAAAACAAAGAGTTTATAATAGAACTGAAAAAAACCGCTTTGAGCTATTAGCCAATATGACCAAAGAGTCTGATATTAACACCAAATGGGAGTTTATAAAGAACATTTATGTAGAGACAGCTTCACGTATCTTAGGCTATAGAAATAGGAAGAACAAAGAATGGTTAACACCTATAACATACACATACACACACACACACACATTGACTGAAACCACTTGTGCCAAGTGGGGTTGTGACGAACCGGAGCCTAACCGGGCAACACAGGGCGCAAGGCCGGAGGGGGAGGGAAAACACCCAGGACGGGACGCCAGTCCATTACAAGGCACCCCAAGCAGGACTCAAACCCAAGATCCACCAGAGAGTAGGCACAGGCCAAACCCACCATGCCCCTGCACCCCAGCACCCCCCACCAGTAACATAGCAGATGATAAATATGAAAACAACCTTACAAGAGACCATAAACAAGAAGCAGAATGGAAACAACATTTCCGTGAAGTATTAAATTGACCAGGACCAGAGGACCCAGCAAATCCATCACCAGCAGAAGTTGATCTGGACATTGATCCCAGCCCCCAACAGAAGTTCAATGAGATGTATGTTGCTTTGGAGAAAAGCATCCGCTAAATGAATAAATGTATATGTAAATGTAATGTACAGTGTCACAGCGGGTTTGACCGAGTCCTGCTCTCCGGTGGGTCTGGGGTTTGAGTCCCGCTTGGGATGCCCTGTGATGAACTAGCGTCCTGTCCTGGATGTGTCCCTTGCGCCCTGAGTTGCCGGGTTAGGCTCCGGTTTGCCGCAATCCCACCTGGGACAAGCAGTTTCAGAGAGTGTGTGTGTGCGTGTGTGTGTAAATATAAGTTGAAGTCAGACATGCCATTAAAGCTTTAAAAATGGAAAAGCCTGTGGCATTGACAACATCCATGTAGAAATGCTAAAGGCCAACCTAAATACTTCAGCAAATGTACTCATAGACCTGTAGACTTATGAAATATATGGGAAAAATATGTAATCCTTGATAACTGGTTTAAAGGACTTAGTGTCAGTCTTGCAAAATAAAGAAACCTCCAAGTTTGTGATAACTGGCACTGCTTTCAATTCCATCAAAAGTCTTCTGTCTAATTCTACTGGATAGAATTGATTCAGCTTTTGACAGCAAGCTGAGACAAGAACAAGCAGGCTTTAGGAAATGGAGAGGCTGCATAGAGCATATATTCTCACTGAGAAACATAATAGAACAATGCCTAGAGTGGAATAGCCCATTATACATTAATTTTATTGATTTCTAAAAAGCTTTTGACAGCCTATATTGGGATACTCTACGGAAGATCCTAAGGTCCTGCAGAATCCCCACAAAGACTGTAACCTTGATAAAGTTATTTTACAAAGACTTCCATTAAAGCCATGCCCAGTAAAGATATCTAATGAGGAACTGCATAAAACCAAATGATATAGCATGATTCAAGAGATCAAATGTCAGCAAATGAGATGGCTTGGGCATGTACTAAAAATGGATCAGCAACGTATCCCAAAAGTTGCCCTCAGATGGATACGAACAGGAAAGAGAAATCAGGGAAGGCCAAGAGCACCTTGGAGAAGGACTGTAATATCTGAGGTACAGGAGATTAATCTTACAAGATGTGAGGCACAACATTTTGCAAATGATAGGAAGAGATGGCAACAATTTGTTGAGGTCTTATGTCCCAAACCAGGGATGAAATGAGAGAGAAAGGGAGTTCATGGTGCAGAGGAGACAGTCACTTTTATGGGTTGCAACAGCACTGCAGCAGCACAGCTACGGAGTGTGTCTTTACTCCTAAAGTGTGGGATGTGTCTCCGTCTTGTTGGCCATGTTCAGTACTGCACAAAGCAGTCCCAGTATCTCTCCCCATCTGCTAGCTCTACTCACATGATCTCCTCCAGGGCCATGCAGTGGGAAAGTGCTTCCACCAGACTTGTACCTGTGTCATCTGTGATGCAGTTGTTACACAAGCTGTGGACACATACATACACACAAAAACATGCATTACATACACTAGACGTCTTATCCAAGGAGTGACCTATGAGGCACCCCTCCCACAGCAGCCATACCTGATCCGACGCAGGCCTGTCCAGATAGGCACGTGTTTGACTAGCTCCAGAAGCCCTTGCTCTCCCATCAACAGCTCGTCCAACCTACAAGGGGAACCTTTTATATGCCAGACACACACTTGTGCAAGTCAGAGGCTATCCGGTTCAAGACTTAACAGAGTATCCGGTTAACATGTGCGCACAGGAAGGTCCCTGCCAAGTGTGAGTCATGATTGCAGGTGGCTGGTACTCACTCAATCACCTTGATCCCCCGCAGCTGTTCCAGAGACTCCAACATAGGCAGGATGGCTAGAGTCACTTTGTCTGAGCTGCCTGATGCCATGGTAACCTTACTGAGGCTGGCCATTGAGGATAAACATTGGTTTCAGTTCATTGTTCATATCATTAATAATGATAATAATAACAACACACTACAACAACTGGAACACTGATCAAACCAAATTAGTTCAAATATGAAGGGTTCAAAATAATACTCACATGAGCCGCTTCACAGAGGTCATTCTATGGAGTCCAGTTGCCAGACAGGCCATGGCTTCCTTCTGCAGCTGCAGGGTTCTCAGACTGGAAATGAGGGGGAGAGGATGAACATGTGACTGAGTAGGATTGAGGAGTGATGACAACATGAAGGACACTGGAGAAGGCCACACCTGATGTCCTCTAGCAAGTGGCAGTGACTCAGTGCAGTGATCAGGTGACAGGCCCCTACTGTGGTGAAACCAGAGCACTGTGACAGACTGCAGATGACAGGAAGACACTGTAAGGGTCAGTGAATACAATATACACTAATAAATGCTCCAGGTACTCTAGAAAATGCCATTCATACTGGACCAGCCTGTAAGTGTTTTGTTGTCAGTGTTAGAGCCAGGAGCTAATCAATCAGTGAGATGCACCTCAAGAGTAAGGGGAGGTCTCACCTAATGATGCACAACTTGGGTAGTCCTGGGAGCATCTTTGCCAACACTGCAGCTGCGTGATCGTCCATCACATGGCGGTCCAAGCTGAAGGCAGAGATTAAGCTTGAACCATTCAATTTCATTCTCACAACAGGGTGTGGCTTGCTGGGTGGGGGTCAACATTCACACCAAATATGGTCATAATGCTCTTTCTTTTGGACCCAACAGGACACTGGATTTCATCCTGCACCACCTTGACAAACCAGGGACTTATGCAAGGGTCCTATTTGTGGACTTCAGTCTGGCATTTAACACCATCATCCCAGACCTCCTTCAGATCAAACTGATGCAGTTTTCTGTGCCCACCACCATCTGTTAGCAGATTACCAACTTCCTGACAGGCAGACAGCAACTTGTGAGCAAAATCATCACTGATCCCACTCACCGCAGGCACAAACTCTTTACACTTCTCCCCTCTGGCAGGCGTTACAAAACACTGTCCACCAGAACAACCAGATATAAGAACAGTTTTTTCCCCTAATGCCATCACTCCCATGAACTGTTAACACTCCCCTATAGGTCTCTTGTCTAACCACTTCTTGTAATTTACTTCATATTTATTTACATTTTTTGTATTTATACTATTATTTATACTCTCGTGTTTGTATGCTCTGTAAATATGTTATTTATTTATTCTGTAATTCTGTCAGCTGTTTTTTGTCTGTAAATACTGGATGCATCTAGAACCACAGCAAATTCCTTGTGTGTGTCAGCACACTTGGCCAATAAAACTCATTCTGTTTCTGATTCTGAAACTAGGTAACAGCCCCTGAGCTGCAGAGACTGTGTTTCAATGATCTACAGCACCGCTTCCCCTGGTAACCGCAGCATGACCGCAGTCAGCAACGCTGTGCCCTAAGTGACCCTGAGCTCTATTAAAGTGCTCAGAGACACAGGGGGGTAGCTGCCAGCCAATCAGCTGAGAGCTTTGATGTGACAGACTCATAGTACTGGACCCCTGTGCCCCTGTCTGACAGTGAACTTTCACACAGGTTATTCATCAGGAGCTGGTCATTAATTCTGTGTCTCCAGAGCGATGGGTCACACATCATCCCTGGGAGCTCTGGGAACTAACATGTTATAACAAGGCTGGTAGACTGCTATAGAAGAAAAAAATTATTTATAATAATAGCATAATAATAATAATATTATAATTTATAATAATAGCAGGTAATGTATAATAACGTATTTACAGAGCATACAAACATTAGGTAACCACCGCTTGTGTTCCTCTGTTCTCACCTGAGCTTTGTGAGATTCTGTAAAACTGGAAGAAGCGATGAAAGAATGGGCTCCAGCTCTGTGCCACTGCTGTTATGGGAGAGACTGAGACAAAGAGAGAAGTGCAGGGTTACAGAGTATGCGGACACATGCACACAAACACACACAGACTCACACACTCTCTCTTACTCCAGCTCCAGCAGCTGTGGACACCTCTGGCAGATGCTCCTCAGCACCTCCAGCTGTTGGCTTTGCAGGGTGCAGTCTACAAGCCTGTGGGTGTGACAAAAAAACCCACAAGGTTCTTCAGTGTCAGCCAATGAGAGAGCAGAGGTTCATCAGAGTCTTAAACTTTTTCCAGGTGTAGAGTGTGAACTGGATCACAGGTTCAAATCTCACCTCCGGCTGTAGGACCCTTGGGCAAGGTACTTACCCTAAATTGCTCCAATAAAATTACCTAGCTGTATGAGTAAACAATTGTAAAGTAACTTAACATTGTAATTTGCTTCGCAGAAAAGCATCAGCTAATGTAAATGCTATTTGAATGTTACTCCTAGAGGCAGCTATTTGAGGGATATGAACAAGCAACATGATGGTGTCAGTATTGTACAAACGTTGTGTGAACACTTCACTAACATTTTATAGTGCCGTTTCAATGCTGTGACTCCTCTTCACTATATTTATGGCATTTTATGTGTGTGATAATGACCAAGCAGCCACATTCACAGACCGTTGTGAAATGAAAAAACTAAATTGGCCACCAGGGGTCACTAGCAATGTGGCGCAAAATGAGCACCATGCTCCCGGTGACAGGATCTTGGAGAAATGAAAGTGGAACGGAAAATGCAGGTGACCGCATTATCCAGGACTGACACTTACCCAATGGACTGTACTGAATACACAGACACAGGATCGGCTCTGGAAAACAGCAAAATCTGCATTAGCATTATACCATACATCGGTGTACAGCAGGAACAGCTCTGTAATACAGGACCCATGGGAACAGCTTAATATCTACATTTACATTCATTAATTTGTCAGAGACTTTTCTCTTCATTGATCTGTGCACCTCAGAGTAAACAAAGTGCATCAACAACAGAAAAAGATCTTTAGACACAGGATTACAGACACACAACTTGTCAGAGACCACCATGTTGCTGGTTCATATCCCTCAAGTCGTTACCTATAGAAGTGACATTCAAATGGCATTTACATTTAGCTGATGCTTCCCACCAAAGCAACTTACAATTATTTATTTATTCATTCATACAGCAAAGTAATATTACCAAACTAATTTAGGGTAAGTACCCTGTTAAGGGTCCTATAGCCAGAGGTGAGACTCAAACCTCTGGGTCCAAATGCAGCAGCTGTAACCACTATGCTACCACCTATCCGCATAGCCAATAGATAGATAACCATAGCAGATGGTGCTGTACTCATTTATATATTTATATAGCTGTCTGGAAATCATGAGAGACTCTTGAATGTGGGAGGGATTCAGCAGCTCTGAAGGACACTCGCATCCTGTTCCATCACATCAGGAATAAAACTGAGAACCTGCAGACTGTTAATTTTGAACCCTTGTGAATGCAACCACCAAGCAGACACAAGTGGAAGACCTCACTGTTCTTGCTGGGCTATAGGCAGTTACTAGGGGTGTAGGGTTTGATCAGAACCCTAACAACTAATCTGATTCAGAAAGGGCAAAGGGACTGAATGATGACTGAAAGATCGGGTCAGGCATGTTACCCTGGTATGGACAGCTCTGTGCACAGTTTTCCCTGGTAATCACTCATCCCCAGGGTGATACTTAGAGTAGTTTCCTCCACCCTGTAAAGAAAAGATGTTTAATTTGCAGCTCCAGCAATCAATTTTTCTCCATTTTCAGGATATTTGAAGTTTCCCAAAGTAACAACATGAGTAAAGTTGGGTTTCTGCTGATATTTGAGACACAAGCACATCCTCATCTCCAGAAAGCTCTGTGAACAAGCCACGGCCACAGAGACTGTCCTGTCTGTTGGACACCTATTAGCATATTTACAGTAAAGCTGCATTACTGGCACAGAGTAACAGAGGTGAGAGACTTTGATGTGTATCACAGGATAAACATGTTTGATGAACTAGTTTCCACATAACTGTAGAGGAAATTACCATGCTAATTTGTTCTGTGAAAAGTACTACCTGTACTTTAGACCCAGTCCCAACTAACTTACTTAAAGCCGCAGTTTCTGTGCTTGGAGAACTTATTGTTAAAATTGTTAATACATTAATAGCTGTGTTCCAAAAGCTTTTAAAATCACCGTTATTAGAACCCTACCAAAGAAATCAAATCAGGATTGTAATAACCCAGGTAATTATAGACCCATCTCCAATCTACCATTTTTATCCAGAATTTTAGAAAATATTGTAGCTTCCCAAATTGTAAAATATTTTAATCATCATGATATATTCGGGGGGGGTGTGGTGGCGCAGTGGGCTGGACTGGGTCCTGCTCTCCAGTGGGTCTGGGGTTTGAGTCCTGCCTGGGGTGCCTTGCGACAGACTGGCGTCCTGTCCTGGGTGCGTCCCCTCCCCCTCCAGCCCTATGCCCTGAGTTGCTGGGTTAGGCTCCGGTTCCCCACGACCCCGTATGGGGCAAGCGGTTCAGAAAATGTGTGTGTGTGTGTGTGTGTGTGTGTGTGTGTGTGTGTGTGATATATTCAAAAAATTTCAGTCTGGTTTCTGCAGTGGTCAAAGCACTGAATTGGCACTCACACATGTTGTTAATGATATTCTCATCTCTTCTAATGCTGGTCAGATCTCTATTATGTTACTGGACTTGAGTGCTGCATTTGATACTGTAGACCATAGTATTCTACTGAGTATACTTGAAAACCTGGTTGGACTAAGGGGTACTGTCCTGAAGTGGTTCGACTCATATTTAGCTAACTTTGAACAATTTGTTTTGAAATCTGATGACTGTACCCCCTCCATCTCAACTACAGTTTGATATGGTGTGCCACAAGGCTCTGTATTAGGTCCATTATTGTTCTCACTCTATATGTCACCACTGAGTGATATTATTCGCAAACATAATGTAAGTTTCCACTCTTCTTCTTCTTCTTCTTCTTTTTCTTCTTCTTCTTCCATCAGCGTTACAAAGGCATAAAAAACCTCTACTTACTCCCACACCTTCCATAAGTGAGTGCGATCACAAATTGATTAGAAACAGGTAGGGGATGGGACTTAAACATGTATCACAAGAGGTGTGCCGTTGTAAGTTTCCACTCATGTGCCGATGACACCCAGCTATGTTTCATTGAAGCCTGATGACCCTTCACATGTGATGTCTTTCGCTAATTGTTTTACCAATTCAAAATTATTGATGAGTAAAAATTTTTTATCTCTAAATGATACCCAAACAGAGGTACTTGTGGTGGGTCATGATGCCAAAACACTTGACACAATCACACCAATCTTTACCAGAAATAGTGTAAGCTTCAAGCATAAAGATTTTGTGAAGGACTTAGGTGTCATGTTGGATGGAAAGCTGTCATTTGTGTCTCATGTAAATGCTTTGGCTAAACTGTGCTTCCTTCAATTAAGAAATATAGCTAAATTACGGTGATTCCTATGTAGACAGGATTCTGAGAAATTGGTTCATGCTTTTGTTTCCAGCAGGCTGGATTACTTTAATGCTTTATTGTCAGGTTGTCTATACCAGACTGTATCCAGGCTACAGTTGGTACAAAATGCTGCTGCGAGAATTGTCACTAGACCTAGGACGTATGATTATATAACACTAGTGCTGAAATCGCTGCATTGGCTCCCACTTACACTTAGAGCTAATTATAAAATCCTACTTTTGACCTATAAGGTAGTACATGGCATTACTCTGGTTTACCTTTCTGAGATTCTTGGATACGGGTTACCTTACATTTACATTTATTCATTTAGCAGATGCTTTGTCCAAAGCAACGTACATCTCAGCAAAAGTACACAGGTACCTTAAAGTACCTGTGATCAATAAGACCTCAATAGGAGGTCACTCCTTTAGCTATATGGCACTTAAACTGTGGAATAGTCTACCAGTTACTGTCAGAAATGCACCATCTGTCTCAGTCTTCAAATCCAGACTAAAGACTTACATGTTCACTTGGCATATCACCACAAAGTTTCTGTTTTCCCCACCTCTGAATCAATACGTATGTAGCATGCCGAGGCAGCCCGGGGAGGGGACGGAGATGGGGGCAAAGCAGCCACAGGTGGGGCTGATTACACTCCCTATTTCTTCCCTGGTGCCCAGCAGTAGAGAGAAGAGATTGAAGAGGAGAACGAGATAGCGACGAACCTGAGCTCGAACCTGATCCCAGTGTCGACACCCGCGTCCTGATTGACCTGACTCTCCCAGCCCCCCTGACCCACACAAAACCTCATCCTACCTGTTCCCTGGTCCCCCTTTTCCATCCCCTTCCTTCTCCCCGCTCTAAGGGCAAATAAAAGCCTTCATCAACGGGCAACTGCACCTCTTGTCTCCTGCCTCATCTCTTACAACGTATTAAACTTATTTCTTTGTTATAAATTACTATCAGTATTTTTTTCTTTTTGAGCATTGTCTCCCTACAATAAGACCTGAGGAGGTCAGCTAGCTGTTACAAAAGCACCCCATGACTGAAGATGATGAGCAACCACCATGATGGACAAGACCTATCTTGCTGAACTGGGAAATCAAGCTACCATACAGCAACAATGCCATTATTACCCATAAACTGATTTAGAAGTCAGATTTAATCTAGAATCCCTAGGAGGAGTGGGCAGCCGCTGGCACTTAGACTCCAGAGGTTTTTTTCTGCCTCGATTTTCAGCTGGGAGTTTTTCTTCCTTTCCTCTGTGGCCGTAGGCATATTTATATTTTTAGAAAAGCATTGATAATGTATTATGCTAGTCTGTAGTCAACTGTCTTCTTTGTTTCTTTGCCTTATGTCTGCATTCAAGAACTCTGTGCCACTGTGTGAGAAGAGTGCCCTATAAGAATAGACTGAACTGAATTGAATGAACAGATGGTGACACTGGTGGCTTTGAAATGTTAAATCAACAAAGGACGATCATCTACTTCTGTAGCCACCTTGACACTGACGTCACTCTTTCCTTTAGCAGAACATACTGGAGTATGTCAACAGCAGGTAAGCAGGTTCCACAGAAGAGACTTACCTGATGTGCTGGATATTGGGGTTCAGGTTGAGGCAACTGGAAATGAGGTTCATGGTAACTTCTGCCTTTAGCCAGGGCTCCTCAACCCTGAGAGGGACAAAAGTGGAACTGGTGTATTTGACCCTTCTCCTGCTCACCTGGAAGGGTCTAATATTCATTCCCTATAAACTCTCACCTGATTTCCAGGTGTCTGGGGTTACAGTGAAGATCCCTCAGCAGGGCCTCAATCACCTGTGGAGTTAGTGCATTGTTCTGGATCCTGGAAGACAATAAAGAAATCTGTGTAAGAGAATGAGAGCAGGTGTGTGTGAGATGGACTCTACACTGGCATTTTGTCTGTGTTTTCTGTGTGTGTGCACATGATACTCACTTCAGATTCGCCAGTGTGTTCACTTTACTCAGTGCCTTCAGCAAAACCCCAAGTTCATCAGGCAGTTTGTTACAGCACATGCTGGAAAAGAATCATCATTATCATTGTCATCATTGTCATAATCACTGACTTCACCTTCATCATTGTTATCATCATCTCCACATTCTTCACTCCATCATCATCAAACATCTCAAAACGTCCCACCAACCAGCAGCCCTCCTATCACTGTTCACTGCTCAGATATCCCCATACTCACTGCACTTTCCCTAGGTATGGGCAGCACACCAGGATGTCAGCGAGCTTCTGGAGGTGGTCGGCCCCAAAGTGGCACTCCCTAAGGCTGGGATTGAGCAATTATACCAAGGGGTGAGAGTTGGTGTGGGTTTGAGGAGTGACACTTGAAAGGCTAGTGAAGTAAGGCAACAGTTAGAGAGGGAGAGCTTGGGCAAGAGAGTAAGGGAGCAGAAGAATCTGCAGCAAACAGGGAGCTACTTCATGATTAACGTGTTCAGAGCAATGTTCAGGAAAGCAAGCAAAACAAACACTACACCAAAGACATCATTAGAAGGTGTGTTGACTGGGATCTTCCGCCCTACCTGAGAGACTGGCTTAGGTCGCAGGCACTGCTCTGGGCAAACTGGATCACAGACCTGTCCTCCTGTCCCAAACTGCCAAAAGAAGAATTGAAGACAACAACCTTCATGAAGATCACCTCCAAAGGCTGCACATGTAAAGCCAACAATGTGAAACTGCACAAGGTGTAACTTCATGTCACCATATTAGGTCAGTTTATGATCGACAGGACTGGAGAGAACAGTATTTCCCTGAATAAACATTTATGGTGCATAATGTTCTCACCTTACTTCCACTGCTACCAGCTGGGCACAGACACTCATGGCTCTCACCAAGTGTAGTGCCCCTGTCTGAGTGAGGTTATTATTGTTGAGACTGCAGAGATCATAAAAAAAGGTAGTAAAACATGGGCATTATAACACTGAGATACTGGTAAAACAACATGTAAAGGAAGAGGAATCATCACCTCACTGTGGCCAAGGTGTGAAGGTCTGGTAGTAAATTCACAAAGTGCCTGATGCCTTCATCGCCAAGCAGATTTCCAGACAAACTGAAGAAAGCAGGAAATCTGAGTGTGCAGTCTAATATATCAAGTCATCACAAAACTGATTCCACATCTGGTCTTATATTCATTGAACCCATTTCACATTTTGTCCGTTAGGGACTGGAGAGATTCCACATTTAGTCAATTAATCAAAAAACAAAATCAACACCTGGTAAAGGAGACACTGAAAAATTCCACATTCAATAAATTAGTTTTTTAAGGGATTTCACATTTATTCAAATAGTCATTAACAATATTCCACATCTCTTCAATTAGTCAATAAAGAGATTCCATAGTATGAACTTGGCAAATAAAAGCAGGCAATAAAGACTGATTGGGGAGACACCCATCTGGGGCTCTCCCATCAGCCGATGTTGTTGTGAGAAGTCTTTGTGTATCTGAATGTATTTCTTTCAGGGTCTCCTATGGCTGAAACAGGAAAGAGAAAATTTTCTTTCACAATAGTTAACTAGTCAAAGAATCAAATCGACATTTGGTGAACTAGACATTCTCAAATTCAGTCAACTTGTCTATAAATTGATTCCATGTTTGGTCAACAAGAATATGGCAAGATTTCACACTGAGACTTTGAAAACATTACAAAATCAGTCAACTAGTCTTTGAAGAGTTTCCACATTCAGTCAACCAGTGAAAGACCTGAGTTAATATTTGGTCAGTGAGACAATGGAAATATTCTAGATTACATCAACCAGTTTTTAACAGATTCTATGGATGACAGTCCATATTCAGTCAACCAGTATAGAAACCAATACCACATTCAGTCAACTAGACTATAACAAAATTCCCTATCTAATCACTAAAGAGATTCCATATTTAGCTTGTATATTCATACAGAAAAAGCTATTAATAAAAATTAAGATTTATAGTTGATGTAGCTTTTGCAGTATTTTCCTGAAATCCTTACTGTTCATCCTGGACATAGTTAGTCATGCTATCAGTCAGTGGAGGCAGTTGCTCATAATAAATACAGTAAGGGTCTACAAGAGTATATTCATATCCACTGTAATGGTGCTCGTATAATGACTGAACAACCTTAAAGAGTTTTTCATAAGACACTGAAGATAAAGAATCACAAACTCACTTTAAGACCTTCAGCCTGGTCATGCCTGGCAGGTGCTTCACCAGTTTCTCCACAGAGCTTCTGTCCAGGGAGCCTCCACTGAAGCTGGAGGACAAGCAGAGATTAGCATTTCACACGTCCAGTGTCTCAGACTGTGGACCACCACACCTACAAAAGACCAGGTCAAGACCAATATGTCACACTGACACCTGATCACACTAAGACTTACTCGAGCTGAACGAGGCCTCCACACTGAGCCAATCTTCTGCAGAGCTCCTCCATGCTCCCAGGTCTGATACAACTCTGCTGGAGGCTACAAGACAGAGACAAACTCATGTGGCTGAGAAAGAGATAACACACAGAAGTTTTTTATAGGCTCCACCACCTACCTGAGTTTCTTGAACAAAGGTAGATCATTCTCCATTGTAGTGGGGGCCTCTGGATTATTCACTTGTTGCTGACTGGATTAAAAAACTTATTGTAAAAACAGAATCGTTTATTTCTCCAGTAATGAAGATGATGTATAGCTTACGGGAAAGTGATACCAATTTTACCTTTTACTGGTGTGAAACTTCAGGATGATCCTCTGCTCACCTCCATGGCTGAAGATGCAGAGATTACAATCAAAAACTGAACTAAGTGAATATATGTATGTGTTTATGTGTGAGAGGGAGAGAGACTGGGGAACAAAAAGACAAATCCCAGCTGGAATAACATGAATAACCTGTATACCAGGAATAAACCACATAACCAAAATAAGCAGAATAACATGAAAAACAGAGTAATGAGAGTAATAAAAATAACTAATAACAGCAGTACATATTCAAGTGCCTTGGTCATAGCTGTTGATCTCCTGCTTTATACCAAAGTAAATGACTACGTCAACAAGAGAGAACAGTTTGTGTGCGTGTGTGTGCATATGTGTGAGGTCCATACTAGAGCCATACCTGACATCTACAACTTTCAGTTTCGCACATGTCCTCAGTGTTTCTGCCAGCAGCAGGACTCCTTCCACAGTGACAGCATTATTACTGACACTGCAGAGACACACAGTGAGAGAAAATTGAGATCCTCATGTTTACAAACAGCTCTCAAACATACATTAGAGGTAGAGGTACAGAGGTAGTGAACAGACAGTATTATTAATGCATTATACTTAAAATTTTAAAAAAATTTGTATGCAAATTTAAAATAATTTGAAAGAAAAAATGTCTCCACAAACTCCTATTCAGTTCCGACTGTTGACTATTCATCACTTAAATGTGCAACATTTCTCATCTTGTCACTCATCACTGACATTCAGGAATGGCAGGAGCTGTAAACACTGTCAGAGTGAGTTGAACTACAATGGTCCCAAACTTCCACTCTGTTTGTATGCTCTTTACTGCCACCCATCAATTGAGCAGGTAAATGCAGGTCACTTTCACTTCACTACACACTGAAATATTACAAAGTAAATAAATGAAGAAAATGCCATCAAGCCTGAATCAACCGTAAAATGTTAAAATTGTTGAAAATTTGTAACTCAGCAGTTCAAAATAGGAGGATTCAAAGCATTTTACTAATTAATGCTTTATAAAGCACAACAGCACAGAAACCTATGACAGGAGGCAGAATCCATTGTAATGTCTTAAATGTACTACAAATGATAACAAATACACTGACAAAAAGGTAAATAAAAAATCATGTACAAGTACCATACAATTTCTGTAATAAATGCATGAATGAATGTGGGTTACATGATGTTAGGATGTGGTCTTGACTGGTCCTCCTGAAAGCTGCTGACCTTATTAGCGGTTGTCTCACAGCTCTCTGTCACAGTAAGTTACTGTAGCCATCATTTGGGCAGTAAAACCCCATAGAAGGAAAGAAGTTTAAGTGCAAAACAGATGAAGAGGAAGATGTGCGACGTGAAAGCTGCTCCATCGCAGTCTTCTGAGCCACTCTTGCTGGTCCCTCTTATCCAGAGGTGAGCAGTAATGTGCTCAATTTACCCCATTCCTTGTTCTTCTGAAGAAAGCATACTTTTCAGAGCAGTTTTAGGCTCCAATACAGTTACTTTTACTCAGGTAATAACTGTAGAGGAAATTACCGTGCTAATTCGCTCTATGAAAGGTATAACCTGTCCTTTAGACCCAATACCCACTAAATTACTGAAAGTCGCAGTTTCCGTGCTTGCAGAACCTATTGTTAATATTGTTAATATGTTGTTACTAAATGGCTGTGTTCCAAAAGCTTTTAAAATCGTCGTTATTAGACCCCTACTAAAGAAATCGGATCTGGATTGCAATAACCCATGTAATTGTAGACTTCTCTCCAATCTACCATTTTTATCCAAAATTCTAGAAGAAACATAGCTTCCCAAATAGTAAAATATCTTAATCATCATAATATATTTGAAAAATTTCAGTCTGGTTTCCACGCTGGTCACAGCACTGAAACGATGCTCACACGTGTTGTTAATGATATTTTCATCTCTTCTGATGCTGGTCAGATCTCTATTCTTATGTTACTGGACTTGAGTGCTGCATTTGATACTGTATACCATAGTATCCTACTGAGTAGACTTGGAAACCTGGTTGGACTAAGAGGTACTGTTCTGTAGTGGTTTGAATCGTATTTAGATAACCGTGAACAATTTGTATTGAAATCTGACGACAGCACCCCGCCCATCTCCACAAAGTTTCAGTATGGTGTGCCACAGGGCTCTGTGTTGGGTCCATTAACTGTTCTCACTTTATATGTTACCACTGGGTGATATTATTCGCAAGCACAATGTGAATTTCCATTCGTATGCCGATGACACACAGCTTTATGTATCGTTTAACCCTGATGATCCATCACATGTGGTGTCGTTAGCTAATAGTTTTACCTGTATAAAATTATGGATGAGTAAAAAATTTTTATCTCTGAATGCCAGTAAAACAGAGGTACATGTGGTGGTTGGTGATGCCAAAACTCTTGACATAATCACGCCATTCTTTACAACAAATGGTATTAGCTTCAAGCGTAGTGATTGTGTCAAGGATTTGGGTGTCCTGCTGGATGAAAAACTGTCATTTGTATCGCATGTAAATGCTTTGACTAAGTCGTGCTTCCTCCAGTTAAGAAACATAGCTAAATTGCGGCGGTTCCTATGTAGAGAGGATTCTGAGAAATTGGTTCATGCTTTTGTTTCCAGAAGGCTGGATTACTGTAATGCTTTATTGTCAGGTTGTTCATAGCAGACTGTATCCAGGCTACAGTTGGTACAAAATGCTGCTGCAAGAATTGTCACTAGAACTAGGAAGTTTGACCATATAACACCAGTACTGATATCGCTGCATTGGCTCCCGGTTACACTTAGAGTTCATTATAAAATCCTACTTTTGACCTATAAGGCAGTACATGGCATTGCTCCAGCTTACCTTTGTGAGATCATTAATTCTTTTATCTCAGGATGATATCTCCATTCATTAGATGCAGGTTACCTTAAAGTACCTGTGATCAATAAGACCTCAGTAGGAGGTCACGCCTTTAGTTATAGAGCACCTAAACTGTGGAATAGTCTACCAGTTACTGTCAGAAATGCCCCGTCTGTTTCTGTTTTCAAATCCCGACTAAAGACTTACATGTTCACTCAGGCATTCCACCTCGTAATGTAATTCCATCTGTCTTGGTTGTTTTTTATCACCTTTATAAAAATGCATATTAAATTTAAGTAACAAATTACTAACTCTGTTCTATCTTCTTGTTGAGCACTACATCGCTCCATAAGACCTGAGGAGGCCAGCCAGTAGTGACAGACAAATCCCATGCTCACAGAGGATGATGTCCATCTGCCATGACGAATGAGACGTTCCATGCTGAGCTGGGGATCCAAGATGCCATTTAGCAACATAATCATTATTACTTGTTACACACTGGCTTACAATTGTTACTTTCTAGAATGCCCAGGAGGGGTGGGCAACCACTGGCCCGTGGACCCCCAGAGGTTTTTTTCAGTTGGGAGTTTTTGTTCCTTTCCCCGGTGACCAGTAGGCATATTTATAGCTCTATAAAAAGTACTTCATTATGGTAGCCATTAGTCGACTGCCTTCCTTGTTTGTATCTGTTTTTCTTGCCTTATGCTTGTGTTAAAGCGCTCTGTGTCACTGCGTGAGAAGAGCGCTCTATAAAAATAAATTGAATTGAATTGAAAAGTACATCTGTAAGGAAAAAAATGTAATTTTACACCATTACATTTCTGTCACCCCATTCTTGTCACTTTTTAATGTTCCACATTTTTCAAGTCACCTTCACAATATTAGTGGCACCTCTTTGCTGTGAGCTGATGTCCATAGGTTTTCATTGACCACTGTCACCTGTCACTCACAGTCACTTTTACTGTGCAGCATCATCAATTGCATATAATGACACATAACATATCATACTCCATGTAATCAACATAACGTGAGAGGTAAATTCATACCACAAAAGGTTAACAAGGGTTAACCAACCTAATCTTCCTGGGCTAAAAGTCTTGCCTCATGGGATGCCATTTCTCAGTCAGATCAGTCTGAGTTCAGAGGTTTAGAGTTGAGCAGCTGGAGTTCAGTGCTGGTCCTTCAATGCACAGTGCTTCATACATGGAAAAGGTCAGTCTGAAGGACAGCACAGAGCCTCTGATCATAGCAGCATAATAACAGGCTCTACGAACCAGATCCATAGAAGCTGGGCTCTACCATAGCAGACAGGACCCAAGGTGCAGGCTGTGCAAAGATGCCTCTGAAACAGTCCAGCACATAGTAACAGAGTGTAAGATGCAAGCTGGGACAGCGTATACTGAGAGGCATTACCAAGTGGCTGGGATAGTGTACAAGAACATCTGTACAGAATATGGACTGCAAGTCCAAATGGAAGACGCCACCAAGGGTGGTTGAAAACAGCAGAGCTAAGGTCCTGTGGGACTTCAAGTTCCAGACTGACAAGCAGTTGCTTGCCAATCAATCAGACATAATGGTGGTCAACAAGGAGGAGAAAAGGGCAATTGTGATAAATGTAGCAATCCCAAGTGATAGAAAGAAGGAGCATGAGAAGACTGAGAAGTACCAAGGGCTGAAGGAAGAATTGGAACGGATGTGGAAGGTGAAGTTCAGAGTGATTCCAGTGGTAATAGAAGCACTCGGGGATGTGACCCCTAAACTGGGACAGTGGCTCCAGCAGATTCCGGGAACAACATTTGAAGTCTCTGTCCAGAAGAGTGCAGTCCTAAGAACAACTAAGAGAGTGTGAAGAACCCTCAAACTCCAAGGTCTCTGGTAGAGGACCCAAGCTTGAGGAAGACACACACACCACCCCATGTGGGGGTGAGAGGGTTTTTATATATACACACACACACACACACACATTTTCAGAACCGCTTGTCCCTTACAGGGTCACGGGGAACCGGAGCCTACCCGGCAACACAGGGCGTAAGGCCAGAGGGGGAAGGGGACACACCCAGGACGGGTATATAATACATATATAGGGTTTTTTTCCCCTCAACTTTAGTCCTATTCCTCCTTTATGGCACACTTCTACATTGGAATTAGCAATGTATTTAGATCTGGGTTTTCCAAGATAAAAGTTATATTCACCACATGTCTGCTTGCACTTTACATATATCACTTTTTCTGGTCTGATCTCAGTGCAGATGAACTCCTTAAGCCCTTCTTCTGTTACGTAGTTGGCCTGCTAAATATTCATTAATAAAGTAACGAGTTCTGCTCAATTTCTAACCAGAATGCCAATGTCCATAGTAAGTTACAGATAGTTTAGCTTATTGCAATAAATTAGTTGCACAACTAGCTTTCATGCCAGTGCTGCTACTGTCCAATTTTGATGTTGTAAATGAACCTTTGCTCAGCTAAACTGACTGAGCAAAGCACTTTTATGGACCATGACAAACCCTATAAGAGTTCACTTTCATTTGGGCCCTAAAAGACAGATGAAGATAATGTTTTTCTTATTGTTCTCTATTTGTTGGTATTCCCCTGTGTGCGTGCATTCAATTTTCTGTACAATTGTTAGGGCTTGATATTGTTTTTTATTTCCTTGCTGAGTAGTATTCCACCACATCCTCCTTGGAGTGTGTGTATTTGTGATACTATCAGAAGACACCTGACTTCAGTGACCATGATGCCTTTCAGTAAGGCACACCAGGAGGGCTACTCAGTCGCAGTTTTTACGTGATCAGTGATTGAACTAAGTGATCGAGGTGTAGGAGATATCGCATGTGCGTCCAACACACACGCACACACACAAAACACACATAACAGCATGGACCTGACTGTGATGCAGCAAAACCAAAGTTCTCATCAGACAATGGTGGTATGACACTCTTATTGCCTGAAGCAAAGAATGTTAATATTTCTGATTATCATGGCAACACATACTTGATCTCCTGGATGCTGCTGAGCTGAGGTAGGAGGCCTAGCAGCTTCTTCAGTCCATTGTTCCCAAAAGTGTTGTTGGACAAGCTGATGGAGACAGCAATAATCAGACATGTAGCAAATACATACACAGCCTGAAAATTGTGGTACCAACACTGAGCTTTGACAGAAGCTGTCACTAAAGGATATAAAATGAGTCATCTGCAGAAGTCTCCACTGAGCATGAGGGCCCAAAGGATGCTGGAAAATGCATCCGTATATACTCACTCCAGCAGAGTTAGCTGAGGACATCCAGCGATAGTCTGAAATAGCCTGTCCATGTGTGCAGAATGCAGACTGCAGTGTGTGAGCCTTGAGAAAAAACATCATGAGCATCATCCTCATTATCATGAATCTCATATTCCCAGTACGAATGTAAGTACCAAAGTTTCTTGGACAGCAGTGGAACTCTTCCCACGATCTTCTCGCTGTGAAGGTCAGAGAAAAAAATGCCATTGACTGCCACTGACTCAACACCATGTGGAGCTCCAGCATTTTATTAAACACATACTACTGACAATGGATACTTAGAAGACATCTACTCACCCAGGGGTCTCGCCTCCTCTTTCAAACAGGACACACACCTCTGGGGGCTCCTCAAGTCTGTGTGAGAGAAAGACATTGTGTCAAAAAAGCAAAACTCTGTGTATATGTGTGTAGAGTGTGAAAAGTACTTGCCCCTTTCCAACTGGCTGAGTTTTTGCAGTTTTTTTTGACAATGTATGTGAGTCAGTGCGAGCAAAAGTGTGTATAGTGCTTGGTATGTTTGTATCTGTGTGAGTGTGTACAGATACTGTATGTGTGAATTGAGGTGTGTAAGGAATGTACTTTGAGACACACTTTGTTGTGCACCTGTAACTGTGTCTGTCTGTTGTTGATGCTCTTCTGTTTATTTTGAGTTGTACATATCTGGAGAAAAGTGTCTGATTAATAAACATCAGTGTATGAAGTGCTGTGGCGTCAGTATACTGTGTATGTACAGGACATCTGTTAATATGCAGTGTGTGCATGTTTGTGTAAGTGTCACAGCATCTTGGGTCAGCTGGTTCCATCAGCTTTATCAGCTGAATCTACACACGCTTGCAGACACATCACTGTTGCAGGTAAATGTGGTGAAACTGTGTTTAAAGTATCACTCACTATAACTGAGACTGACCAGGCCTCTTCACACTGGGCTGATATGACTGGGATCAAGGGGGTGAGGCCTCACTCTGAGATACACTAGATACACTCCTCACACAAGGGACCCTTTGCCAGCTCAGCACACGAGGGGCTTGTGATCTGAGCTTTTCCTACAGATCACAAAGGGTGGTTCTGATGACTACACAGGGTGTGGGTGGTGCTGGAAATCCACCCACAACACACCCACAGTAGCAGTGTAGCTGGTAGCATGGTGGTTAGTTGGCATCCATCAGCGTTACAAAGGTACAAAAAACCTCTGCTTACTGCCACACCTTCCATAAGTGAGTGCGATCACAAATTGATTAGAAACGGGTAGGGGGTGGGAATGAGACTGCACCTTGGTGTGGTGTGTTGGCTTGTGCGCCTCCATGACTTAATGAGCTATACAAGTTGGTCCTTTTGGACCTGCAGATCCAATCATACCTGGAAGGTCAAAGGGTAGAGGCCAGACAAAGTCCAGTCTCCTGTCTAGGCTCGGGCAACCTGACAGTATCCAGCCCACACAATCACTCATCCATGGTGGTTAGTGCTGTTGTCTTTGGACCCAAAAGTAGTGGGTTTGAATCCCAACTTTAGCTGTAGTACCCTTGAGCAATGTACTTACCCCGGAATTACCCAGCTTTATAAATGTAGATCATTTAACATTATAAGTTGCTTTGAGAAAAGCGTCAGGTAAATGTAAACACATTTTCCAGTGCAGTGATAATTTTTCAATTTTGCAATGTATCCTGGGGAAATCTGGAGTGTCCCGGAGACAAACCTGGCTTTCACCCCAGCTATGCCGGAGCATGTAGTCAGTGAGTGGCTCAGAGCCAGCAGCCCGTCCACAGTCAGTGAACTGTTTGCCAGCCTAAGGAGAGACAACAAAAAAACCACCATACTAAAGAACTCACAGGGAAAAAAGTGATTTCGCACAGCTGTATAACAAAAGGAAGTGGGATTTCAGCCCAGCATTGAAGCTTCGCTCTTACACTATCTGCCTGGACACCCGGAGCTTCGACAATGAGCTGCACAGCACCTGGAGCACCTCATTTGTGATCCCCCGTCCGGACAGACTGTCATCATCATGGCCACAAGAACACAGGAGACAGAGAATGCAAGTGAAGAGCAGTGGACTACAGTTCCTCTCCCAGCAGACACAGAGCCGTGCAGTCAGGCTCCTGTGGAATGCCCTTTCCACTTCCTGCTTCAATTCACACTTCATCTGGGTGCCCAGGTGCAAATCAGGGTCTAATGAGCCAGTTCTCCCATGGAGAGATGTATGTGTGACATTGAGATGTAAGTGGGGCATATAGGTGACCTGCTCACCAGGCAAACAAAACATCTGCTCAGGTGAGACCTCACTTACTGAACGGAAGAGAGAGCAGGACATTGGGCCAAGACATCACACAGTCGGTTCATCCTGTCCGCAGTGAACCTGCAGTTCAAAAGGCTGCAGGAAGGAAGACACAGTTTTATATATATTATATTAACTGTATTAATATATAAAAATATATTTTTATATTTATATACAAGTGGTCCCCAATTTATGATGAGGTTACTTTCCGCAAAATCTATTGGAAGTCAAAAATATTCTAAATCAAAAATGCATTTAATACACGTAATGCACACGTCTGCGTAATAGACTGGGAGATGGGGATCGCTGCCACTGCCCAGCATCCCAAGAAAGTATTGCTCTGCATATAGCTTGCCCGGGAAAAAATCTAAATTCTAAATTCAAAGTACAGTTTCTACTGAATGTCTATCACTCCTCACCATCATAAAGTCAAAAAAATCGTAAGTCAAACCATTGTAAATTGGCTACCACCTGTATATACATATATATTTCTGTGTCTTCATTTTTTATACACACACACATACCCATGCCATCATTCCATTTTTCCTCTCTAAAATTAATACCAATTATCATTCATGATTATTTATATATCACACACACTTTCAGAAGCGCTTGTCCCATACGGGGTTGTGGGGAACCGGAGCCTACCTGGTAACACAGGGCGTAAAGCCAGAGGGGGAGGGGACACACCCAGGATGGGACGCCAGTCCATCGCAAGGCACCCCAAGCAGGACTCGAAACCCAGACCCACCGGAGAGCAGGACTGTGGCCCAACCCACTGTGCCACCACACCCCTTATGTATATCATTAAATCATTATTAATATCATTTATCATTCATCAGTCTAGATTTTCATTTATCTGCTCTGCATTATCTGGTCTTGCACTATTGACTGCAACCACATTTGTAAACTATGATGGCTGTGCAAGAGATTGTGGGATACAAAGCATTATGGAACTGTATTCCCATGCTACAGTCTCCTTTGCATCCCCATGACTGTGTTTACACCATTGTGTTTTCATTTCCTACTGATTCATTTATATAAGCATGACTTCTCGCAGATCATTGTCTTCCTCAAGTCAGTCCACACACACTTTGAGACAAGTTTACTTCACAAAGTCATCCTGTTTTAAGCTACAAGAATGTTACATCTATATCTATATATAAGTTGCAAGAACATTAGACCTATCAGCATGGGTTGGTCACCTTTGACCTATGTTGTGCACTCCAGGCTAAAAAAATCTTTCAGCCAGTAATTGTGTTAGTGCTATTACCTTGAATCTGAAGGTTGCCGGTTTAAATCTTACTTACTGCTTGTACTGCCCTTGAGCAAGGCACTGACATTAAATTGCTCTAGTAAAGCCACCCAGCTGTATAAACTGATAAATTATTGTAAGTCACTTTAGAGGTAAGTGTCTGATAAATGAACAAACGTGATGCTCTTTTTATATTTACATTTACATTTATTCATTTAGCAGACACTTTTCTCCAAAGCGACATACATCTCAGAGAAACACAATTTGTGCATTACATTAGGGGAAAGAGAGACATAGTTGCAGTGGTGTGATTCGTAAGTAAACTTAGTTTGTTTCTTTCCACTTTATGCACCAATCTTCATTGAAGAAGTAGGTGCATAAAACTGAATAGAAAATTCCTGATCACCTTAATACAATTTTTTTTAAAAGATACATGAACATTTACATACAATACAGGAGTAGCAGTTGTGTAAAGGCTTATCTAGGTATTATCATAAAGTCATGGTGCATGAACATTTACACCATACATGAGCTTGAGAGATCATGGGCGAAGTGAGTCTGGAAGAGGTGAGTTTTCAGACCCTTCTTAAATGTGGACAGAGTTTCAGCAGTTCTGAGTGAGAGGAGGAGGTCATTCCACCACAACGGAGCAAGAACTGAGAACCTCCATGCTTCAGCTTTCGTACATAGGACCAGCAAGCGGGCAGAAGTAGATGAGCGAAGCGGTCTGGTTGGGGTGTAGCAGTTGATCAAGTCTTGTAAATAGCTAGGAGCAGTTCTACTGACACATTTGTAGGCAATAACCAGGGTCCTGAATTTGATCCAGGCAGCTATAGGAAACCAGTGCAGAGAAACCAGTAGAGGAGATACGTGGGACTGCTTTGGCAAGTCAGACAGAACTCGTCCAGCAGTCTTCTGTATCAGCTGCAGAGGTTTGATCCCAGCAGCAGGAAGGCCACACAAGAGAGAGTTGCAGTAGTCCAGATAGGATGGCCTGGACAAGTAGTTAGCCAGAGTCAGTTCTGAGGTAAGGATGGACCCTGCAGATATTATGCAGGATGTATCTGCAGGTCCGGGTTGTGGCTTCAATGTGGTTAGAGAAAGATAGACTTGAGACAATCATCACTCCTAGACTCTTAGTCGAAAAGGTAGGCAAAATAAGTGGGTTGTCCAGTTTGATAGATCATGACAGGAGGACAGGCCAGCTGAGAGGTGAAGAATTTCTGTTTTGGAAAGTTTGAGTTGGAGGTGGTGATCAGACATCCATGCAGAGATGTCAGACAGGCAGGCAGCAATACGTGCAGAAATGTCTGATGCTCCAGGTGGAAAGGAGAGGAAGAGCTAGGTCTCATCAGCATGGCAGTGGTACTTGAATCCATGGGAGGCTATGAGAGGGCAGAGGGAGGAGGTGTAGATTGAGAAGAGAAGAGGACGCAGTACCAAGTCCTGCGGGACACCGGTTGAGAGACGCAGAGGAGAAGAACAGGAGTTCCACCAGACCACTTGATTGGATCTGTCATATAGGGAGGACTCAAACCATCTGAGTGCTGTTCCTTTGACCCCAAGCTGACTTAGAGAGGAGAGTACAATCCGGTGGTTCACAGTGTCAAATGCTGCAGACAGATCAAGGAGGATGAGGACCAAGGAGAGGGAGACGGCTCTAGCCGACTGGAGAGCATCAGACACTGCCAGAACGGCTGTTTCCGTGGAGTGACCAACTTTGAAACCAGACTGATATACTTCATATACTTCAAGGAGATCATTCCCGGTGAGGAATTCAGATCACAGGCCTCCCACTCTAGAGTTTTAGACAGAAAGGAGAGGAGGGAGACTGGTCTGTAGTTTTGGACTGAGTTGTGATCCAGGGAGGGTTTCTTTAACAGAGGTGAAATGAGAGCAGTTCTGAAGGCAGATGGGAAGCAGCCAGAGGAGAATGAGGAGTTTATGATCTTAGAGGTGAAGGTAGAGAGTTGCGGGGAGATGTTCTGTAAAGTGATGATAGATGGTGACTCCGTGTGATATCAGGAGGTTGGAGATTTCAGATTCGGAGAGTGGTTTGAATTTGGAACGCATGACTTGACAGGGAGGTCAAACGCGAACCAAGCTGAGAACTTGCCCGTGATTGCATTGACTTTGTTTCTCCATCAGCAGTGAGAGAAGAAGGAGGAGGGGGCAGCAGAGGACACAGAAGAGATGTGAAGGAGGCGAAGAGTCTGTATGGTTTTTTTTAGTTGCAGTAGCTAAGAGTTCGAGAGGTCCAATCGAGTCTTGAATTTTGGCCATCATCGCTATGCAGACCAGAGTTTTGTCCTGTTAGCATGCAAAGTATCAGTCAGCTATGGAGTGGCACTGGGGTGTGCTGGTGTGGAATATAGTGGACAGAGAGAGCCAAGGGAGGAAGATAGGGCAGACAGGAAAATGTTAGTGGCATCGTCTATTGATAGATCTGAGAATTGTGCAGCAGAAGGGAGAGCAGACAGCGTGACAGAGGCAAAGTCGGAAGGCAAGAGAGATTTTAAGTTACAGCGGAAGGTGACAATGGGTGCAGAAAAAGGAGAGGGATTAGTGGTGAGGCAGGGTTGGAAGGAAATGAACAAGTGATCAGAGACATGCAGCGGAGTAACAGAGAAGACAGGAAAGCCACAGTTACGGGAAAATACAAGGTCAAGGTAATTGCCTGCTTTGTGAGTAGCAGGGGACTGAGATAGGGAGACATCAAAGGACTGTAGGAGTGACAGAAGGCTGCTTGCATTGAAGTCACCCGGGAGAATCACCAGAGCGTTGTCCCTTGAGAGAGAGTTCAACAAGATGTCAAGATCATCCAAGAAGCTGCCAAGAGTGTACTCCGGTTTTCTTCCACAGTCCCAAGACATGCTGTTCAGGTTCACCCATAGTGTGTGACTGACAGAGAAAGTGTGTATGTTTCAATGATGTATGGATGAGTGACCCATTGTAAGTAGTGTATCCAGCAATGTAAGTCAGGCTCTGCAGCCTAGAGTTTTGTCCTGTTAGCACATAACATATCAGTCAGCCATGGGGTGGCACTGGGGCGTGCTGGTATAGAAGATAGTGGACACAGAGAGTCAAGGGAGGAAGATAGGGCAGACAGGAAAATGTTAGTGGCATCATCTGTTCATAGAATCCGAGAACTGTGCAGCAGAAGGGAGAGCAGACAGCATGGCAGAGGCAAGGCAGGAAGGTGAGAGAGATTTTAAGTTACAGCGGAAAGTGAAAATGGGTGCAGAAAAAGGCGAGGAATTAATGGTGAGGTAGGGTTGGAAGGAAATGAAGAAGTGATCAGAGACATGTAGCAGAGTAACAGAGAGGACAGGACAGCCACAGTTCAGGGGAATTGTCTGTTATGTGAGTAGCGGGGGGACTGGGACAGGGAGAGGTCAAAGGACTGTAGGAGCTATTTAAGGCCGCTTGCATGAATGTCCTCGACATGCAGATTGAAGTCACTCATTAGAATTAACGGAGTGTTGCCCCCTGGAAGAGAGCTCAACAAGATGTCAAGGTCACCCAGGAAGGGTCAGGAGGGTAATACAGAACAACCACAATAAGAGTGTTTGGGGCAGTGACAGAAACAGCATGCCATTCAAAGGAGGACAGATTATCCAAGTGAAGAGGAAGAATAGAGTATTCCCACCGGGGAGAGATGAGCAGGCCTGTGCCTCCACCTCTGCCAGAGGGACAAGGGGTGTGAGAGAAGGAGTAGTTAGTGAAGAGAGCTGCAGGTGTGGCTCTGTTTTCTGGGGTGATCCAGGTTTCAGTTAGGGCCAGGAGATCCAGTGAGAGATGGGAGGCATAGGCTGGTGTGAAGTCAGATTTTCTCACTGCAGACTGACAGTTCCAGAGTCCCATGGAGAAACTGAAGCAGGATGGAGGGTTTGACAGACGGGAATAAACCAGGTTACGGTAGCAGCGGAAGCATAAAGGGCTCCGGTGGTAGCGATGTCACACAGCTTGGTTGCCGTAGACACAATGCCGGTGGCCTCCCTCGGTGAACTCCCACAGGTAGACTCCCTTGTCATTGCACTCCAAGTCTTTGCACCAAGAGGCTGCTGCAAACACTGTCGCTACGGGTCACCACCTATTTAAACCAGGCTAATTCCTGTCAGCTGAGATTCCTAATCAAAGCCAAAACTACTCCAGCAATGGCATCCAAAACAAACGGATGTGATTAATCGTCGATAGAGTCACGCCCACTCTACAGTACAGTGATTTACTATATGTGTTACATAACTGTTTATGATGTTCCGTATAAATTAGGTTGATTCTGGACTGAACCTGGAATGGGCTTAGAATAAACAGGATTTTTTCCTGATAATAAACCATGGAATAAGTCATTAAATTATTGGGTTTTTACATATGGGTTTCAGGAACGAACTGGGACCGGTTAACAGAGAGTCAGTCTATATATGAAGCATATCTACAGCTGCAAGGTGTTATTTGAAAAAGTTGCTTGTAAAACAATTAAAGAGTGCACCACAATGTTATTTTACAAGCAACTTTACTGAGTAAAGGCTGAGAAACCATCTGAAAATAGATGTGCAGCTGCAGTTCTCCTGAAGGTGTCCTTGAAGGTCCTTACCTGTCATTATTGAGTCAGCTGGGAACCCCCAACGTGACCGGGCTGCAAAAACCTCACTGCAGTGACCCTGATGCTCGTATACCATGGTGTTCACTAGCTTTGTACTCATTCTTCTTCCTTATTTGGGATCAATTACATTTATCTGCAACACTGACACTGTGCAGGCTGATGTTCAAGTGAGTACCGATTTCATGATTTCTCTGTGACATTCTGGCAATTCTGATGAAATCATAAACTGTTTCCCTCCATCACCACAGTAATTTTCATTGTACCTGAGAGTAGACTCTTCAGCAGGCACATGGCTGCAGGGACAAGACAGAGAGGTGAGAAAGGAGGGAGCACTTTAAACACAAGGTGATTTCATGACATGGGCTAGTGATATGTGTGTAACATGTATGTGTTTGTATGTGTTAACAAGACCCACCTGTGTGAAAGTAACACATGGATTTCCCTCGTGTCCTTCAGGTCACTGCAGGAGGAGCACAGAGACAAACAGAAGTGTGTGAGATGTCTCAATGCATACAAGTGCACTGCCCAGTATGGTGCACTTAAGCAGCATGAACAGTCATTAGTACAGTGGTTAGAGCTGTTGGCTTTAGTTCCAAAGGTTATAGGTTCAAAGCCTACCTCCAGCTGTAGTACCCTTGAGCTAGTACCATTGATCCTAAACTGCTCTAGTAAAATTAGCCACCTCAATAAATAATGTTAAGCTGCTCTGAAGAGAAATGTCAGCTAAATGAATCAATGGTTATGGGTGACATCAACCTGTGTGTTGGGGACATTTATGCAAGTAGCCTTCTGTTGCTCAGTATAGTGCTTTGACCTCATGCTGTCCTTGTCCTCTGCTACTCAGAAAGCCAACAATCACACTGATGTTGACTTCTCTTAAAACTATGCCTCTCTTGTCCTCTGTTTCTCCACTGCATGTATCTGATCATTTCTTCATATCCTTCCAGCCCTATATCATCACTACAAACCCCTCTTGTGCTTCTGCTTCCTGTCACTTTCCTCCGTAACCTAAAATCTCTCTCCCCCTTCTCCCCCTCCTCTGCTGCACTATCCCTTCTCCCATCTACTCTACTGTTCTCTGAACTGTCAACAGGCAATGCTACTAATATGTTTTTCTCTGCCCTATCATCCTCTTCAGGCTCTGTCCTCTAAGGTCCAGACCACCACATCCCGCCTGCCTCTCGGACATCTCTGCCTGACTGTCTGATCAGCACCTACAACTCAACCTCTCCAAAACAGAGATCCTTCACCTCCCACTTGGTCTGTCCTCCTGTTGAGAACACTCTGTCAAACTGGATAACTTGTTAATTTCACCTATTTCATCAGCTAAGAGCCTGGGAGTAATGACTGATGCAATTCTGTCTTTCTTGCAACACATTACAACCACAACCTGGTCCTGCAGATACATCCTGTACAACATTTGCAGGATCAGCTGTTATCTCACAGCAAACTCTATGCAACTCCTGTATGGGAGTATGGCACGGGAGGCAGGGCCATGTCGACAGAGGCAGAAACTCACTCCATGTGAAGCTTTTGGAAGGTGGGACATGTGACCAACTTCTCCACCATGGTGAGGACACCATCCAGGGACACATTGTTCTTCCCCAGACTGAGAAAACACAAACACACACAGAGAGAGAGAGAGTCAGCAAATGATGAGACATCTGAAATCTGTATCTTCTTACTGTAAATGACTTTGTCAGTAAAAAGTCTGAGTGAAGGTTTGAGTGACTGAGTGCAGCTTCTGTCCATAACTGACATCAGAGTGTGTGTTAATCAGGGATCAGTGCACTCACTGAACTGTGGTCAGACCCGCCATCTTGGGCAGGACCTCAGCAATGTCTTGGAGCCCCTGGTCACCCAGGATGTTGTCACTGAGACTGAGAGAGACAGTGAGTGAGCCTTACCCCTGTCCCATCCCCACTCCCAACACAACCAACCCCCACCCCAACCCCACCCATACCCCAACTTTCATGCAAACCTTCTTACAGTCCTGCTCTGAACAGAACACATTTGAAGACTTTTTGGCTTAACCACATGACTGATTGTTTTCCTGGTTGCTAGGAGATATGTCGCTGTGCACCTCTGCAAGGAGCTCAGCTGACCCCCAACAGCTCAAACCACTGCTATACACAAACTAATAGAATCAATTTTCAGAGTGGCATTCTCCCCTGTGCTGCAGTTTAACAGCACAGAGTCTACCTGAACACTGGAATGTACTAAACATCCCAAAGGGATGAGATATGGAGTGGCAGCAGTGACCGCAGTCAGTACTTGAGCTCCGCAATGCGGGGGCAGCTCTCGAGAGCCCGGGCCAGTTTTGCTGCTCCAGCTTCAGTCATGTTCCCTCCGATGAACCTTTAGGTGGAACAGAGAGCCAATTACTGGTGTTCATGATGCCTCAGTTACATAACACAGGGTGATCAGGAGGTAGGGCAGCGGTTACTGTTGCCAACATGCATTAAAAGTGTCTAGTTTGGTCCTGTGTGCTGTTGAAGCACCAGGAGGTGTGGTGGTTAGATTATCTCCTTCCACCTTAAGGAGCTCCATTTAAATCCCATCTCCATCTACAGTAGCCTTGACCAAGGTGAACACAGTGAAAATTACCCTGCTGTATAAATGGGTAAATCATTCACATGCACATTGTTTATTATTATTCATCTAGAAGGTGACTAAAAACAAGTGGATCAGTACAGTACCTCAGTGCTTCTGGGAGAGATCACAACATACACAATGTCTACAACTGCTTGTCCCAAGCAGGGTCGAGGTAAACCGGAGCCTAACCCATCAACACAGGATGCAGGGCTGGAGGGGGAGGGGACACGCCTAGGATGGGATGCCAGTCCACCGCAAGGCACCCCAAGCAAGACTTGAAGCCCAGGCCCTCCACAGAGCGTGCCCCAGCCAAACCCGCTGTGCCACCGTGCCCCCCCAAGGGAGAGATCAGACTACAGATACACACACACACACTTTCAGAACCGCTTGTCCCATATGGGGTCACGGGGAACCGGAGCCTACCCGGTAACACAGGGCGTAAGGCCAGAGGGGGAGGGGACACACCCAGGACGGGACGCCAGTCCGTCGCAAGGCACCCCAAGCGGGACTTGAACCCCAGACCCACGGGAGAGCAGGACTGCGGTCCAACCCACTGCGCCACCGCACCCCTAGACTACAGATAATTATTGTTAATAATATTTTTCCTTTTTTGTCTGACACTTTTTCCAAGGTGTCTCAAAGTGTGAGGTCTACACCACAATACTTACATTGGTTTACCCATCTATAAGGTAGTATAGTATCAGGTGATGGTACTGTATCAGGAGATGGGATGTTATTGCTTGCCTTTCTATTTGCAAGGTGATGGCTCCAACCATTGTACCACTAAGTGGCCGATACTGAGACACTGTGTCAGGGAAATCCCTTTTCAAAAGTCCTGTGCACTGTGCTCATCCAACAGTCAGCCCCACTCAGTGTGAATCACATAAGGCTGGTGGATACATTGAAAGGAATAGTGATGGTGAGAATGTTAATATTCATTGTGTGCAGAGACTTCATCGCTGTTCAAGCCATGTGGGGGGATAAGGAAGACACTCACGCAAATCGCCTGAGGTTTGGCAGTCGTGGGAGAACAGCGGCCACGGCTTCAGCGAACTTGTCGTCATACTTCCTGCTTCGGAAACTGAAAATTGGAGTTTATATGTCATTAAAAAATTGGTCATAAATAAACAGACATGCCCACAACTGTTACCTCATTAGGAGGAAACTTCACATTTGCTCTCGGATTCAGAGAAAAAGCTCCTGAAGCCACTGATTTTCTCCTCTCATGAGTTTATTCTCATCTCCGTCCATCTGATCCTCCCTTCAGTGATGAAGGCAGCAAAACACGTGTTGGGTTTTCCCCACACTTACACAACAACTTGGCAGCAATACTCTGTTGCTTCTGCCACACAGCCCTTCAGTTTTGATTTCAGATAAATGCCTGTAAAAACTTTAGGTTACAAGAAAGGATATCCCCCACTTCCTTATATTCTTCATACAACCAGCATCCATCAAAGCCAGCATCCAGAAAGTGTCCATGTCCCCCATAGAGACCAGTATGCCCTCTTCCCTGTTTACAGTCCTCCTTCATTAACTTACAGACTCAACTGGGATTGGATGTCTGTTCATGGTTTGATTTATTCGTAACTCCAAAGTGTCATACACCTCAAAGTTGCAGTCAATATAGGCTACAGATGGCACTCTGTTCATTCATAAGTTACACACACACACACGCACGCACACACTTTCGGAACCGCTTGTTCCATACGGGGTCGCGGGGAACCGGAGCCTACCCGGTAACACAGGGCGTAAGGCCGGAGGGGGAGGGGACACACCCAGGACGGGACACCAGTCCGCCGGAGGGCACCCCAAGTGGGACTCGAACCCCAGACCCACCAGAGAGCAGGACCCGGTCCAATCCACTGCACCACTGCGCCACCACACCCCCTCATTCATAAGTTAGTTTCTGTAAAGTCCTGAGAAAAAGCTATAGCAGATTTGTATAGAATTCTTCAACATTTCCATCCATCCATTATCAATAAATGCTTGTCCAATTCAGGTTCATGGTGTAAGACACCAGTCAATCACTGTGTCACATATTTTGTAAGTCAAGCACCACCTGTACAAGAACTAACACAAAGACCTGATCAAATTTAATGTTAAAAAACTATGAAAGCCCAGAAAATTGAAAAGGGTTACATACTATCCATTTGTGTTGCGAAGGTTCATGTTACAATTTTTCAATGATAAAAATGTTATCCTGTTTATTCATTTATTTTCAACTGTATTTTCTTTGCTATTACATTTTCTAAAATCTCAGGTTCTATCAGAGTCAATGCAATAGGCAGCAAAGAGCACAGAGCAGCAGTGTGGGACCACATTAATTCATGTCATTCTCACAGTGTCTGCAGATCTTGCGCCTGTCTACTGTTCCTGACTGTCAGTGATCAATAAAAATATAAGGAATGCTGTACTTGTGTATGGGATGAATGTGAACACTGAACAAGAGTTTGTGCACTCAAAGTACTTTTTCAGACATGTTAAATGTTAATGAACAACAAAACTATAAAAGTCTTCTTAATAATTTACACACACACAGAAACCGCTTGTCCCAAGTGGGGTCGCAGCAAGTCAGAGCCTAACCCGGCAACACAGGGTGCAAGGCTAGAGGGGACATACCCTGGACTGGTGTCTTGCCTGGGGTGCCAATTCATCACAAGGCACCCCAAAAGCAGGACTTGAACCCCAGATCCACGAGAGAGCAAGCACAGGGCAAACCCACTGCGCCCCTGCCCCCCACCTAATAATTTATTCATGCTAAATTTTTACATAACCTATCCAGTAAATAAATGAGGGGATGTCTGTATTATTAAGCTTTTACTAAATGTGTAGACATTGAAGGGAACCAGATGTGGCCAGATATTTGGTCATAATAACTGGGACCCCTCCATCTGGTATACGATACCATCACCTGGCTGAGCTTTTTCAGGAACCACATTGTTTATTGACTCAGTCATTGTGTCTGTCAGTGACTGCATTTTATTTTAAAAATGTTGTTTCATTTTATGAATGTTTCTGTTCTGTTCTGTGACTCCAAGTTACATTGATTATTGGTCACCGGAACAGAAGGGCTTACCTAAAATAGGGGTGCAGAAAACAAAAAGTGAAAGAAAACAGATTGAGAAATGAAAGTGAAAGTAACATACAGCATTAAAATACTTTACTAATACTAGTATTTGTATTCTACATTAGAAAAATATTGAACACTGCATTCCAGAATAAGAACGTTATCCCATCTGTGAAATCTGGTGGTGGCAGTATCATGGTTTAGGCCTGCTTTGCTGTCTCTTGGCAAGGATGGCTTGCCATCATTAATGAAACTATGAATTCTGAATTGTACCAGCAAATTCTACAGGAAAATGTCAGGGTACTAAAGAGAAAGTGGGTCATGCAGCAAGACAACGACCCTAAACACACAAGTATCAAAGAATGGTTAAAGCAGAAGGAAATTAATATTTTGGAATGGCTGAATCAAAGTCCTGGCCTTCAATACTATAGAAATGTTGTGGAAGGACCTGCAGTGAGCAGTTCATGCAGGGAAGCCCACCAACATCCCTGAGTTGAAGCTGTTCTGGAAGGAGGAATGGGAAGAAATTCCTCCAAGGTGATGTACAGGACTGATCAACAGTTACTGGAAACGTTCAGTTGCAGTTATTGCTGCACAAGAGGGTCACACCAGTTATTGAAAGCAAAGGCTTACATACTTTTGGCACACACAGATATGTAACATTGGATCATTTTTCTCAGATAAATGAACAAGTATAATGTTTTTGTTTTTATCTAGTTTTAGGACTTGCAGAAAAATCTGATCACGTTTTAGGTCATATTTATGCAGAAGCAGAGAAAATTCTGAAGCGTTCACAAACTTTCAAAAATCACTGTAATTGTAAGTTCTTCTAGAGAAAAGCAACATGTAAACATAATGTTTCTCTCTAAGGTTCCATTCATACACTACTTGAACAGACAGAACAATCTGATCAGATTTAGTATGATAAAACCAAAATCACAATTTTATCGGAATTCCAGACCAATTACCCTGGTAAGGGTCTCTACAATGCAAAGGAGTAGAGCTGGACTCACGTGAGGCAGCTGATGTGCTGACAGGTGACTAGGACTTCCAGGCACTCCAGTTCCATGGAGCAGCCGCCAAAATCAATCACAACATTTTGTCTGCCAGCTGAGATCACAAACACCAGGGCCTCCATGTCCACGGGAGTCAGTGATATGTTACGTAGCTCAAAGTGGCACCGCAGCCCCACGCTCCTGGCCAGCTGCTCATCCTGGCTCTCGTAGACACAGCGGC
This sequence comes from Scleropages formosus, assembly GCF_900964775.1. Taxonomy (NCBI): domain Eukaryota; kingdom Metazoa; phylum Chordata; class Actinopteri; order Osteoglossiformes; family Osteoglossidae; genus Scleropages; species Scleropages formosus. Next base: position 13,058,380 of record NC_041806.1, read on the forward strand.
ACAGTTCAAGCACCTTGGGCCCTGTGAGGGAGGTGCTGCCTGCAAATTGCTGCAGGACCTTCAGCACAGCTGCTTGCCGTTGCCTCACCCTGCTGTCTCCACTTGCCAGCTGCATCAGGTAGGGAGTGCAGGCTGAAGCCGCCAGTCCACAGAGGTACAGGTGCACAGAATCCGTGAATACAGATTTGGGGTCACTCTTCGTGGTCCAGCGGCTCTTGAGGTTGAGCTTCTTTCGAAGCTGGGCCTCAGTGGCACTCTCGCTGGTCATGAGGTACAAAGCTCCAAGGAACTCCTGCATAGTGAGGTGGATGAAGGTACAGCCTTCTCCAAAAGACCCATCAGGCAACCACAGCTCCTGGGAGCAAAGGAGGCCAGTTGACGTGGCAAAGGCGCGCACCTCCTGTCGCAGGTCATCATCGCAGAAGATGATGGTGTCGTCATCAAGCCCCCTCAGCGCCAGGTGGCTCAGCTCCTTCACCTCAGCTTGGTAAGTGCGCAGTAGTGGTGTAACCCGGTCCTCAGCCTTGCGTCCATTGCACTGGTTGAGAAATGCCCTCAGGATGTGGACATACACCTGGGTGATAGTGGCGGGTAGCAGGGCAGCACTGCAGGGCTCCCTAGAGAAAAGATGGTCCAGGCAGATGCAGCAGATGTGGCAGAGCGCAGGTATGCTGCACATGTTGAGTAGGTGACGGCTCTCCAGCAGGTGGCGCATCACCCACTTGCCATGACCTTTGCCTTGGAAATACTGCTCAACGTACTCCACTACTTGAGGCTTGTCAAATCCCAGCAACTCACCCACACAGTCCACGGTGCTGTCAGTTAGGTTCAGCAGGTCCCGGACCCTGCAGGTGACCAGCAGGGAGCAGCCGGGTAGGATTGTGCCACTGCAGAGCCCCAAGAATAGCTCAGCGAGTGGGCGTGGCAGCCGAGGTTCACAAGGGCCTTTGTGAGCCCCCAAAGGGCTGAACTTGGTGTGGAACTCATCATAGCCGTCGAAGATCAGGCACACTTGTTCTGGGTGGGCAAGGATGAACGTGAGCACAGCCTCCTCATCCTCGGGACAAGGGGAGTGACGAGAGAGCAGGTCCCAAAGAGAGATGCACTCAGCCACCATGTTCAGCTGCCGGAACTCAAGCAGGAGGAGCAGGCGGAAGCTTGAGACTTGGCCCTGGGCCCAGCGGCATGCCACACAGTGCGCCACCACCGTTTTTCCGGAGCCGGCAGGGCCGAGCAGCACTGTCACCCCTGGGCGCAGTCTCAGGAAGGACTCAGCTGTAGTAATGTGCTCCGTGCTGCCTTCCTCCCCCTCGCGGGGGCGTCCTGGTGTCCTGCGCACAGCCACACGCACGTCAGCGAGCTGCACAGGACGCACCAGGCCTCGGCAGAGTTGCTCGTAACGTCGCAAGAGGCTGGCCTTTATAGATGCCTCAAAATGCTGCACCGGGTCTGTGGTCATCACTGAGGGGGACACAGGTTCGATCAGCTGAGTGCACGGGAACAAAGCACCCCGAAACAAAGCATGACACCCCCTAAAGTACAGTTCATATCTGTACCTCTGAGCGAATATTTCCTTTTAGGTGGCGGCAATGGGAGATCCTGCTCATCTAGCTGCTGCTCTCCGCTGAGCTCTGAAACAAAACAAACCGATGACAGAGAAGATTAGGGTGTGTGTGCTTGTGCATGTGCGTGTATGTGTGTCATGGCAGGATGAACACTGAATTGGTGATCAAAAAATCAGTGCAAGCAATCCTGCATTTTAAGGGGGACTGAACCAGAACTGGACCATAGCCTGTGACCATGGCCCTGGGGGTGAACAGCACTACCTGACGTGCCAACCGGGCAACATCACACTGGACCATCCATCCATCCATCCATTTTCTTGCCCGCTTGTCCTTCTAGGGTCGCGATGGCAACAGGGAGAGCAGAGAGGTCCAGCCGCCCCATCAGTTCAGCCCAGGGGATCCCCAGCCGTTCACAAGCCAACTGTGAGATACAGTATAATCCCTCCAGCAGGTCCTGGGACAACCTCGAGGCCTCGTCCCAGTCAGCTGTGCCTGGTATATCTCCAAAGGGAGGCACCTAGGGGGCATCCTTATCAGATACCTGAACCACCTCAACTGGCTCCTCTCAATGTGGAGGAGTAGTGGCTCCACTCTGAGTTCCTCCCAGATGTCCAAACTCCTCACCCTGTCACGTAGAGTGAGTCCCAACACCCTGCTTCTATCTGCGATCTTATTCTTTCGGTCATTACCCAGAGTTCATGACCATCGGTGAGGGTAGGGACATAAATCGACCAGTAAATAGAGAGCTTTGCCTTATGGCTCAGCTCCCCCTTCACCACTACAGTCCAGTACAGTGACCGCATTACTGCTGCTGCTGCTCTCAGTCTGTGGCCGATCTCACGCTCCCTTCTCCCCTCACTTGTGAACAAGGCCCCAGGATACTTACCACCTGGGGTAAATTCTCTCCCCTTACCTGGAGGGGGCATGCCATCCTTTTCTGTGAGAGAACCATAGACTCAGACTTGGAGGCGCTGATCCTCATCCCAACTGCTTCATACATGGCTGGAAACTGTTCCAGTGGGTGTTGGAGGCAACCATGTGATGATGCCAAAAGGACAACATCATCCGCAAAAAGCAGAGACATCACCTTCTGACTCCCACATAGAATGCCCTCCTGACCTTGACTGCCCCTTGATATCCTGTCCATGAAAACCACAAACAGCAGTGGAGACAAGGCACAACCTTGGCGGAGTCAAACACCCGCACTGAATGGGCTTGACTTAATGTCGAGTATGCGGACACAGCTCTCGTTCTGTGTATACAGAGACCAAATGGCCCGCAGTAGTGGCCCCAGCACCCCATACTCCCTAAGCATCTCCCACAGAATTTCTTGGGGAACACGGTCATAAGTCCACAAAACATATGTAGACTGGATTATCCAACTCCCATGCCCCTTCAGTAATCTGTGAGAGGGTGAAAAGCTGGTCCGCTGTTCCACGGCCAGGATGGAATCTGCATTGTTCCTTTTCAATCCGAAGTTCAACTATCGGCTGGAGCCTTTCTTCCAGCACCCTAGCATAGACTTTCCCAGGGAGGCTGAAAAGTGTGATACCCTGATAGCTGGCACACACTCGCTGGTCCCCTTTCTTAAAGATAGGGACCACCACCCCAGTTTGCCAATCCAAGGGCACTGTCCCCAAGGTCCATGCAACATTGCAGAGGTGTATCAGCCATGACAGCCCTACAACATCCAGTCCCTTAAGCAGTTCCGGGCGAATCTCATCCAGCCCTGGTGCTTTGCCACTGTGGAGCTTTCCAACTACCTCAGTGACTTCCACCAGGGAAATGGACTCTGACAGCCCGGAAGCCTCTGGCCCTGACTCCTGTAAGGGAGGCATATCACTTGGGTTTAAGAGTTATTCAAAGTGCTCCTTCCACCTCCCGACAATGTCCTCATCAGAGGTCAGAGTTTCTCCACTCCTGCTAAACACAGCCTGAGAAAAACTCCTCCGACCCCTCCTGAGCCGCCGGATGGTTCTCCAGAACCTCTTTGAGGCCGACCAATAGTCATTTCCCATAGCCTCTCCAAACTCCTCCCATGCTCTGGATTTTGCTTCTGCAACCGCAGCTGCTGTTGCCTTTTTTGCCTGCCGGTACCTGTCTACTGAGTCAGGAGTCCCCAGAGCCAACCAGGCCCTAAAGGCCTCCTTCAGCTTGACAGCTTCCCTCACCACTGGTGTCCACCGGTGGGTTCTCGGGTTGCCACCATGGCTGGCACCAACAAGCTTTTGGCCACAGCTGTGCCTGGCTGCTTCCACAATGGAGGTTTTGAACAGGGTTCATTCAGACTCCATGTCCCCTACCTCCTCCAGGACACAGGAGAAGCTCTCCTGGAGGTGTGAGTTAAAATCATTCCGGACAGGGTCCTCCGACAGTCGTTCCCAGCACACCCTTACTACACGCTTGGGTCTACTGGGTTTGTCCATCAGTTTTCCGCACCATCTGATCCAACTCACCACCAGATGGTGATTGGTTGACACCTCAGCACCTCTCTTCACCCGAGTGTCCAGAACATGTGGCCTCAAGTCATATGAAACGACTACAAAGCCGATCATTGACCTTTGGCCCAAGGAGCTCTGGTACCAAGTACACTTATGAGCATCCTTGTGTTCAAGCATGGTGTTTGTTACGGACAAACCATGACCAGCACAGAAGTCCAATAACATTTCACCATTCGAGTTTAGATCGGGCAAGCCGTTATTCCCAATCACCCTCTTCCAGATTTCTCAGTCATTGCCAATGTGAGCGTTGAAGTCCCCCAGCAGGACTATGGAGTCTGTAGGTGGGGCCCTATCCAGAACTCCACCCACCCTCTCCAAGAAGGTTGAATAGTGTAAATTGCTGTTTGGTGTATAAGCACACACACAACAGTCAAAGTTTTTGTCTCTGTGAGCTTAAGTCGCATTGAGGCGACCCTCACATCCACTGGGATAAACTCTAACTGTATGGCAGCCAGCCAGGGGCTTGTGAGTATTCCCACACCTGCCCGGCACCTATCACCCTGTGCAAATCCTGAGTGGGAAAGACCACCCCCATCGAGGAGTTTGGTTCCAGAGTCAACACTGTGAGTGGAGGTGAGCCTAACTACGTATATCTAATCGTTATCTCTCAACCTCCCCACCAGCTCTGGCTCCTTCCCCCCAGTGAGGTTACATTCCATGTGCCAAGAGCCAGTTTCTGTTGTGAGGGGCTGCAATGCTACGCCTCCACCCTGCCCGCTCCTGCTGCCTGAAAAGCATTGCACCCGACCCCCATGTTGAACCTTGCGGGTGGTGGGCCCACATGGCCCCCCCACGTTGCTTTTTCGGGTTGAGCCCGGCCAGGTTACGTGGGGTGCCCAGCCACCAGGCACTCGCCTAGGAACATTACCCCCAGGCCTGGCTCCAGGGGTAGGTCCCGGTGACCCTATTCCGAATAGGCTAAACATTCTCCTGCTTTCATTTTTCATGGGGGTTTTTGGATTGTGTTAGTCTGGATCTTTCACTCCAGACCTGTTTGCCTTGGAAGACCCTACCAGGAACATACTGCTCCTGACAATACAGCTCTAGAGATCCCTAGATCACGCAAGCCCTTCCACCATGCCAAGGCTCTGATCCAGGAAGGGCACACCAGACTTGTTTGAATAAAATGGTGTCTCCTTTCACTTTCACTTCTAAACTGGTCTGCTCTCAGGCGCCTGTTTCTTTACAGGCTCTCAGCAGGTGGTCAGAGCAACAGTGCGCAACGATTAAGAACCATTGTGGTCACACCATAGGTCTGTGAGCACAGCACCATCTTTAGAGTACAGAGATACACAGCTGGGAGAGAGTTCCCTTTCACTACACAGTTGCACGGCTGGAGTTTCTCACTCTCTCTCTCTCTCTCACTCACACACACACACACACACACACACACACACACACACACACACACATACCAGGAGGTACTTGGTTCATTGTGCTCCTTGCTCACTGCACAGTAATGATTACCTGAAACAGTAAATTTGGTGTGATAAAGACTAGACCTTCTGCTGCCCACCAGACCCCCACTGTCTAGCTGCACCCTAGTGCCGCTAGCACTGTGGTCCAGACCCCTGACTCCAAAACTGTAAAGTGACACAAGCAAACTGCTCCAGTCTGTATGTGTGCAGGACACAGAAGGGGCAGCGCCATCTTTCCTCTCCCTCACTCCACTGGGGTTCTGTTTGTGTCCCGTTACTTTTACCTCTAAATCACAGTTGAAGATAAATTATACAAACGTCCTTGAATTCTGCAGTTTAGTTCTCAGAAATAGCTATGACAAATAAAAACAATTTCTAAGAGTTTTTCTTATAATTTATGATTTTATTATAATGTAGACTACTATCATTTTATTTAATTAACTTTGAGCTACATTAAAACTAAAGGTAACTTAAAATTAAAAAAGCCCTCTTCACAAACTCCTTCTATTCAGTCCAATTAGAAATAGATTAAAAAAGTAGGAAAAAATTCTCAGTAAATCTCCATTGATCTGTAAATAAAAGAGAAAATATATCTCAGTAAATCTGTAACTTGGCCGTTCGTAAACCAAGTCCTTGTGGTCCAAGTGACTGTGAATTCTCAGGTGTTTTATTCATAAGTCTGTGAACACGCTCCAAGAATAAACTGTCCTGTACTGTGGTATTATATGTATCATTTTACTGCATTGTTGTATGTTTTACTGTCTTTACCGTATCCGGCGGCTGACACGAGCTGCGACTCCAGGTGTAACGGCAGGTTGCAAATCATGGTCAGGATGTGCACGAACTGCATGCACTTGGCGCTCCCCGCGCTCCCTAAGAGCTCTACCATGTGCCGGATGTGCTCACTACGCTGGACTCCCCAACCCCAGCTGATGGTCCCCGGGGGCCCCAGGGATCTGAAAAGCCGCTCGAGGGCGTCATCCGACTGCCGGTGCAGCACGTCCACGAGTTCAGGGGCCACTTGGGCCAGGACGGAGAGCAGGTCGGGTTTGCCCGCTTCCTCCTCCATGGGCGCGGGGGCTGCGAAACAGAGCACTGTCGTCAGTATCATCAATTGATTGACCTTATTGATCAGTGATCAGAAGGAATCTTTTTACTGATTATTACCGCTCATCTAGGGCAAAAGTTGCCGGGTTGCTGTTACATTTCAGCCAAGAGGAAGCCTCATAGAGCGTGAGGCCAAGGGAGCCGGGCCCCTGCGACAGCTGAAATCACAGTGGCATTACATTATTTTCTTATTCACCAGACACTTTTCTCTACATTAACATCCATTCATTCACCTGACGCTCATCTCCAAAGTGGCTTACAGTTACAGACTTCCACAGATGGTCTATGCATTCATAAAGCAAGGTATTTTTTATTGTGTCAGTTCAGGGTAAGTACCTCAAGGGCACGACAGAAGGAGAAGGGGTTTAAACCAACGACTTTCGGGCGGTCTTTCGATTGTAAGGTGACGGCTCTAAACGCTGTTCCACTTGCTGTAGGATTAGGGTCTAATATTTCGTTATTGAACAACATTCCTGCCCTAAATGATGATTAATTACACACACTTTCAGAACCGCTTGTCCCATACGGGGTCGCGGGGAACCGGAGCCAACCCAGTAACACAGGGCGTAAGGCTGGATAGGGAGGGGACACACCCAGGACGGGACGCCAGTCTGTCGCAAGGCACCCCAAGCGGGACTGAAACCCCAGACCTACTGGAGAGCAGGACCTGGTCCAACCCACTGCGCCACCGCACCCCCATGATTAATTACATTTAAATGAATTTGACTGATGATGTTGAACTGACACAGACTTGCGGGTGACATTTCATAACCGTTTGATTTACTAAATATACTTCAGGTAATGTGTTTATTGTTAATTACACACAGTCTGAGACCGCTGTCCCAAGCGGGTCGCGGCGAGCAGGAGCTTAGCCTGGCAGCGTGGGACGCACCTAGGGAGAGACGCCAGTCTGTCGCAGGCAGGGCACCAGCAGGGCTCGAACCCCAGACCCCCTAGAGAGCAGGACCCGCCCGCCGCTCCCCCACGCACTAATGGACCTAAAGCGCACTCTCCAGGGACAACATTAGTAGCTGAAACATAGGTTATAGCGCGGTGGGTAAGTATGACGCTCAATATGTAAACCAGACGTTTCTGGGGGGGCGTTCGAGTCCCGCACGAGCCAGGGGGACTCGTCGCGAGCCGGACCCTTGTGCCCCGACCGGGTTCGAAAATCGGCCGCGCGCTGAGCTGATGGAAGCGGTAGATTGACCGGCAAAATATTCCGACTTAAAATTAATAAATATGACTCATTTTGATGAAGAACACAGAAAATTTTAATGATAAACTTAAAGACCTGTCCGTGTGGTGTGTATCTCGGTGTCCGACCTGTACATACATACCGGAGACTGCAAATGGTTAATGGTCATTGACTAACGATCAGTTAAAAATGGATAAGTGATTGAGCCCTGCCTGCATCGACGTCTGTGCGACACATCCGCGCAGAAACAGTGCGATAAATAAACGGATAGAGGCGTACAAAATTATAAATGAGTAAAAACTCACCCTGCGCCGCAGAGAAAGACGTTTTTCAGGACGAAAGTGAAACTAAACTCATGTTTTCATTTTTAACCTTGTGCGCATTAAAATTTTATTACCACACAGAATGACGTTAATAAAGGTTAGGCTCCGGTTCCCCGTGACCCCGTATGGGACAAGCGGTTCTGAAAATGTGTGTGTGTATTATTGCAATGGAAAAGAACAGCTGCAGGTTTTAGGTGTTTGTATAAAAACAAGTATGTAAAAGTGGACACTGATGTGCTGCAATTCCTCTGGTCCTGCGGGACTGCCAGCATTATTATTATACGACACTTTTCTCCATGTGACTTAATGTGGTTTGCATTTTGCATTAATGGCCTCTTCATTTTCCCAGGGTAATTTTTACTCGCTCGGTTCAGGGTAAATACCTTGATCGGAACAAAAGTAGGATTTAAACCCATTACTTTTTTCCTCGTTAGGCAAATTTTGTCATTCTTGATGAACATTAATATCCATAGATAATTCACGCGTCACACTGAATGAGCAGTTTGTACAGTTATTATGAACAGAAGTACGAGGATGCGATTGAGGACGAGCTGAAAGGACAGGGAGGGTTGGATGGTCAGTGCTGCACATCTGTGGGTCCAAACACACCCAGTCCACTGTCACATCACAGTCACAGTGTGGCTTTGTTTAATCATCCTAACAGTGGAGGCTCTGGTGTTGGTAGGGTAAGTTTCAGGTTCAGACCTTTTACCTTTGACTTTTAGGCGCAGGTTCACACCTGAAATGACAGCAGGCCCAGTTGAACTCTGGCACTGCCCACTCCAGTAACGAAGGGTCAGTCGAGCCCAGCCCTTATAAGCTGGACAGGAGGCACGTGGCGAACTTACCCGACACCCTGACGGTGCACCGCGGCTCTGCCTCATGCTCAGCCTTTTAATGAATGGAGTTTTACCGCCTCCTGGTGGTAAGATGTTTCACCTAAAACGACTTGCAGTGCCCAGCTATACTGTGTTTTATGTTGTAATGCAGATTTTTTTTTTTTTCAAAACTGTGTTTCATCTCCTCACGAAAGGCTCAGAAGGCCTGGAGCTTGAGCACCATGGTGAACATTACTGACACTTTATCTTAGGCCTTAACCACTTTTTTCCCATAACCAGTAGGCAAGGGCCTTTGTATGTCACTGAGAAAAACCTGCTAGTTGTCCGAACAGATGATGGAGCAAAAGGTCCAAACACAAAATGTGGCTGGACATCACATGAAATTTTGACTTAAAAAACACAAATTGTGAGTGTGTATACATGTGAAGATATCAAATAGGAAGTGGACTTGGTTCCTATGTAAAAATGATAAAGACATGAAACTTCAGCATGATGACTGAGGTGGCATCTCATTCCTCCAGGCCTCCAAAGGTAGTTTAGAAGCTTAACGGTAAAAAACAAAAGAGCTCAATCTGAGTGTCTGCTTTATTTTGATACTCAGCGTTACATGTTTATGGATAGAACACAGAATAAATTAATTTCACTTTCACTTTTTAAAACAGTCCTAACAAACTCAAGCATTCCTCAGCAGATGCCCTGCTTGGCACACCGCAAAGGTGGCCCAGCTAGTTCAGGTCTAGTGGAACATTGTCAGCATCACCTTGATGAAAAGCACCTGGACTGGGAGGCACCGACCTGCCACACTTTGCATAGTCGTTGGGCCTTACATGCAAATCAACTGTTGTGGAATTCACTTTTTGTATTAATGTCTGAGATGTACATTGCTTCTGAGAAAAGTGTCCGCTAAATAAATAAATGTAAATGTAACCATGGCAACATGTGGCATCAAGCCTGAATGGGGCACTGCAGACCACCCCATGGGTTTCTTCAGGAATTCAGATAGTTAACAATTTAGTAAGTGTTGGGTTATATGTCTGTGTATGTGAATAGTGAGTGCAACATGAAGCAGTCCGCCTACGGGACACTAAAGCCACCCATGTGGAAAAGAACCACAAAGTGTCCACCCAAAAGAGAAAAGACATAATCCTTGACCCAAATACATTTACATTACATTAACATTTATTCATTTAGCGGATACTTTTCTTCAAAGCAATGTACATCTCAAAGAAAATACAATTTGTGCATTACATTAGGAGAGACAGTTGCAGACCTGTGATTCTTAAGTAAACCCAGTTTCTTTCTGTCCACTTTATGCACCGACGTTCATCGCATGAGTAGGTGCAAAAAACTCAGGATAGACTAATCCTGATCACTTTCCTACTATTTTTTTTAAAGGGTACACAAAGATTTACATACAATACAGGAGTAGCAGCTGTGTAAAGGCTTATCAAGGCATGATCATAAAGTTACGGTGCATGAACATTTACACCATACATGAACTTGAGAGATCATGGGTGAAGTGAGTCTGGAAAAGGTGAGTTTTCAGACCCTTCTTGAATGTAGACAGTTTCTGCAGTTCTGAGTGAGAGTGGGAGGTCATTCCACCACAATGGAACCAGAACCAAGAATCTTTATGTATTATCTTTTGCGCATGGGACCACCAAGCGAGCAGAAGTAGACGAGCGAAGGGGTCTAGCTGGGGTGTAGTCATATAAATAACTAGGAGCAGTTCTATTGATGCATTTGTAAGCAATAACCAGGGTCTTGAATTTGATCTGGGCAGCTATAGAAAGCCAGTGCACATAAATGAGTAGGGGAGATGCATGGGATGGCTTTTGGCAAGTCAAACAACTCATACAGCAGCATTCTGTATCAGCTGCAGAGGTTTTATGACAGTGGTGGGAAGGCCACACAGGAGAGAATTGCAGTAGTCCAGACGGGATGTCACCATGGCCTGGACAAGTAGTTGGCCAGAGTCAGATCCTGCAGATATTATGCAAGATGTATCTGCAGGTCTGGGTTGTGGCTTCGATGTGCTGAGAGAAAGATAGACTTGAGTCATTAATCACTGCTAGACTCTTAGCTAAGGAGGTAGGCAAAATGAGTGCTGTCTAGCTTGACCGATAAATCGTGACAGGAGGACAGGCCAACTGGGAGGTAAAGAATCTGTATTTTGGAAAGGTTGAGTTGGAGGTGATGAGACATCCAAGCAGTGATGTTTGACAGACAGGCAGTAATGCATGTAGAAATGTCTGATGCTCCAGGTGAAAAGGAGAGGAAGAGCTGGGTATCATCAGCATAGCAGTGGTATTTGAATCCATGGAAGGCTATGACCAAGCTGAGGGAGGAGGTGAAGATCGAGAAGATCGAGAAGAGAAGAGAAGAGAAGAGAAGAGGACCCAGTACCGAGCCCTGCGGGACACCGGATGAGAGAGGCAGAGGAGAAGAACGGGAGCTCTGCCAGACCATTTGATAGGATCTGTCAGATAGGTAGGACTCAAACCATCTTAGTGCCGCTCCTTTGACCCCAAGCTGACTAAGAAAGGAGAGTAGAATTCGGTGGTTGACAGTGTTGAATGTTGCAGACAGATTAAGGAGGATGAGGACCGAGGACAGGGAGGCGGCTCTAGCTGACTGGAGAGCATCAGACACCGCCAGAAGTGCTGTCTCCGTGGAGTGACCATCTTTTAATCCAGACTGATATCCATCGAGGAGATGGTTCCAGGTGAGGAATTCAGATAGTTAATCACAAGCGGCCCGCTATGAAGTTTTAGATAGGAAAGAGAGGAGGGAGACTGGTCTGTAGTTTTGAACAAAGTTGGGATCCAGGGAAGGTTTCTTTAACAGAGGTGAAGTGAGAGCAGTTTTCAGAACAGCTGGGAAACAGCCAGAGGAGAGAGAGGAGTTGATGATTTTAGAGATGAAGGTGGAGAGTTGCGGGGAGACGTTCTGTAGGAGTGACGATGGGGTCAAATTAAGCGAGCAGGTGGTGGCTCCGTGTGATATCAAGAGGTCGGAAATTTTAGATTTGTAGAGTGGTTTGAATCTGGAGAGCACGACTTGACAGGGGGGTCCAGCGCGAACCAGGCAGGGTGATACTGAGAACTGCCCATGATTGCATTGACTTTGTCTCTCCATCAGCAGTGAGAGAAGGAGGAGGAGGGGGCAGGAGAGGACACAGAAAGGATGAGAAGGAGGCAAAGAGTCTGTGTGGTTTTTTTTAGTTGCAGACTGTATTTTGTTATGGTAGAAGGTAGTTTTAGCTGAAGAGACAGCAGAGTGAAAAGTAGTTAATAGCTCGAGAGATCCAATCGAGTCTTGAATTTTGGCCATCATCGCTATGCAGCCCGAAGTTTTGTCCTGTTAGCATGCGTACCTACATACGTATCGGTCAGCTATGGAGTGGCACTGGGGTGTGCAGGTCTGGAAGAGAGTGGACAGAGAGAGCCAAGAGAGGAAGATAGGGCAGACAGGAAAATGTTAGTGGCATCGTCTATTGATAGATCTGAGAATTGTGCGGCAGAAGGGAGAGCAGACAGTGTGGCAGAGGCAAAGCAGGAAGGCAAGAGAGATTTTAAGTTACAGCGGAAGGTGACAATGGGTGCAGAAAAAGGAGAGGGATTAGTGGTGAGGCAGGGTTGGAAGGAAATGAACAAGTGATCAGAAACATGCAGCGGGGTAACAGAGAGGACAAGGCAGTCACAGTTACGGGAAAATACAAGGTCAAGGCAATTGCCTGCTTTGTGAGTAGCAGGGGACTGGAACAGGGAGACATCAAAGGACTCTAGGAGTGACAGAAGGCTGCTTGCATTGAAGTCACCCAGGAGAATCACCAGAGCGCTGTCCCCTAGGAGAGAGCTCAACAAGATGTCAAGGTCATCCAAGAAGCTGCCAAAAGGGCTAGGAAAGTGATAAAGAACAACCACAAGAATGATTGTGGCAGTGAGAGAGACAGCATGCCATTCAAAGGAGGACAGATCATGCAGGTGGAGAAGGAGAACAGAATATTCCCACGGGGAAAGAGATGAGCAGGCCTGTGCCCCCAACTCTGCCAGAGGAACAAGGGGTGTAAGAGAAGGAGTAGTTAGTGGAGAGATCTGCAGGTGTAGATGTGTTGTCTGAGGTGATCCAGGTTTCAGTTAAGGCCAGGAGGTCCAGTGAGAGATGGAAGGTGTAGGCTAACTGTCCAGAGATTATGTAATGAGCAGATAGTTTGTGCACTTGGTAATCATGCACCAAGCTACCTCCTGCGCGGTGGCACAGCAAGTAGCGCTGCTATCTCACAGCTCCTGGGTGGTGCGAGAGGATGTGGGTTTGATCCCTGCTCAGTCTGCTCAGGTGGCCCTGCACGGGAACACGGTACCAATACTGTTCATATCCCATCTACACATCACGCTGCTCTCTGCGTCAAGTGGCCTCGGTTCATGTTCTGCTGGTTCTGGAATACCTATGTGCCATGTTCCTAGACCCTGTGCTGCAAAGGTAACCAGCAGCATGTCTGGGGACAGACAAGAGTTCAGTGCCACAAGCACACAGGTGAAAAAGGGCATTCCTGGGGCAATGGCAACACTTACAGGTAGAGCAGAAGCAGGCCACCCAGCACCAGGGCGAAACGGCTCATGCTTGTGTAGAAGTACACAATGCTCATGAAGACTGTGAGACGAGTGGCCGTGTACACCCAGTGCAGCCAGTCATGCTCAAGCTCCTCCTCAGCAACCAGATCACCCTGCAAACAGATCGTCCATCCATCACCTTTATTAACTTGCTTATACGGCTTTGCAGTATTTTTCTCTTTTTATCTATTACTGTTATATGTTTCTTTAGTGATACAGAGTGTATTTTGTTTGTATGTTTGGAGAATGTTGAAGCTTGCAGAAACACCTTCACTCCATTGCTTGCCATCACAGCTTTTACAGTGTCAACGGTTAGGCCACCATGATACACATACTGAGATAAACTTGTGAGCAAACACACTAACATTTGTTCACCTGATCTTTTTCTGAAAAGCGAAAGAGTATTGAACTCAAAAGTAAAATAAACTCCACAGGAACAGCCAGTTATGAATTGCATGGGTCATAAATCAAGGACCACCTGTATAGTTGGGTAATTTTTCTGCACCAATTCATGGTAAGTACCTTAATCAAGGGTACTACGGCAGCAGCTGGCATTTGAGCCTGGGTCTTTCAAGTTCAAAGTTCCACCTGTAGTGACTATGCCAGCTGCTGCTATAAGTGCATGCAGGGGGTGTACTCACTAGTGCATGTAGTAATATTGCACATATATGTGCTGCAGCCAGAGCAGCTGCTGGACGCTCCACAAGAGGTATGCTGTGAAAGCAGGTCGGCTTGTCGGATTACCTCCACTTCCTGTTCTGGAAGGGCTGGAACTCTACATGATCAACACATTGAGAACTGTGATATGGCAGCACTGACCTGGTGCTGTGGGTACTGTCTGAGAATCCTCGGTGTTGTAACCCCACCTCTGGATGTGTGCGGGTCCTGATGTTGACGCCTGGTCTATGGGGTGCTCCACAAGGAGGTCCTCGAAGAGAAGATAAATCACACACATATAGTTTTACACAACCATCTGACTGACACACAGACTCATCAATCGTCCTGTGGGACTGGAGTAAGAGGGCCTGAGCACAGAACAACCCCACACAGAAAGTAAGGGTGTTGAAACTTGCACTCTGCTGGAGCCAGCATGACCCTCAGACCAGGACTGAGCAGCTTCCCAACTGTTTGGGTTCAGACTTTTCTGGTAAGGTTTCAGCTGGATGCCAAAGTCAAGCGATAAACCGCTTCTCACTTAGACAACACAGAGTGGCTTTCTCTGACTGGACAACTTTTTCCCCAAACACTGACTCTCTTCGAATGGCCAAAGACAGCACAAGGACACGTATACTTGAAAGAAAGTCATGGTACTGCACATTCTTTTCTGGACAGTGTGCTGGAATGGGAGAAGAATCCAATTTTGCTTAACAACAGAACTAGCTTCAAGTTTCTCCAGGTCCTACTTTATATGACTGTCTTGGACTAAAATATGAGCTAAATGGAGCAAATAATGTCACATTCAGCATTTACATGTATTCATTTAGCAGGTGCAGTGCTCCCCAAGTGCCAGTTTCATGCATCCCATGGTGTTAGCCTCCTGTGGTCAATGGTACAATGCCACCCTGATATCGTGAAGTAGCTGGACTCTAGATGACAGGTGGCATCGGCCTGATTCACACCACCAGTTGCAGCACACATACCCATTGTTAGCTCGCTACTTTGAGCCTTACACCTGAGAGTTGAGAATCCTTCGACACCGGTCCGTTTTCCACAGTAATGCGGAGGCACAAGATACCTGGCTGAGGCTGCCTTGGACCCCATGGTAACCAGGGGCCTGAATGCGAGTACTTCAGAGAGAAGGACCAGCAACAGAACCGACTGTGACCTGTAAGTAGAAGAGTCAGGGAAGCTGCTTGCAATATATAATTTTCACAGTGTTTTATCATCCTGGTTCTGTGGAGCTTCTCATCTCTCACCAACTACAAATTCAATTGTAATTATAACCAGACAACCTGTGTCAATTCTGAATTCTTTTTAAAAGAATTGATAAGATTTAAAAACCTGTTTAAGCACTTCTTACAAATGAATGTAAAATAGAACAGATGAAGACTGATTCCCCTTAAGATAGTGTCATATCTAGTAAAAGTACTTTACAATTTGAAATCTAGAAAAAAACTGAACATATCCAAAAGATAGGAATACTTTGCAGGGTATGCTGGTGTCCTAATTTATCCGAAGATCATAGATCAGAGGAGGTAAATAAATCTTTTCTTGAATATCAGCAAAATGCACTTTATAAAGCGCTTGTCACCATCACTCTTTGGCAGGAGTGACATTTAGACCACATCAAATGGATGGCAAAACAAAACACCTAATCATCATAGGCAGGAGGTACAGAACACACTGGGAAATTGTATGGTCACAGGTCTCTCACAAAAATTTACTGAAATAGTTCCAAAGATGGAGTTTCTCCACAATTTATGACCATTTCTTTGATTAATTCCACTCAAAATTAACAGCAAGGCTCTACATACATCATGGACCCCAACACGTTCCTACTCTGCACACCATGGTGTCACATGGCAGAGTCGCTGCAGATCTGCTGATATCAGCAGAAAGAACAAAAAAAAAAAAAAAACCCTATGGCATTTTGTCACTGACTGGGGAAACTTTGCTATCAGTTTTGCTGTATATAACATCAGCGGACGAGATGAGACATTATACTACATATTAATATTACCTGTGTTAAGGTCTCATTTTGATTTTGAACAAAAACAACCCACAAAGAGTTTACTAAATAAATTCATCCGAAGAGATACCAAATATGACAAACAAAAACAAAGTGAACACAAGTTCTGTTTATTCAAAAAAAGAAAAATACAAAATCAAAGTTGTACAGAAAAAAAAACAACCGAAGGGTAATGGGCAGGGGCAAAAGCTGTCTACGACAAGGAAGTCAGCCATCAGGTTTGGTTGGCACTGAGGGGTCAGTTCATCAGTACTTCCATTTGCACAAGCCGCGCGTTGGTGTCTCCTGCCATGCGGTACGGAATCATCCCAGCAAAGGTGATCAGCACTCGGGCCTGGCTGCGCAACTGCTGCAGGTGCGAGAGCAGGGGATGTCCTGTTGCATGGGTGTTCACTCATCTGGTCATACTTCCTCCTCACCCCTCCCTCCCCCAGGTTGTGCTGTTCTGCTGCTGGCTTGCCTCTATTCTACAATTAATGGTAAAAATCATGTCCCAACTCCACCCACCCCCCAACCCTAAACCCAGTTGAATCCATCCACCCCTAAAATCTGTTGACTCCACCCACATCCACAGCCCTATCCAAGCCCCAACCTCTTACTCACAGAATCCCTGTCCTCCACAGATCGCTGGGGCCGGCCTGGAGTACCTGCTGCCGCCCCCTTTAGGCGCTTATACTGCGTGAACAGGATATTCATGGTTGCCAAGAGCACTTCTGACAAGTTATGCCGAACCTGCAGGAAGCACCACGAGCAAGAAGAGATGGCCACAGTAAAGGGATGTTAGTAGAGATGTTCAAAGAACAAAGCAGTACATATAAATGGGTTCATTCTTGTTTTTAACTGCTTTAACAACATACACTTGTCAAAGACAGTTAATCCCAAAATACTGCAACTTAGTATCATGCGCCACAGCAGATGTGTCTGACCTCATCGCTGAAGTTGCGGAAAGCTGCCACTCTCTCTTCCACGCTGTCCTGGCTGAGAGGAACCAGCTTCAGGCGCTCCATGATCTTTTAAAGGGAAGACAATAGAGAAGTTGGACAAAGTGAGGCACAGTTGCAAGAGGCAGCAAGGGAAGGAAAAAAAAAAAAAAAAAAAAAAAAACTGGTCCAGAAGGACTGGACAAACACAAGAAACCAGCAGTGCAGGGCTCCATCTTTCAGGCTTACATCATAAGCCCGATCAATGCGTCCTGCATGATACTCGTCGAAAAAGGTCATTAGGTCCAAAAGCAGGTAGAAGGTGCTGTCCACAGCCTTTTCTGCCGTCACAGCCTGGGTCCGATACCTGTGGGAAAAAGGGCATTAGCTACACACTTATAGCTAATGCAAAGCAACTTTTCACCATTACCCAGGGTGAGAAAATTTAAAACAATCACTGTTGTGAGCTGAGGGGGGAGGGGAAAAAAAAAAAAAAAAAAAAATTCGTAATCTGAATTATAATTAACCATGGCACTGCAGGTTAGTGTGAAGCTCTAGTTTTGTACCAGCCAAAAAAGAGGCCGCATCAAAGGGGGCTTTCTATGTTCTATAGTCCATAGCTTCCTGGGGGTGGCCTACTCAGCAGCCTGTCAGAACCTCAAACAAGCTCTATTAGGCAGGGAATCAAATGCAAAAACTCAAACAGTGCCTAATGGGACAGCCAATCAGAGGCAGAGCCTAAGGAACTCACCGTTCAGCAATGGCTAGAGCCATGTTCTTGAGACGCTCCTTGTTTGACTGTGGTGCACTGACCTGGGCAATAACTGGGCTCAGCAGCCTGTTCATCAGCTCCAGAACTTTGTCTGGGTTCTGAACCACAGGGAAACAAAAAGAGACAAAGAGGTGAAAGGGAGCAAACGTAGACAATTTTTCATCACTTGCCTGATGTGAAAGTCGCATATGGAACTGCATTTAGTCAGTCAGGAAAACATCAAGTGCCAAAATGTGAACAATCAAGTGAAGACATTAATGGTGATTCAGCCAGGATGACACGTGACAAACTTCAGCACGAGCAGATCATGTACAGCTCATCACCTTGGCAAGTTCGTATAGTTTAACGGCTTCCTCAAACAGGCCCTTGTTCTCCGCTTCCGATGCCACTTTGCTGATGATGGCTCGAGTGTCACCGGCAAACTTGTCAATCACCCCAGGCTGTAAAGTCACCAATCAGGTTTTTAACACCCAGCAAACATGCCAATACAGAGATGACAAAGAAACACCATGGACACCTTGTGATACCTACCTTTCTGCTACCATCTTTTTCCAGTCTTCCCAGCAGCATGTCAAACTGTAAAACAATGCAGAAAATAATGACGCTAACACGGAAATATTTCATTTTGGTGCAGTTTTGATTTAGCAGTGTTTACAAACACACCATCTTGTGTATATTTAAACATTTGTTCTATCCACTCACTTACCTCACGGCTCTCAATGACCAGCTCACTGACGCACCGCATGAACATGTTTTCTCCTTGGCTGTCCTTCTCATTCCTGAAAGCCAATCAGGAGAATAGGAGCGTTTCTCACAAGAGGGACTGTTAGAATCAAACTACCCCCCAGCTTCAAACATAATAAACAAAATATAACAGATCAAGCTATAACATTAGGGGTGAAGGAAAGGAGTGAAGATCCTACCTCAGGAAATAAAAGTACTGCAGCGCCTCCCGGGTATCCGTGGACTCAAACTTACGGGTGTACAGCATCAGCAGCCGGGTGAAGTTGAGCCGCCGCATCATTGGTGGATCGCCAGGTTCCTGGCTCACTGGCGCAGGATAAAAGAAAAGAAAGACGAGCATCAAACACTGCGTGACAGAGCACAGGCAGATGGGCGGCACAGACACTTACACAACTGAGCACTCTGACCCGAGGACTTGAGCAGCAGGCCCAGCTCGTAGAGAACGAGTGCCACGTGGACAGCATGGCTGCGCAGACGCTCAATGCGGAACAAGAAGGCCACAGCTGCCTCGAACTGAGCAGTGAGGAAGAGCACCTGGAAGTAGAGAAAGGGCTGCTGGCTTGCTGAGAAGTGTGATTCACCTGTGGAAACACAGCAGAAAAGTCACCCGCCTCCACTTAGCCCTTAGGCTCATGCCTGAAATATGTCCATAGCAAAGAGCACCATCACTGGAGGGAGATGGAGGGAGATAGAGGTAGACTGCAGAGTAACACACATTGACTCTCAGAGCAGAGGCATGCCTCACCATAATCTTCCAGCAGCTGTTTCTGCAGTTGAGGCAGAGTCAGTCGGTCCTGGGGGGAAGAGCTCCCATCCTCCTCGAAGCAGACCTGGTTCAGCTAAAAGCATGGGAGGTGGTGTCCTTGATGACAGCATTGTCCAAGAACAGGTGTTGCATTTAAGAGTAACCCCAGACCCAGGTACCAACCAGACCCTCACCTTCAGCCATAGGTAGTCCTCAGTCTTGTCAGCCACCTCACCATGGTTATCTGTGATGTCACACTTCCCAATGAGGCAGTAGACTGCACGCTTGTAAGGGTCAGCGCTGTTCCGCAGTGCACGGCGGTAATGAAGGCGGAGCTTGTTTTCCGTGGCTGGAGCCAGGCTGAGGGGGATTGAGGAACCACAGAAAAACCTGATGAGTTGCTGTACAGCTCTGAGGTTTAATAAACTATACCTCACACAAAGACTACGAGCGTGTTCCCTCAGCTCACCGGTGGTCCGGACTGTTCATGTACTCCTGAAACCAGTGCTTGAACTCGCCAAGTTGGTGTTGGGCTCGGCACACAACCTGCATGGCAGCAGCCAGGTCACCACAGCGCATGCAGTAGTAGATGAGAGCCCAGACCGGGTGGCCTTCAACTTCACCGTCCTGCCACAGACAAACAGTCAAAGGACGCTTGTGCAGATGTTGACGGCAGAGGGGTAGAACTCAGCATTACCTGCATGCCAGGCGGTGGCGTAGGGAGCTTGATGTTGAGGAAGCTGTGCACCAGCTGGAAGGTTCCGGGGACACCCCCCAGGAGGGCCTGTTGCAGGTTGCCACACACCGTTACCATGGTGTAGTTCTTGTAGCTGGAGAAAGGTGGTGAATCAGTAGCTGCCGCCCCAACTCTCCTTCCAACAGTCAGAGGGAAAACATCTCTCACTGGCCCTGGCACACACCTGTTCTCCAGGAACTGCAGTGCTCGGCGGACAAAGGCCATCTGCGTGTCAGCAGACAGGCGGCTCTTCAGCGTGTCCCTGGCAGGCACCAGCAACACATCTGTCATCTGCTTCACCATTTGCCACATGTCCAAGACGTTCTGCATGCAGATGCACACATTACTGAAGTATTTCCCACAATGGCAGCACACTAAGGGTACGAGTGGGTTCCAGAAGGCCCTACCTTGTCATCAAGGCCCTGAGCAGCGGAAGCACACAGATCTCCCAGGCTTGGCTGCACCTGCCTGCTTACCAGCTTCTCATTGAACACATAGATCTGTGAAAAGGGAAGCAGCGCACAGCTCAGCACATGCACACACAAACACGCACCCAGGCAGGACAGAGTGGCACTGAGAATGGTGAACTCAGAGACTGAAACCTGCACCTCCCCAGGGTTGCGCTACAACCTTAGAGAAAAGTGGTGGATGATGAAGAACAGGACAAAGAGAATGACAATGTTGAGCAGGTCCTCAAAGAAGAGCATGAAAACAAGAAAGAAAACAGCACAGGCTATATGCCGGCACATGACTGCAGTCTCCGTTTACAACCCGAGCAGAAATGCCAAACCTTCAGCTGACCACCCAGCCACACTGTCCCAGACATGCACTGCTGAGTCCAGCTGACCCCACCCCCCACATTGATCCATCAGTGCTTCTGTAACACGACCCAGTTGGGGCCCCAGTGAACACCAATGGACAAAGGCATAGCCCCACATGGAGGCATTCAGGGTCAATTAGAAATATGCTTTTGTTTCCATGAGTTCCCAGGCTGGTGAAGTTGCCTATAAGTGATTAAAAGCACCACTGTGGGAATTCTTCAAATTTGATACGTACACATTACAAATATCAAATGTTTATCTTTATTAGCAATTCTTTTGATTCTTATGAACTTTATACATAAAGCTTTTTAAAATACTTTGATACAAACTGAGAACATACAGGTGCATTACTGTAGTATTTTGGTGTTGAACAGGTTTAGTGGTATTGCTGACTGCTAAGTTTCCCAATGATGACAAGGATAGGGGGCAGGCAAAGAAAATAGGTCGTGGAAGCATCGGGACGCTTCTGCCTCCCATCGGTGCCATGGACACAATCAATTCCACAACAATGTCATAGAAAAAGTGAGTAAAATCAGTTTCTTGGTGTGACCTTTAGGGGATGTGTCACTGCTACAGGCCAAGGTATGTCTGACAGCTCCTACCAAGACCTTGTCCCAACCAATCAGCATGTCTGTTTCATGCTCCGACACCACTGTAACCCCCATCCTAACACAAATGCATACATACTCCATGCGACAGAGCGATGAGTCCTCCATTTGGTGCCCTCACCTGCCTCCCATAGGCCACCTCCACACTGTCCATGGCACTGCGCCCCGGTGTCCCCACATCACTCACTAAACTCGGCTAAAGGAAGAAGAATAAGGACACAGGTGTCAGTCAAAATGAGCAGGAACTGGACACAAACCCACCAAGCCTGTGTTTTATGTGTGTATGTCATGTATGTGAGCACGCGCATGCTTGCATGCCAGCTGACATGTGCTCAGGGACTCACCTCAAGGTCCTGGGTGAAATCCAGTGCATCCTCCCCAGCACCCAGAAGCGTGTGCAGAACCCGCTGCTTCACCTGCTCCCATTGTACCAACATGGACTCACGGTGGTACTCCTCGGCCAGGAGGAAGGTCTATGGAAGAGTCACCAGCAGAGAGCAGCGGATTTGAGCATTGTCTGGCCAAACAGGTGGCAAGACGGCATGTACAGAGAGGTGTGGGATTATACATCTTACACATGCAGCTTCAGGAAGACCTGACTGGAGAAGAGCGTGTGTGTTTGGATAGACAGACAAAAGATGGCACCGTTCAGAACATCGTGTCTCTTGTGTTCTCCAAACATGAGACTATCTCTCAGTGAAACACACATAACACGGGTTCACAATCCCACGTGCATTAAGAAAGGAAGGACAACCGGAGGATGCCAGCTTAACTCCTCTTTTAGGGGATCAAACCTCACTTCCAATGAACAGTTGTATACATGTGACCTCAACTTCTCCTACACATATGAACATCATATGCTCTTCCACAGACAAAAAGTGTGACCTGCCTGGGTGCTATAGCCTGTCTGTGAAAACAAAATGCTAACAAAAGGGACAGGGCCCACTGATGGAAGGGCAAGTTCTCAGGTGTGTTCGAGGACATGGGAGAGTGGGTGTGTCACTCACCCGACGCCGCGACTCCTCGATGGCTGACAATAGGGCATTGTCTCGCTCATTCTTCAGGAAGCCCTGAGAAGAAGAGAAGGCTGAGCAGCATTGCACACCTTACTCACACACACACACACACACACACACAAGGATTTATTACTGCTCTCTGTTGCAGAGTATTCCTTGAGCATTCCTGTGTCCTCTGGAGGTGTGCCATGGGACCTCCACCTCCCAAAACAGTCACCATGTCCTCTCTCCATCAGGAGTCCTGGATTCCAGAGAGTTCTCCACTCTCTGCCAAAGACACTGCAGAGTGGAACCCAAAGCTCTACTGTGAACCCTGGCAACCATCTTCGATGCCTGAGAGAACTCACAACACACTCCCGGAAGCACTACTACCTGCAAGTGGGGAGAGGGCAGCAGCTGAGCACCGCAGGTGTTCCGGCAGTAATGCTTGACCACCTGCCTGTGCATGGAGGAGGAGTTCAGGAGAGTGACGTGCTTACAGAGATAAACCTTTGCCGTTCCTCTTGTTGCTGTGATTCCACAACTTTCTCACTACACAGGTTCATACAGTGGACCAGGTCAGTGTGTGAGACACACTTGGGCAGGCAGCATGAGCTCAGCAAAAGCTGTGTACCAGCAGTGTGACACAAACCAAGCATCAGCCTGAAAGGCACATCTTAGTACAAAGATGAGAAGTGAGACACACCCCATGATGTTCCATGTACCTCATACTCCATCACACATGACCTCAAAACTGCTACTCTACCTGTTCGGTGTTGTGCAGGAGAACTGCACAGAGTCATTGCCAAGACACATAACACTTCTCCTCCTGTACTGCCTTCATAAAGCTTTACCTTTCCCACCACCAGCATCATTGGCCATAGCATCATCTCCACCTGGTTCACTATACCCTAGCAGCTACAGGTGTAGTTCAGCCAGACAGGGAGATGACCAGAACCCACCACTGATGAAGGTCACATCCACAATGAGCCAGCATACCTACACAGCTTCAATGATGCAGCACAATTCTGTCAGTCAGTAAGAATGAAAAAGCATGAAAAACACACACACACACACACACACACACACACACACACACACAATGAAAAGACTGACATACACAAGATACAGAAATGCACACAAAAAACACTGAAGAAATGAGTCTAGAAGTGCACAGCCAGCAGCATGAAGATGGACATAAACACACATTTACATTTATTCATCTAGCAAACGCTTTTCTCCTAAGTGACTTCCAATGAACTTTATGTAGTGTCATCAGCCCACACACCTTATTCACCAAAGTGACTTACACTGGTAGATACACTACTTACAATGGGTCACTCATCTATACATCAGTGAAACACACATTCTCTGTGTCATTCACACAAAGATCCTCTGTGCCCCTGAGGCTGTGTGTTCTGCACAGATGCCATCATCCTCCACTCAGTGAGAAGGAGCAATATTTCACACACAGAAAGCCCAGTCTCACTCTGGATTCTTGCAGTTCTGCAACTGTCCACAGCAGGATTGTACCAAGTAAGCCCACAGTCGGAAGTGTCCAGAATTAAAGCGCAACTTAATTATGTACACCCCTTTCAGCTACATGCTGTCAGCCTGTCAATGCCCCACCCACACAACCTGAGTCTCTCGGACTCACCCACACAACTCGAGTCACGGTCTCATACACAGCACTAGCTCAAAATGCACAGCAGACACCCCCTTCCAAAAAGCACTTTTCTTGAATAAGTTTGAAACACGTTTACCATGTGCGCCAACTGGACAAAATGTTCTCAAGTCAATATGAAAACCATGATTATTAAAACCACCATCACTTCATCTACAGTAACTGTCATACATGTCATTTTCCATAAGACCATCACTTTTGAAAGCAGCTATTACTGGCTTTCATTCTGGTGTTATGTCACACTTGCATACTTGGAACTTTTCCACGGCAACACAGCACCATACCTGGATGTCGGTGTCCTTAACAGGTTCAAGTGGCTCAAACGTGGTGGTGGCACTAAGGCTCTCCAGGCGCTGGGAGATGTGGAAGATGTCCAGACCTCTAGAGCCAAGGAGGATGGACCTGGACGAGACAGGGAAGACAGAATACAGTTTGGATCTCTCACACACACATACATACATACAAAGACTACTAAAGAAAGAGGACTTCGGAAATGTACACCCAGCAGCATGTGGACAAACCCAGACATCCACACAGATCCTCTGGGCCAGCAGGCACACACTCAGATAGCATCCACACACTGCTGCAGGTGTAGGAGACTCACGCCTTGACATCAGCAGCATCTTGCGATGTGCGTGTCAATGTGCGCGAGCGCAGCCTCTCTCCTGCCTGCTGGATCTCCTGCAGGTTGCGTTCGACATGCGGAAGCTCAGACACAGCCTCCGTTTCCGCTGCCAGCTGCTCAGCCTGTTGCAGAAGCTCACCAAAGCCCTCCATGTCCATAGCGCCTGTGGGGCAGGACAGCACTGTCACTGCAGGACCATTCCACCAACAAAACTACCACTCAACTCCAGTGATCAGGTCAGTGACTGAAACTAGGACTGTAGGACAGCACTGACCAGGTTATGAACCAGTCGTCTTGTAGCACTTTGTGCCTAACCTGGAGGGGACCCAAACCGTGGCACTAGGACAACTGACCAGGTGAAAAGGACGTTGGGTCACCCTGTTTCCTTTCATCCCTCCCTCTGCTGCACAGCCGAAGCGAATCAATCTGCCGCGCCGGCTTAGCCGCGCGGTGCCTCGTGCAAGATATTTCATATTTATTATCAAACCTATCAAACCAACGGTATACCTGTCGGCTTAAATTTACATACCTAGCGGTGCTGCTCTCTATCGGGTGATGTTATAAATGTCGATTTCTTTCAAAGGAAAGATTCAGTTTGGCTTTTTCTCCAACTCGACTTTAACAGAACACGTTCCGGCCGGCTCTTTCCAGCTCCGCGCTCATTGGACCACGCTCCTCCCAGCATGCTGTGCGCTCACGGGGATTGCGCTCGTCGCAACATACTCATCGCTCATTGGACAATGCTCTTCCCAGCATTGTCGTCGTTCGTTGGATCATTCTTTTCTTGGGGGAGATGCGTGTACTTCGCGTCCCTTGTGTTTTTGATTCGAAATTGAAAAACATGCGAATTACGATGCCTTCATTCGGTTTTTGATTTAATATTGAAAGCAGAAAAATTAGAAAATGGCTTTTCTGTTTCTGAGCACACACAAAAAACGACTTGTTTATAATGTTCTCTTTTTGTTTAGTGTAGAAATCAACCTCATAATACAATATGTTGAATGAAACGTACATCTCACCATTCTCTAGCCAATTAGAACGTCACGGTACTTTTAACACCTGCGCTTAATTAGTAAATTAGATTCTAAAAAAACACATCGATTATGGTTTTCTCGGTGGACATGATGTCATCCTCCTTTGTCACCCTAACCAACCATTGACAACAATGATTGTTGTCAATAGCCGCTTGTCCCGAGCAGGGTCACGGCGAGCCGGAGCCTTACCTTGCAGCACAGGGCGCAAGGTTGAAGGGGGAGGGGACACAGGACTGGACGCCAGGCCGTCGCAGGGCGCTCCAAACAGCGCTTGAATCCCAGACCCGCCACAGAGCGGACACCGGCCAAACCCACCGCGCCACCACGCCCCCCGTTTACTGTCACTCATTGCTGCTTTTGAAAAGCACCAAGTGATCCATATTAACATGAATAACGCGGATGCAGCCACTGATACTGATAGATTATGCGCGGTTTCAATTAGTTTACATCCGAGTTGTTCATGAATACAGTACCACAAAACGAAATAACTCAAACCAAAGTCAAAAACTAAGACGGCAAGAAACTATTGTAACGGCGCTGAGGGGAGTTATAGCATCTTAGTGTAAATAGTTGATATTAGTGTTTGGACAGCTTTTTTCCCTTTATAAATTAAATCATCATTTAAAAACTGCATTTTGTATTTACTCGGGTTATCTTTGCGTAATATTAAAATTTGTTTGATGGTCTCAATCATTTACTGTGACAAATATGCAAAAAAAATTTAAAAATCAGGGAGGTGGCAAATACTTTTTCACAGTACTGTATGTGTACGTAGTTGTGTGTGTGTGTGTTGTGCCGATTGGTTGTTCTGTTTATGTTCAGTGTGCAAGAGGGGAATTCTGGGGGTAGCCCCTTAACCATGGGGCGCAGCAGGGGGAGGGGGTGGGAGTGACCCAGGGGGATTCGCCAGGGATCTCTACTAGTTGTACTGTCTGAAACGTCGTTGTTAAGAGTGCTGGCGAGAAGACTTTTATTACATGTACGTGTTGAACAAGAGCATGCTCCTTTTACCCTGAATCGGTTTAGTAGCTCCATGGTGGGGACGTTACCCTATGAGGCTTATTTTAAATATTTTACATTTCGAGAAAGAAACGTCTTTAAATATATAGTTAATTCATAATTTATTTTTAATATAAAAAAATGAATGAACGCCACGTACCGGGACTTACTGACCTACACGAGCTGTTTGTTATGTTGTGCGTATGTTAATACTTGTGTAACCGAGCGTTCTTGTCGGGTTCGCCTAGACACTTAAGGCTCCAGAAAATAACAAACGCTACCCGTCCGGGTTGGTTTCCAACACCTTCAATTCTTTATTGGATGCCACACGTGTATAACTTACTTATAAGAAGACTTGCTGATGCACTCCAGTGCGCATGTACAGAGTCCAGCCTATAGCAAACCCCGAGGGGAGAAAAGACTCATCATACACACGTATGCACCACTAGTGAACAGTCTCCTAGTGTCACCACATCCAAAATTAAATCTTTTACACTTGTTTTGCGTATTTGCTCAATGTATTATTTGGGTTATTATTTATTGTGATTATGCGCATTTTGTACTACTTTTACGTATATGTTTACTGTGTGGCACTCCGTTTTAACTTTGTAGTCCTTGGGCACTGTGTATAATCGCATATAACATCATGTGTATTGCATATTATCTGTACATTGAGTCTTACTTGTGTATTGTATTATGTGAATACTGTATATTTGTGGTCTGTATACTTGCAACTTATGCTGCACAGCTGCGGAGAATGGACCAACGATTTTCATCACCTGTACACTTGTGGTTATGGTGAAGTGACAAAGTGATTTGATTTGATTTAATTTACATCACGATGTGATCTTTTCTACAGTGTTATCAACACAATTAAAGAACAGCCAAAAGTGGAGGATGAGGATAAATGTGTAAGGATGTGTTTGCACTTTTTTACAGCACTGGGACATATGGCTAAACCGTTCTTAACATCTAAAAAATTTCCTCAGATCTCCAGAGCTGAGTCCACACTATGTAAATTCTGGCTATGGATGTCTTTTTCACTCTCATTCATACACCCCATCATCTGTTGTGACTCCAGTAGTCTAAATTAACACCTGTTTCATTTGCACAGTTAAAGTACAGTGCAGTTCAGTGGGTCTCTGGCAGATTAGAAAAGCATAGTGGCATTTTGTACTTCACTGACAGTACATCCATGGTTGTCAACACTCATTGGCTGGAAGAGCAACAGAAAAGGACATTCAAGGAAAAACATTGTAGCCAAAGGTCAGAGGTTCAAATCCCACCACTAGCTGTTCTATTTTGGAGCATTTACTCCTTAACACTAAGGTCTTCTGGAGAAGAGCATCAGCAAATGTATCAACCTTCCAGAATGTTGGGAGTTAAAATGGAATGAATTTCTAGCAGGCAGTTTCCTGAAGACTACATTAATCAGAAGAGAAACAGGCAATATTTTCATTTAAACAGGAATTCAGTGGCACAGTGGGTAACACAAGACATGAGTTCAAGCTCTAATTAAAGTGTGGGCTTTGCCTAGGTGCTCCAGTTCCTTTCCACAGCCCAAAACCAGAAATGTGCATTTCTGGTTACTAAAGCACCCCTTTTGTGTGAAAGATATTGACTTTGGGAGATGGAGGCTAAGTACTATAGCCTATGTTTGAAGTTCACCTGGTTTAGAAACCCCTTTTTCTGTAGGGTTGGTGTTTTTGTGCAGGAGCTGTTGGGAAGCAAACTCCAGCCAGTTCTTTTATCACACCAATGGCTCTCAAAGGGGCATTTAGTGTTTTGCCAGCAGTATCCAGCCCAGCCAGTTGTAGCTAAACTCTGACCAGTGCAAGTTCAGCACTTTGAGCTGCAGTCAA
Organism: Scleropages formosus; assembly: GCF_900964775.1. NCBI lineage: Eukaryota > Metazoa > Chordata > Actinopteri > Osteoglossiformes > Osteoglossidae > Scleropages > Scleropages formosus. The sequence goes on from NC_041806.1 coordinate 13,087,178, forward strand.
TTTCACTTGCACTTCCCTAACCACTTTACAAAAGACAAGTTTCTCTGAGAAAACCCAAACTAAAAAGAAAGCCATTTCTGGATAAAATTGGGAAACAAAGCCAAGTCAGAGACAATACATTTTATTTTAGAACTCACATATACAAAACAAAAGTACAAGTTCAACCAGCATACATCATTGTTGTAGCTTGATTCCAGGGGTGAAGTCACTGGCAGCAACTTGCTCCACAGATGCCATCCTTGCACACACAGCCAGAAGCACACTTGCTGCAGTCAGATGGACAGCAAGAGCAGCAGCCTATAAAGAGAAAGGGCTGTTGGGTTACATACACTGGGCAGCATTACTGAGCACACTCAGCAAAGCTAAAGGGACCAGCCACTACAGTGTACAGCAGACTCCAATACAGGCACACTAACTGAATCATTACAAGGAATCACAATTTACATATTTGTCATACCAGTGACATCACTCCAGCTAGGACTGTACTTACTTTTCTTGCATTTGCTACACTTGCAGTCTTTGCACTTGCAGCTGTCACCACAGTTACAGGAGCCACCTAAAGCAAAGCACCTCACATTAACATCCATCCATCCATCCATCCATCCATCCATCCATCTTAAACTTAAAGGAAGGGCCTATATTACATGCCCTGTAGACAAACCAAAAAAAAAAACCCCCACTCACCTTTGGCACAGGCACACGGATCCATAGTTGCCGTTCCGTAAAAAATCGCTCTGCCGATAGCGCTTCTGAGTACCGCTTTTATAACGCTCCAGATAGGAGGCCGCGTGCAAAAGCGAACAGTGCGCACGCGCGTCATGCACACGCACAGGCGTATACGCGCGGGTCACGCATCCTGCACACGGCAGTCGCGGATTCATGAGTGCAACACGGAGTACGGTGCGCAAAAAGTCCCTGAAACAAACTTAAATAGTAAACATACCTTCGGGGTGTTAATTATTGTTACATTTCGTTTCGTTATGCGAAAATGTTTTATCAGAGTTTGTCGGTTTTCAGTTATAACTCCTCACCTGCTGACACGATGTGCCTTTTTATGTTTTTTAAGACTCTGAGATATTACACTGACTGTTACAGTGAATACATTGTTCACGATTTAGGGAACAGAAACAAAGAGATCCTTGCGGAACGACAGCGATTACTGATGATAAGTTCCCGCAGAGGAGGCGGTTTGCGCACGGCGCAGTACCCGAGCGTGTATTGGGTCGGCGCACGGCGCGCGCACACACACCGCTGTGCACACGGAACGCGGTCCGGTACTTTTCCACAGCCGCGTCCAAAAGCGCCGAGCGCAGACTGGGAGCAGGACAGTTTATTCAGCGCGTAATATAAACATGAATCATAAAGAGCATAAGGCAACAGTGGTAAAAAGAGAGACATGCGAAGTCTTAATTTAACAAATAAGGAAGTAGTGTTAGTGTCCCAAGGGCACTCATTTATAATAGAGAACAATGATTCTTCATTGTTATGCATAAAAAACGATTGACAGTACTAATTCAAATGCAGTGGAACCACTATGAAATTCTTTCATCATAGTGTTATCACATTGTTGAGAATAGTGCTTTTAAATCAATTGAACTGAATTACTTTAAAACCAACGTTATTTCTTTAAATAGCATATTAACCTATAATAACAATATTATCAAGTTATATAATTTAATGGTACGTTATATGTATTTGGTTGTAGGTAAAAAATGTTAATCAGTTCCCGTCGAAAGTGGCTGAGTCACGTGTGCATTCTGTATTCTGCAGTAAATCGGCAAGCAGCATAGCGGTCCCGCTTGTCTAATTTGATTCAGATCGGCTCTTGTAGGAACTCAATTCAATTTGGTACAAGTAGGCAGGGCGTACAGTCAGACTAGTACTTGATTAGCTCATTTGAGTGTCAATCTGTCCATCCTCCGTGGATTTATAGGGGGATATTTACCTTGAGTCACTTGGCAGACGCTTTTCTCAAAGCAACTTCCAATAAACATTATATGCAGTCACCATATTAATACCTTAACAGAAATCTTGCCAATAGTGATCATTGTTCTAACTGTGCAGTCCTGGGTAAAAGCACAAGGAAGCTTCGGCACCTTGCTCCATACCAAAATTGTACATTGCCCAGACCCAGCTAAGCTCAAGTGTAGTACTGTGTTTTGCTGTCAGGGGGTGTAAAAAAGTGCTTCCACAGCCCTTTTAAGGGCTTTTTACAGTACTTTCAATCTGGCCTTGGGTTGCACCGTGCGATGAAGGCTTCACAGATGTCAGCAGGGAGATTGACAACGATGCAGGCAACCAGAATGAAGACGACGATGACAGCCTCGGCAGAGAAGACGGCAGCAAGGACGAACTTGACCACTGGGGGGCAGGTGAGGCCGTCTCCCCCAGGGAAGCAGCATCATGCTGCTCTACCTGACGAGTCGCCTACCCGGAAGAGCTCCCCGCAAGAAGAAGGACTGCCAGGGACATTGGAGCCTCTCATTGAGGGAGCCGCAATGCCGACACCAGCTGGAGGAGGATTGACGGTGGAGGTGGCGGCAGCGCCGAACCCAAACATTGCAGCGGAGTCAACGATGGAGGACACGACAACTGCAGGGGTGGAAGTGATGATGGCCTCGCCTGCAGAAGAGGTGGCCAGACCCGAGAAGAAGAGCTCTGCTGCCCCAGGAGGATCTTCGGAGGACAAGGGGCAGTCTACGAGTACTATCGATCTGAAGATGAAGCACATCACTCGCTTCAAGTGTCAAAGCATGGAAGCAGCGGAGGACTTCCCCGATCGTGCTGGATTTATCAGGGAAGTTGATCTTCAGAAAGTTGGGCCTGGCTGCTGCACAAGTTGTCTGCATTCAAAGGAATGGACCCCAGCGGTTTGTCGACATCACTGTTCTTGCTGACAAAGCCTACCAGAAAGTGGTAGAAATCTGTAAGAAGGAGAAGGATGGGGTTTGAAGTGTCCTGACCCTGTGGCCCCGATGGGCTCCATCATCCCCCAGCATATTTTAACATACAGAACAATAGGGCTTATCTCTTTTACCCCCAGCAGCCTCCCTTCTGCAGGCTCTCCCTGGGTCAAGGGCATACAGCAGAAGCTTGTAAGAATATGAAATGTAGGAACTGCTTGTAGACCAGACATTTCACCAGGGATTGCAAGGGCCCCTGCTGCTGCAATATTTGCTGCAGTGAAGACTACCTAGCCCGTCTCTGCCCGCAGTACAGGCCCTCTTACTCAGATGTCTTGCATGGAACCGGGGTATCTGCAGAGGAGGGTCTTCAGGCAGTAACACTGATGGGGGAAAAAAATCAACGTGGTGAAGACGGTGGTGGAAATGGTGTTTGGGGCCACAGAAGGCCTTGGCGAAGCCAAAGAGCTCCTGGGAGCAAGCCCTGCCTCTACCTGATAGTTTTAGAAAATGCATCCCCACCGATCTGGGCATTACCTGGCGCAACAGCAGCAGCGCCTGTAGTCATTTAGATTACATTTTAGCATCATCCTCCATTACTTTTAAGGAGGTTCTCTTGACTCCCCAATGGCCTACAGACCAGATGGGTTGGTCGAGGCCAACCCATGAACGTGGCTACTGGAAGGTGAATATTGAAGTCCTCCAAGGAAAGGTGTATAGAGACTTTTTTTATGAGAATTTTCCGTTGTGGCTGGATTCCAATTGATTTTTACCCCTTGGTGGCTGATTGGTGGGAGGGGGTCAAAGCAAAGGCCAAGACCCTCACCATCAACTGTTGTATCCGACGTGCCGCTTTGAGACATTAGGATATCAGCTCGCTTGAGGAGAAACTCCAGAGGATTTATTCTTGCCACAATAACAGAGGGACCTTTGATTATGATAGGGCCGTGGTGATAAAGGCTACGTTGAGGCGGCTGTATGAGCGGCAGTCCAAAGCCTTTCTGTTTGGCGCCAGAGTTAAGGAGGTAGAGGAGAATGAGAAGTGTACCTCCTACTTTTTTAATAAGGTGAAGGACTTGAAATGCAAAAGAGGGTTTACCTCTCTGTAGAACCAGCAGGGTGAGTCCTTCGCTAACACTACCCAGATGTTAGAGGTTGCATCTTGTTTTTATAGAAATCTTTTTAAAGTTAGGGGAACGGACCCAGTAATGGAAAGGAGTGTTTTTAATTTGATGTCACAGGTTCCCGAGGCCCTTGGCGGCTTAGAGAGCCCCGTCACTTTGCTCGAGCTGTTGGAGGCGCTTGGTAAGATCAATCAGCGCATGGTTCCTGGCCTCTACGGTTTACCAGTGGAATTTTATTCCACGTTTTGGGACGTCTTTGGGCTGGCTTTTTTGCGTGTTGTCAAAGATGTGCTGGGCAGGCGCATGCTTACCAAGAGCATGAAGACAGGGGTACTCTCCTTGTTGTACAAGAAAACCGATCTTGCCAACTGGAGACCCCTTACGATGCTTTGTGTCAACGCAAAGATCATTGCGAAAGTCCTGACTGAGCACCTGAAGAAGGTGATGGCCGACCTGGTCCATTGTGACCAGACATGCGGAGTACCCGGGCATTCTGTGTTCTGGAATATGCACCTGGTCCGGGACGCGATCGCCTGGGCGGAGGATCGAGAGGTCCCCCTCGCACTGGTCGGTTTGGACCAGGAGTTCACATTTGCCCAAGTGGGTAACCACTTCCTATTTAACACCCTGAGCAGATTGGGCTTTAACCCCTAATTTCCTGAGGTGGGTGCGTGTGCTCTACACCGAGGTAGGTAGCTGAGTTACCATCAATGGCTCCCTCGGGGGGTGGGTACCCCAGCGGAGTGGAGTGAGGAAGGGTTGTCCACACTCCCCGCTCCTTTGCGTTCTTTACATCGACCTGCTGGTGGCCGCCATTCCTACCCAGGGATCGACGGCTTGCTCCTGCCAGGTGGTGGCAGTGTGGCAGTGAAGCTGGCCCAATACACGGACGACAATACTTTGTTGCTGTGCTCGGACCGGTTGCTCGGTCAAGTGCTCGGCCTGGTTCGGCGTTCGGGTGTGCCTTAGGCTCGGCACTGAACCTCAGCATGTCTTTTGTCAAGTTCTTCGGCAGCTGGAAAAACAGGGAGGACTGCATCGGTGGTTTTTCCGATGCGTTGGTCTTCTCAAGGTGTTGGCGGTCAACTTTCTTATAGAAGGTGCTGCCAGCACCAATTGGGAAGAATGCTTGACCAAAGCCAGATGGAAAATGAGTTTGTGGAGGACGAGGTCCCTCTTCTTAATAGGGAAAACTTTGGTGCTGAAGGTGGACATCCTCCCCATGTTGCTCTACCTTGCACAGGTGTACCCTTTACATTGCACAATGCTGAAAGGCCTTATGAAAGATATTTTCAATCTCGTCTGGGGGGCAGACGAGACTCGTGAGGAGGGAGGGAGCGATGTGCCCAACATTCCTCTTAAACTGGATTGTCTCTTCAGCTCTCAGTTATGTAACAAACTGGCATCTCCGATTAAGCATCCCCACCAGTACTTTGTGCGTCTTTGGTTGGTCCTTCTGATGCGCCAGTTGGTGAAGTCCTGGTCCAACACTGGGCCGAATGCCGAGACACGGCCCACTCATTACAGCCACGCTGTAAAGTGGAGTAAGACCACGGCGACCGGGGTTGAGGCAGAGACCCTCCTTAAACACAGGGCCTTGTATAAGGCCGTGGTCGAGAGGAGAGGAAATCGAGTTCTTATGGGGCTCAAGGAGGGCACTTGGGCCAGGATTCAGCTAAAGGAGCTCAACCACCATTTGCAAGATTTGAACTGGTGTTGTCTACAAAGTAAGTTGCTGGTCAAAGTAGTCCTGTACAACACAAATTGACCAACCACCCACTCTGTGACTCCAGTGCGGTGGGAGTGAAAATCTCGCACATGCCTTTTGGGACTGTGGACACGTATGGGAGGTCTGGTGTTTGGTGACTTGCCTGTGCAGGAAGATCGATTCGCAGATGGTTTTAATGTACAAAAAAGTCTTGAGGGGATGGAACCCTGGCACTCAGAAGGCAGTAGCCACCCAGACATGGCTGGTGATCAGCGTAGCCAACCAAATGCTTTGGAACGCAAGAACCCAGCTGGTCCAGACAGGGGTAGACTTGGGCATCTAGGGTGTGTATCATAAAATACAGGCCGACCTAACGTTTAGGATGGAGAAGGATGTCACTCACCAGGATTACTTAGAAACCAAAGGGAGGTGGAAGGACCTCTTTTGGCTGTAGCCCCACAGGTTTGTGGAAGATCCTCCATCCTTGGGTAGGTAACACATGTCCTTTCGCACTTACAAAATACCGCAACCCCTATTTTTGGTGAATGTGTGTTGTGTTTTGTGGTGTGTTATGTATTTTTATGTTAGGTGTAGGGTTTTTAGTCCTTTATGGCACATTTTCTTTAATTTGCATATTTTTACAATTTATAGCACTTATTGCAGTTTTAAGTAGTCATCTGTAAATGACTACTTGTGTGGTGTGTTTGTATTAATTTATTTATTTATACACCAGTGGAACATACTTTCTGTCTGTCACACACACACACTATCGGTGATTTTTTTACACCCGTCTTTGAACTGTGGGAGGAAGCTGGAACACCCAGAGGAAACTCATGCAGGCAAAGGGTGAACATGACTGAACAGGATCAAACCCACCTCCCTTTGCACCACCCATGCAGTGAGAGGCAGCAGTGTACTATTTTTAAAAAAGGATTCCTTAATTTTTAAAGTATTGTTAAAATAAGTTCTACACATTTGCTCTCAACTGCATAACTATATTTTAAAACAAACAGCAGAAGGAACATTTCAAGGTAAAATGATAAAATTTTATTAGGGAAATACACAGCATAATTTGATTTTAAGTGTTTCTTTGTTCTGCTTGAGGTGAAATTCAGCAAAAGCAACATTATCTGTTAGCCAGCTTGCAGAAGGCCAGTGAAAGATTTTAACATCAGTGATACAAAAAAAGTCCTCATGAATAACTTAAGATTTTTTTTAAATTAAATTAAAAAAAAGTGTGCTGTGTAAAAAATAACCAGTCTTGTAACAAGTGGGTGGCACCTGGTAGCATAGTAGTTAGAACTGCCACCCTTGGACCCAAAAGGCCACAGGTTCCAGCATCACCTCCAGCTGTAGCACCCTTCAGCAACATACCTACCCTAAGTTGGTCCACTAAAATTACCCTGCTATAAAAATGGATAAATAGTTGTAAGAACCTTACCACTGTAAGCTGCTTTGGAAAAAAGCATCAGCTAAATAAATAAATATAAATGCTGTAACTGGAACACTTAATGCCAGCATAAGCTTGACAAGGGTAGTACCAGGTGGATCCAGAATGGGGCACCATTCAGCAGCAGCACTGTCAGACAAGTGTCCTGCAGCTTTTCATAAAGATTATAAAGTAAAAATCCTTTTCTGGATATAACAGAAATGTAATTTTAGTACAGATTTGTATAAGGACATAGAGGAGAAACATGGAGCTACTAGTCTGTCAGTCAGTCCTCATCAGCCACTGTGTATGGGTAGGGGAGGCTCTTTGTCTGTACCAGCATCTTTCATTCATTCATTCTTGACTGCTATTTTGACTGAATGTATCACCCCATAATGAAAAACAACACGAAACTGAGTGCACTAGTTGTACTTGCCACCAGTTTTTAATGTGGGAAATGAAAGCTTAGGAAATCATTGTATGTAAATTTTTTGTTAAAAATGTTGATAAAATTGTCCTCTTTGTTTGAAACTATAAGAGAATAAATTCTGTCTACCCATTATCAATAACACAATGTCCAGTGCAGGATCATGGTGGTCTGGAGCCTATCCTGGAAACAAACATATGTGCATGCCCACACACATCTACAGACATACACCAGTAGACCTGAAATACAGATCTTTGGAATGTGAAAGGGAACCAGAGCACCCAGAGGAAACCCAAAAATGGGAAGAGAACATGGAATGGAACCAGGTCTTCAGGAGCTGAGAGGCTCCAGTGCTACCTGCTGTGCCACCTTGAAGCTTCTGTGTTCACATGTCTCAGTTTTTACTGTATATGATTTCTGTATATAATTTTTGCTGATTTGGTTCCCACAGCAGCACGAGGAACTGAAGGCTAGTTAGAAATATCTTTCCTCATCTCCACTCAGAGTGACGCTACAAGGCATGTATTCCTCTGTCAACACCAATGTTCGAGACAAATGTTGCAAGTTTTTGACTAACACAATTGATTCAACATTCTCTGAATAATGAATATAAGAGGCTAAACAGGGATAGGCAGGGCTGAGGGTTTGTCTGAGTCCTGAACCAAAGCTCACCCACTCTATACCAACCCACCAAAACACAAGCTCACCCTCACCCACGGTAGTCCACCCACTGTAGATCCCCTAGTCCATTGACACAGAAAATTCCCTTGGCACCAGATCACACCTGTCCTGCCTCTCGCTCCCTTGCTCTCCACATTAGCGCATCTTGTGGCAGTCAGCATTGCCCACAGTAGAGCCTGGACTGGGGTCCTGCTGTTGCCGTGGCTGTGGACAACATGCAAAGGGACAGTCAGAACACAGGAATGCAAATTATGCTGATAAAGGCCATGATTAGCTAACACTAATGGTGGGGGCAAAGTTGAAAATGCTGCATACACTGACCACCACTGGGAACTGGAGAACTTACTTTGAACAGCTTAACATGTTTTTTTCTTTTTTTGGTGGGGAGAGGCAGTTACTGGGGAGCCAGGAACACAAGATATAGATAAAACAAAATACTGGTTGTCTGTCAGCGGTGGCTAGAGGGCTTCTTGTCCAAGTGCATTAATCGCACCCAAGCGGCAGAGGTGCAGGAAGAGAACAACACAAATGCACATACAAAGTCCTACATGATTAGCCTTGTGTGAGAGGCATTGAAGTGAAAAAGCACAAAGTCTGAACTTCAACGGTTTCTCCGTGGATATCGTCAAGAGCACCAAATTTCTAGGTGTTCACCTGGTGGAGAACCTCACCTGGTCCCAGAATACCAGCTCAATTGCCAAGAAAGCCCAGCAGCATCTCTATTTTCTGCAGAGGTTGAGGAAAGCCCATCTCCTACCCCCCAGTCCTCACCACATACTACAGAGGGACTATCGAGAGCATCTTGAACAGCTGCATCACTGCCTGGTTTGGATATTGCACCGTCTCAGATCACAAGACCTTGCAGCGGATAGTGAGGACAGCTGAGAAGATCATTGGGGTGTCTGTCCACCCAATAGACATTTACATCACACGTTACATCCACAAAGCCACCAGCATTGCAGATGACCCCACACACCCCTCAGACAAACTCTTCACCCTCCTGCGGTTTGGCAAAAGCTACTGAAGCATTTGGGCCCTCATGATCAGACTATAACAGTTTCTTCCCCCAAGCCATCAGACTCCTCAATACCTAGGGACTAGACTGACACAAACCCACACCCCATACTCCACTGAACACCATTCCACTCCCTTTGCAGTGTTTTGCACTGTTCTACTAGTACACACTAACTATGCTAGTTAGTATGTTTAGTATTTATTATTATATTGTAATATTTTCAGGTTTTTTTTTTACTAACTAAGCTTTGTATTGTTTTTAATGTTGCACCATAGTCCTGGAGGAACATTGTTTTGTTTCACTGTATACTGTACTGGCTGTATATGCTGTATATGGCTGAAATGACAATAAAGCCACTTTGACTTTGAAGTCTGAATGTAACAATTCATTCTGTGTAGGTGTACACGTGTACTGGGTTTTGAGTTGTTTTCAGATGCTGAAGGGTGAATTATTATAGCTCTGTATTTAAAAAAAAAAACTTTCAGACAAACAAAATTATAATGACATGACCATCTATATAAAACATTCCAGTATGTTTACTTTGATGAGTCTGCCCAAAAATCACACAGCGTGAAGGGAACACAAAAGCTCACAGGTTTGATTCCTACTTCGTGCTGTAGAACCCTTGAGCAAGGTGCTTACCCTAAATTGCTTCAGTAAAATTTCGCAGCCGTATAAATGGGTAAATAATTGCAACCATAACATTGTAAGTTGCTTTGGAGAAAAAGGTCTGCTAAGTGAATAAATGTAAATTACCACTCATCTAATATAGTGAATATTAGGAACACATTTTTCCTTAGAATGTAAGCATAAAAATGGGGCATCTTTGACTCCCTATGTAAAATTCATAACATTTCTGTCGTGTATAAATACTTCTTTACCCAACAAGTGCTGAAAATACCTGTTTACTATGGAGCTGAACAAAAGCTAGAGTAGTATGTCCATCAGCAGGTGGGCTGGACACCACTGGTATAGGATAACAGCAATGCCCATACAAGCTAGACACACACATACCGTACACACACATTCAGCCTTTGCCAGAGACAGAATAATCAAAGTCTGTGTATCAAACATCCATGCCCACTCAGGCCCTGCCCCCTCACCTCCACGTCCTCGCAATGCAAGCGGTCTCGATCCTCAAAGTCCCGAACTCTCCTCCGCACCTCCTCAAAGGCCTGCTGGGCCAGCAAGTCCTCCTGCTGTGGGCACACAGGGCACAGTGTGCATGTGTGCTGTGTCTAGTACATGTATGCATGCATGTGTGCATAGGAGGGAATCTTTGCACTGCCAATACACATGTAGATTGTAGATACCTGGGCTTTCTCGTCATCATACTCCAGACAGCCCATGCCATCTAGACGCTGCAGGTCGATCCAGCCCTTCCAGATGACACACACCCCATTCAGGATCATGGGTGCTTTGAGATATACCTGGAAAACACACACTAGAGTGAGAATTGTGAAAGGGACTGGTGCCATGGCTCTGATGTGAGAGGAGCTCTCTGTATTTATTCCTCAACCTTGGGAAAGTTACAATTCTCCTCTGAACTGCAGCAAGTAGACTAAACTGAATGTACAAATTTCTCTTGCTTGTAAATTTAATTCAATTTATTTTTATAGAACGTTCTTCTCATGCAGTGACACAGAGCACTTGAACACAGGTGTAAATCTAGGTCATAAAACAAAACATGACTATAGTAGATATTAAAATAACATGTATGACCTTTTTTTAAAACTCATTTATTGATAGCACAGTTCTACATGCAACTACAGGTGTAATGTGTGCTGCTTAAACAGTGCTTTTGGATACAGACTGTACATTGAGAGTTGTGTTTTTGATGCTCCTATGTTCACTCTGAATTGTACATCTCTGGTAAATGAATATATGTGAATTTACAGATCACACTGATGAAACTAGGTTAACAATCTGATAGAACATGTACAAGAAACAGTTGCATTATTCAAGTGGCTTTGTAAAAAGAAAGTTTCTGGTAACGCACATACGCGGTCCTGCGTAGCGCCCCATCTGACTCGCAGGGAATTTATATTTGTATGTATAAAGAGATGCTGATAGCAGCTCAGGGACCCCCATCTCTCACCTCAGAGTTCTGTGTGTGTTTATCAGAGTGAGTGGGTGTACTATGCTGTTTGTAGGATTGCTCCCAAAGAGTGTTTAGAATCTGTAAATCAGCCTGCAGAGCAGATGCATACTCCAGCACACACATTCTCTCCCAGTCACAGACACACTAAAACCACTTCAAAAAGTTGGTTAATCGCCCTTTGTGGCCTTGCCATCATTCCCCATGGCTGCAAGAGTGTGTTGGCCCTGCTCACCTGCCAGACCGCAGACTGCAGTCCCTTAACCATATGAGAAAGCAGGCAGATCATGACAAGGAAAAGAAAAGAAATCAGACAGTGAAAGAGAAAGAGCCTGACCACAGACTTCCTCTTTCGAGATTCAGGAGAGTAACAAACATGTGGCCTGTCTCCTCCTCTGTCAGGCAGACAAAGCAGAGAGTGAGGCAAATCTCACAGAAACAGACACAAAACACAAACCAGCAGGGAAGGACATTCTTTTACATGGAATAGCTACACTGACAATGGTACAGTGTATGTTAGTATAATGACTATCAATCACCTCCAGGTGTGTACAAATTGTATGCATCAATAGAACTGCTCCTAGCTATTTAGAAGACTTGATCAACTGCTACACCCCGACCAGACTGCTTTGCTCGTTTCCTTCTGCTTGCTTGGTGGTCCCGCGCATGAAAAGTAAAGCGCAGTTCTGGCTCCGTTGTGGTGAAATGACCTCCCCTTCTCACTCAGAACTGCTGAAACTCTGTCTACATTCAAGAAGGGCCTGAAAACTCACTTTTTCCGAACCCACTTCGCCCAAGATCTCTCCAGCTCATGTATGGTGTAAATGTTCAGGCACCGTAACTTCATGACCATCTCCAAGAAAAGCCTTTACACAGCTGCTACTCCTGTACTGTATGTAAGTGTGTACCTTAAAAAAAAAAATTCTAGGAAGGTGATCACAATTCGTCTATCCTGCGTTTTATGAACCTACTTGTGTGATGAACATTGGTGCATAAAGTGGAAAGAAACTAACTAGGTTTACTTAAGAATCACATGTCTGGAACTATGTTTCTCTTTCTCCTGATATAATGCACAAATTGTATTTTCACTGAGATGTGCGTCGCTTTGGAGAAAAGAGTCTGCTAAATGAATAAATATAAATGGTAACCCAATCCTTCACAGAGGAGAAGGTCTTCCTACAGTAAATGTAGCTTTCAGAAAAAACGGTAGAAATTAAACTTTGCTAAGAGTGACTGCTCAAAAAGCCACCGAGAGTCCAGCAGCTGTCACTACACTGAATATGATGGGTGAGATTGTGTAATCAATTAGCTTTGACTGAGTGCTTCTCTCAAAGAATCACTAGTCATTTAAAGGATTAGTATCAATCCTTTAAGTTCAGCACTAAATTAAAGTTTCAAAGGTGATTAAAATTAGACATCTGTGACAAAAGGACCTGCAACATGTTAATACTTCATTACAGCAAATGTGTGTGCGAATGTGTCTGTTTTTCTGCTCTGAGGATTGCACTGTAACACCATCATCGTCCTTCTGCTGAGCTCATCACCTGCACTCATTAATACTCAAGAGTCGCTTGCAATCAGAATCATTCACACTGGGGCCTTGCGTGTCTGACTCACACAGGAACACTATCACAGTTCAGCCCAGCATCATCTTCACTGCATCCTCTGAAGACCCTCCCTGCTGAGGGTGGGAGCTCCCTTGTTGTCCCAGTGTGTCACCCAGGTCCCTCTGGTGCTGCCAACACCCCTCTTCTATGCAAACTGAAGCACCACTAGCCAATACAGAGCTCTGATATCAGTGTGGTGACCGGAGAGGATGAGTTGCTGGAGCTCTGATTGGCTGCAAGGATGGATCTCAACCACCAGTTCTAGGGCCCAGGAAGTGTGGAGTCCATTAGGGTTTACAGTCCTGTTAACTGATCACTGACAACAAAAACTCTTTTAGTGGTGTGTTTTAGTCAGTTTGTGCCCTTCTGACATTCATACCATTCATAACCAAGCTTGGTGTGAAGAGAACTAGTCAGCTGTTAGGTTTAAGGACAACTCTGCTGAATTACTGATGTTTTACTTCCCAAGAGGTCCCTATAGGTCAAAACCAGAGTCAGGCATACAGTCACTGCAGCTTTCTCTGACAGAGACACTGGGCTTCCATGGGTTCACAGCTCATAGTCCTGGGAGAGGATCAGCACTGTAAACTAACAACACTGTCACTGCAGTGTTTTGTTCATTCATTTTCTCACACTTCTCCAAAATCACTTACTATATTACCCATCCATCCATCCATCCATCCATCTTTTGTCTCGCTTGTCCTAAAAGGGTCACGGTAGCAGCAGGGAGAGCAGAGAGGCCCAGCCGCCCCTGTCCCCCGCAACTTCCTCCAGCTCAACCTGGGGGATCCCCAGCCATTCCCAGGCCAACTGTGAGATATAATCCTTCCAGCGGGTCCTGGGTTGACCTTGGGACCTCGTCCCAGTTGGCCGTGCCTGGTATACCTCCAAAGGGAGGCACCCAGGGGGCATCCTTTTCAGATGCCCAATCCACCTCAACTGGCTCCTCTCAATGTGAAGGAGTAGTGGCTCTACTCTGAGTTCCTCCCGGATGTCCGAACTCCTCACCCTGTCACGGAGAGTGAGTCCCAGCACCCTGCGGAGAAAACTCATTTCTGCATTACTGCTGCCGCTGCTCCCAGGCTGTGGCCAATCTCACGCTCAGTTCTTCCCTCACTCGTGAACAAGACCCCAAGATACTTGAACTCCTCCACCTGGGGCAAAAACTCTCCCCTTACCTGGAGGGGGCATACCATCCTTTTCCATGAGATAACCACGGACTCAGACTTTGAGGTGCTGATCCTCATCCCCACCGCTTCAAACTCAGCTGCAAACCATTCCAGTGTGTGCTGGAGGCAGCCATGTGACGGTGTCAAAAGGACAACATCATCCGCAAAAAGCAGAGACGTCACCTTCCGACTCCCATACAGAATGCCCTCTTGACCTCGACTGCGACTTGATATCCTGTCCATGAAAACCACAAACAGGAATGGAGACAAGGCACAACCTTGGCGGAGTCCAACATCCACACACTGAACAAGCCTGACTTAATGCCGAGTATTCAGACACAGCTTTCGCTCCGTATGTACAAGGACGGAATGGCCCGCAGTAGTGGCTCCGGTACCCCATACTCCCGAAGCACCTCCCACAGAATTTCCCAGGGAACACGGTCATAGGCCTTCTCCAAGTCCACAAAACACATGTAGATTGGATTAGCAAATTCCCATGCCCCTTCAATGATCTGTGAGAGGATAAAAAGCTGGTCCACTGTTCCACAGCCAGGGCGGAATCCGCATTGTTCCTCTTCAATCTGAGGTTCAACTATCGCCCAGAGCCTCCTCTCCAGCACCCCGGCATAGACTTTCCCAGGGAGGCTGAGAAGTGTGATGCCCTGATAGTTAGCACACACTCTCCTGTCCCCTTTCTTAAAGATAGGGACCACCACCCCAGTTTGCCAATCCAAGGGCACTGTCCCCAAGGTCCATGCAACATTGCAGAGGCATGTCAACCATGACAGCCCTGCAACATCCAGGGCCTTAAGCATTTCCAGGCGGATCTCATCCACCCCTGGTGCTTTGCCACTGTGGAGCTTACCAACTACCTCAGTGACTTCCACCAAGGAAATGGACTCTTATAGCCCGAAAGCCTCCGGCCCTAACTCCTGTAAGGGAGGCATATAACTTGGGTTTAAGAGTTCTTCAAAGTGCTCCTTCCACCTCCTGACAATGTCCTCATCAGAGGTCAGAGTTTCTCCACTCCTGCTAAACACAGCCTGAGAAAAACTCCTCCAACCCCTCCTGAGCCGCCAGATGGTTCTCCAGAACCTCTTTGAGGCCAACCAATCGTCATTTTCCATAGCCTCTCAAAACTCCTCCCATGCTCTGGATTTTGCTTCTGCAACTGCAGCCACTGCTGCCTTTTTTGCCTGCCGGTACTTGTCTACTGAGTCAGGAATCCCCAGAACCAACCAGGCCCTAAAGGCCTCCTTCTTCAACTTGACCGCTTCCCTCATCACCGGTGTCCACCAGAGGGTTCTTGGGTTGCCGCCCTGGCTGGCACCAACAAGCTTTTGGCCACAGCTGTACCTGACTGCTTCCACAATGGAGGTTTTGAACAGGGTCCATTCAGACTCCATGTCCCCTACCTCCTCCGAGACATGGGAGAAGCTCTCCCGGAGGTGTGAGTTACAATCATTCCGGACAAGGTCCTCTGACAGTCGTTCCCAGCACACCCTCATTAAACATCTGGGCCTACCGGGTTTGTCCATCAGTTTTCCGCACCATCTGATCCAACTCACCACCATAGATGGTGATTGGTTGACACCTCAGCACCTCTCTTCACCCAAGTGTCCAGAACATGTGGCCTCAAGTCAGAAGAAATGACTACTGATCATTGACCTTTGGCCCAAGGAGCTCTGGTACCAAGTACACTTACAAGCATCCTTGTGTTCGAACATGGTGTTTGTTATGGACAAACCATGGCTAGCATAGAAGTCCAATAACATTTCACCATTCGGGTTCAGATCGGGCAGGCTGTTCTTTCCAATCACCCCCCGCCAGATTTCCCAGTCATTGCCAACGTGAGCGTTGAAGTCCACTAGCAGGACTATGGAGTCTGTAGGTGGGGCCCTGTCCAGAACCCCTCCCACCTTCTTCAAGAAGGCCGAATACTCTGAACTGCTGTTTGGTGCATAAGCACACACAACAGTCAAAGTTTTCTTCTCTGCGACCCTAAGTTGCATTGAGGCGACCCTCTCGTCCACCGGGGCAAACTCCAACTATATGGCAGCCAGCCGGGGGCTTATTAGTATCGTGGGCTGCCCGTCCACCAGGCGCTTGCCTAGGAACACTACCCCCAGGCCTGGCTCCACAGGTAGGTCCCGGTGACCCTATTCCAGGCAGGGTAAACGTTCTCTTGTTTACTTTTTTCATGGAGGTTTTTGGATCGTGTTAGTCTGGATCTTCACTCCAGACCTGTTCGCCTTGGGAGACCCTACCAGGAGCATAATGCTCCCGACGACATAGCTCTGGAGATCCCTAGATCACGCAAGCCCTTCTGCCACGCCAAGGCCCCGATCCAGGAAGGGACTATATTACCCATTTACTATTATTTATCCATTTACACAGCAGGGTAATTTTTACTGTGTCAGGTCAAGGACAGTACCTTGATCAAGGTTTCTACATCAGGGTGGTGGGACTCAAACCAGCTACTGTAAGGTGACAACAGAAACCATTATGCTGGTTGCTGCCTCAGGTGCTTAGATAGTCCTTCCAATTAGTTACAGGTTACTTAGTTGGCTCAAAAAATTGGTGACACAAAATACCTCAACAATCTAAACCAGGAGATTGAGGTCTAGGGAACACCCTCAACTGACGCCAAATGAGGGGGGCATGGCTACAGACTCACAGGTATACCGAGGGAAACCCTTTCTAAGCTCCGCCCCTTCACCTTACTAAAACAGGACTTTGTGATTGTAAATGGCAATATGAAGAATGTGATCATCCTGCTGATGGCCTGTATCCTTACACTATGCATAGCAGTTGCAGGGCAAAGCAGGGTGGGGCCAAGGCACTCCTCGTGGCCATGTGAGCCATCACATGACTCACTAACACACAGTAGCTGCAGCTTACCTGTGTGTTTGTCTAACATGGTCAGGTGGCATGGTGCTGATGAAATTAATTTCACAGAACATGAACACATGCAACAAGCTGATTTCATGCAAATCTCAGTCTTCAGTGAATATGTCTGAGTTGGAAAAACACCGTTCCCTCAGTCTGCCTCAAAGCAACATTCACACAGCAACACACAGTATGTAGATCTGCAGAGGTAAACTGTCAATAGAGTGTGGGAGGGAGGGAGACAGACATCCACATGTGAATGCAACACACAGTTACACATGCATTCATATGATGACATGCAAAGTGACTAAACTCAATGACTTCCTGATGGTGTAGCCCTGGTGGCTTCATGTCCTTGTATACACTGTGTCTTCTGTTCCAGAACAAGGAGTACAAAAGGCACACAAAAGAAACCCTCACTACACACACCTGCAATGACACTTCCTACAGGGCACCGCTATGCTGCCACCCCCCTGACTAGTCCCTAAACCCACACCATGGTCCCTGAAGCCTGATACCCCTTCAGGTGTATCCCTGTTCTACAGTGGTTCTCTGTCCAATCTGACCTGATGGAAAAAGTCTCAGCTCAGTATCCAGCAAAGCAGCACTGCAGACAGCCTCTACACAAAGGGGCATTAAAACTTGTATTAAACCCTCTGAAGCAAGGGAAGTGTAATGTAAAATCATGAAATATTACATTTAAATCTTATTGTTTACTTGGCTTAATTAGGTGCAGGACTGAGGACAGGAAGCACTGTAGCGTACACAGGCTCTTCACATATGTCTGACACCTGGGTCTACGGGGAGCCGAACACGCCAGGGCACGAGAAAGGATCTGTCTGGTTTTTGGCACCAAACAGACGCGCACACACACACACACACCAGGGGATGGCTAATTACGGGCTGTACTCAGCCCTGCCCCAACCCCTAAAACTTCCCACCCCCTGCCCCTGGGGAATCCCATATGGGGACTCCCACAAGGAGTCTATCCAAATCAGGCAAAGCAGTGGAAAAAAGAATAAATAAAAGTCAGGAAAACATTTACAGGAAAGCAGTCCTCCCAACCTACTGCATGTTGCTTCCATGGGAGCACAGCACAGGCTCTGGAACAGCATCCCTGGGCAGCCTGCTGTTCACCCTGACCAGAAGGCTGAAGCTGTGCCTAGAAAGCCATGGAGCCCCTATCAATATACTAGGTGTCACATAGAAGAGAAACAATAAAACAACATATGAACAGACACCTGGATTTGAACTGCAAACCTAGGAGCTCAGGAATTGCAAAGCACCAGCTTTATTAGCTGTGCCACCATGTGACACCCAAATAGTTCATCTAAATGACACAGTAAACAAGGGCAATGTTAATAAAGTCTTTTTCAACTGAATATACTGATGTCACATGAAGAGCTTGCTACACTTAAATTAAAAAGCATTTAAAAGGAGGTGACAATTGTAATCATTTTTAGATGGATGATCTACTTAATTTATGTACAAAAATGTATTGTTTTTTTCAGCTAAGAGTGAAGGATAAAGGCCAGTGACATTACAATGTGACCACGAGGGACTGGACTGACAGGAGAACAGAGGTGACCATCAGTGATGTGTGTGGAGAGCACAGGCAAGTAGTGAACATACTACCTTCCCCGTTTCGCGGTCAAAGTCCACATAGTCGCGTGTTGGCAGCTGCCTCTGCTCGCCTTGCAGGGTGGTTGGGAAGAACTGCAGAGACAGGTTGGTTCCCGTTGCCACAAAGGCCTTTTAAGAAGAGATCAATACAAACAGGATCAGAAAGCTGAGTTCTCCATAAATTATGCAACTGATCATTTATTTTTTACATGAGAGAGTGTGTGCCTGAGGCCAACGGTGCCTGTCAAGAACAGAGAGGAGAAAGAACCAGAAAACCAAAACAGCCCCCCTCTGTTGCAAGTATTCAATTACACACACATCAGATTCTATATTCCCACATATGCTTTCAGCGGACAAGGGAAAGGACAGAGCCATACATACTGTGTGATATGAGAAGGAGAGATTGATCGATACACAGATGACTCAGAAATTAACCCGAGTCTCAATAAGGCACCAGACAAAGGAACGAAACCTAGAAAAAGAGATCTTTGTAAAGCTGCAGAGGGACTCTGTGCCCCAGAACCCTGGCTATCCTGAACCAGACGACCCAATGATCTGATCAACTCATTTGTGTACCAGCTCCATTTCACTGGAAAAACACTCAGTCAACAAATCACCCATCCTTTGTTTACCTGACTAACATACTAGACTGTGATCAGTCACCCACACAGAATATACAAATAGAGCAGTTAAGTATTATTCAGCACCTCCTTTTATCAATATGGTCTGAACTGGCATATTATATTGTTTACATAGCCATAGTTCCATGGTCACTAACTTGCATATTAATTTTAAAAAGTTTATTATCTTTACATATATTAGCCTAATTCAGTTTTATCGTTGACACATAACACCATGTTTTCGTCACAGGAGATTTTCTACTAGTTCAGCTAAACTCAAAGAAACACTGGAGGAAACAGCACTTATACCATCTCAACTGACAGATTAATGGTGCTCCACTGTACATTTTACTTTACAGTTAACTCTCACTGAAAAAAATTAGATTAGATTCTCCAATAAATATAGATTTTTATTGAATTGTCCCTTAATTCTATTTTCCAGAGTCAGTCACACAATGAACCAGAAACCTTGAGCTAGGTGATGTTGCCCAGCTAGGGTGTTGCCTAGGTGTTGACATTGAGTAAAACTCTCTTCAGATGGTCTTCAAGATCAGACCTTACCCTCTGCTACTGTTCTCCTGTTATGTTGCCTTTGAAGAGCCTGCCTCCCTCTCTGAGTGTTTGCCTGGAATTAAACATTCAGAACTGTATGACTCCACTACAACTGTGGAGGTAAAGGTTATGCTTAAAATATAATAAGTCGATCAAGTAACGGTTTAAAACACCGTGCGTGCAGCATATTGAGTAAAACATTTAGAAACATTATTGCACTCTTGTTTATATTTAATTATAAACGTCTATAGACGACCACATGGTTGACGGCGCACGCTGAACGAAAAAGCAAAACTGAGATGTTACTGGGATCAAGTACGCGCATCGGTCAGCGAACGAACTCACAATCTCTGAGCGACCGTCCCTGCAGGCGCTCTGAAACCTGGCCTGGCGCTCCTCATGAGGTCTGTCCCGAAAGCCCGTGTATCTGATCTTCAGGGAGACAAGAGCACAAGCAACACTTATCTCGAGCTCATTACACACGGTACGTCGTCACAGGAGCGGAGGTCGAGGTGTCTCTTCAGAGAAGAGCGACGACTTAACACAAATGGAAGACGTCAAAATACGTTTTTATTTCAAAAGCCATACACTTGCTTACACACACGGCCCCGCAGAGGCAAAACAGGAAGTTTACTCAAACGAAGCACCAAACACAGATCAGTTTTACGCACTTCCATCCAAACACACACACACACACACACAGCCGGCGTGGGGTCGAACCTCGCACTCCCGGCTCAGTTTCCTAAAGAACTCCTCGTTCTCGAACTTGCTCCTCTGATCGGGGACCACTCGAGGCATCCTCACTCTCTGATCGTTGATCACCGATGGATAACCGGCCACTCTTGTGTACTGACCGCTTAGACACGGTGCAATGACGAGCTCTGCTCTACTGCTCTGCTGTCCTCCTTGCGTGGTAGCTCTGTGCGCGCTGGTTCTCTGGTTTTCCAGCTGTCCACCTGTCTAGTTGTGCCTTAGAGCGGCAGCTCAGAAAGTGTCAGGGACCGCAAGCGATGCGAGTGCTGACAGCGGTGATACAATATCGACACAGTGTTTGTACACTGTGTACAGTATTGAGTGTTGCACTAGGCTGCGCCTTCTGCTCCTCCGTCCCTCCTTCTCTGCTCTATGACACCGGAGCCCGATCGCGGCACTTCTGTTCCTCCTCACACTCCGAAGTTACTTCCGACTTAACGACTGTGCACCGGGGTAAGCCCCCCCCCCTCCCTTTAAGGAGCATGTCCAGAATGAGCCACTGTGCGCGCGTTCCGCTATCCTGCCATCCACACGCTCGACTGAGACAATATTAAAGGCTGCTTTAATATGAATATTACTCTTATTAACTTCTCAGTTGTGGAAGAGCTCAGCGCGTAAAGGTCGGAACAGCGCAACTGCCGCGCCGTGCCTTCTTCACACCTTTCGGCCTTTAACCATCTTTCATGTCACTGCTCTTTCTTCTTCACGGGATTGGCATTTTAACAAGCGGGATTTCCACACTTGGAGTTATGTGACAATTACAAAATCTCGTTACCCACAGAGAAATGAATACATCCATCCCTCCTCTCAATCACAGCCATCTATCTACATTTTTCTGTGAACATTTCTTAGTTTGTTGTGTGTGAGAGAGATGCTCCTCGGGATTTAACTGCCACAGTTTTGCTCGCTCTCCTCCTCCATGCGCTCACTCATCTCTCTGTATGAAAACTGAGTCCCAGGTTTACCTTCACTTTTACAGTTCCCCCCTTGTTTATGCACAAATGAGAACTTTTGTTGGTGTGAAACATGAAAAATTAACTAGGCCCCAGCAGGTGGTCATGTGACTCCTTGCTGACTAGACACCCCCTCGCTGCCCCGTGGCGTCTCGGGTTCGTTTGCATAACGCTCTTGTAAAATCCGGATGAAAAACATTTGTTTATACCCGCCTCCCCACTACCTCAACTTTCCAAATTACAAGAGCTTCCTTTCATAATCCTACAAGTCAGATCATGCGCGGTGTGGCGGCTCGGCGCGAGCAGCGCGCTCTAATTAACAGCACTAGGGCGCAGCTGGTGTGGCGCATGAGCGAGCGCGCACCACGAACAAACGGCATATTTGCATTTGTAGCTCCAGCAAACGTACGTTAATGACGAGTCACGCTGCGAGGAGTGGTGTGCGGTGCGGAGACTGCCGAGGCATAAGGGTCTCACGGAAAGTGATGGCCCACATTTGGGAACCAGTTCCATAAAACGGAGGATCAATAATTCACAAAGTTCAGTGCAGGAAACCCCAAATGGTGCCCCACCACAATTAGACTGCCGCGCGTGGCGCCTTCAGCTTCCATCATCTGGTGGCCCTTTTGAAGGCCCGGCGGTGAGCACGTGAAGCATTCGGAGTACTCAGGTCTCTTTGAATGTGAACAAAAGCTTTAGGATGAGGAGATATGATGAAAACTGCGTAACTCCCTGTCAGGTGTTAGTTTTCTCAAGTACGACGTATACTGAAATACAGAGCCCTCTGGTCAATACTGAAACTAGGCTGTGAACTACTGAGGCTCTAGGCTGAACTGCAGTGGAGCTACTGGGTAATACCAACACAACTCCCTCACATGTTTATTTGTATATCATTATACTGTATATGAACAGCTCTCACTTTAATTCATGTTTCAGGATTGCCTGAAGGACCTCCTGGAGGCCTGTGTCAAATATGGCAGCATGGATTAGTTAATTTAGGTGATAGTTTTTCTCTAAAGCCAATTATTTTGCTCATTTCTACACCTGGGATTATTTTTACTAGAGCAATTCATGGTAAGTACAATACTCAAGAGTCTTACAGCAGGAGCATAGATTCAAAACTCATCCATCAGGTGCAAGGCAGCAGCTCTAACTACTACAGCACCTGCAGGATGAGGCTAACAAGACAGATGTACACCTAGCAATGCTGATTACCACTTTAGCTATCAATCTCTCAAAAGTTGGCGGAGCACTGTACAACCCAAAGTGCATTACCTAAAACTGTGCAAAGTGCTTTTCCAGATGGTACCGAGTCTTGGACCTCCACTTCACTTGCCAGTGTCCACTCCTTTTGTCCAGGGAGCTGAACTACCTGGAGACAGCACTGAAGTTCAGGGCTTTGGTTACATGTGAAATCAAGTGTGAGTCTTATCAGAACACTGCAAGGAGGTACTGGTAATCCACACAGATCCTCCAGCTGTCATTCTTCTTGGTCAGGACAACAGGTGCAATGCTGGGGCTGAGAGACAGCTTTACCACACCAGCCACTGCTATGTCCTAAACCTGCTGTCCCACAGTGTCTCTGATCAAGGACTGATCAAGCTTCCCCAATGTTGACAGTTTGGTGTAGTCACAGGCCTTGTTCTACCAGTAGACTTCTCCAGCATGTCCATGTGCTCCTTCTGGCCCTGGTTGTGCCCCTCTTGGAGAATCTGGAGCCACACTAGAGGGGGTGGACTGGAACACCTTTTGGATGAAGTCACTTCTCCCAGTGTCCAAGTGAATCTTGGCAGCAGCAAGGAAGCAGACCACCAGGATGCCACTGTCATCATGTGGGCCAACTGGAGTCCCAGCTTCATTACCACTCTTGTTGTTGTACCACACTCATCGTTAATTAGCCCAAAGTTTTTGGTCAAATGCAAATTTCAGTACAACTATACTATGCCTAAATGAACTGCAATAACAAAAACTGTGAAAGTGTTAAAGAAATACATACATTATATACATTATTGATAATCACATTTGGATATATCTAATGCAATTAAAAAGGAATAGCATTAATTAAAATTTAATAGCACCATTATACAGTATAAGAAGTGCAGCAATAGCGCTGGTGCCTTACAGCTCTTGGGCTGTGCATGGAGTTTTATATGTTCCCCCTGTGCCCTCCCCAGTCTAATGATATGTTTCAGGTTAACTGGAAGGGTGATTCAAACCAGCAACTTTCAGATCCAAAAGCAGCAGCTCTACCCATTAGACTATCAGCTGCTCTATGTTATGTTAATTTCACTTTATCCTGATTTCAAGATTTTCTTTCAGTAAATATCCATCAAGTCTTGTCAAAATTTAGTCCTGAAGGAACTGTAGTGATTTCTGGAAAAAAAAAATTAAAGTCAATCTTTGGGTTGGTAGTTTTAGTCCAGCAGAGGGCAGCATTTCTATCAATTTTCCTTCAACTGACTTGGTACACAAAAGTAACAAGGTACTAACTGTACAGGTAAATGGCATCACTGAAGCCCCCTTCACAGAGCTGGCAAAGAATCAGATGTAAATACTACCAGAAAGTAAAATTAGGGTATTATGCTTATTAATGTACTTTGTAGATGCTGTTTCAGGAGTAAAAGACATGCTTTGCTTTTCTGTTGATTGCTGCTCATTTAGACACTTTAATACAGCATCTACAGGGGAGTTACACTCTAGACAGGCAATCGAGCTGTGACAGAACCACACACCACAAACCAAACTGGAGACTGAAAATGGGAATTACGCACACACAGCCACACACATGCACTGACATTGGCCTAATTGCCTATCCCAGAATATTGTTTTGTTTGCAGTTCTGACACGTAACAGCTTCCTGCTGCACTTAGTTTTCAGCAGGACTCTCTGAGGAAGATAATGAGAAACTCCCTGTGGAAAACAGAGTAAGGAGAAGCAGAGGAGGAAGGTCTATTTAGCAGGGAGGGAATCTGGAGGGTGAAACCATGCAAGCTGCCAAAGAAAACTCAGACAAGCTACAGAACATGTGAAGAACACCTAGAATGATTATTATTAACATTATTATTATTGTTGTTATTAAGGTTACTGAAGTTTGTATGATTCTGCCTAATAAACTCTGCAGGTCCCTAAGAGAATGAATCTGCCTTTTTGCACTTGATAACCAGGAGTCCAGAGAAGTTAATTCTGTCAGAAGACAAAGAGCCCAGTGACCATGGAGGCTGTGCTGCTGTTGCCTGGAGACCACAGATCACCGACACACCTCAGCTGTAGGGTCCACTCTGTCCAGCTGTACAGACCTACAGTAACTCGTTCCAGGGCTGACTTAATGCCTGACCCTCACTTTCTGTAGTTGAACAGTAATCACTCAACCTCTGGAGAATAATAACCTAGTCCTGTGTCGCCACAAGAACAACCACCAGCTGCCATGCTGCTTAAGTAGAAAACCAACATCAGGAAGCCTGGAGAACATGGTGATGTACTGTGGCTCTATGAAATGTTTGAAATGTCCACATAGAATAGTACATGCTGGATTTATGTTCCCAGAAGCACTGGCTTATCCATGATAATGACAACAGCTGAATTCAGCAAAGATCAAGGGGGTCCGAGATGATACATTTGACTAAGTACAGTTAGTATCACAACTTCCTCTCCCTGACTTTCCTGAGAAACAGAGAACAAACTACTGAGAACCCCACCAGCTGGTTGTGGCTTGCATCCCTGCCCTCTGTTTCGACATCGAGCGGCCATTCTGTACTGATCATTAGTTCAATGAAGTGGACGGGACGAGAGTGTCTCCCACCGGCTCCAGGTCAGCTGCTATCAGGACACTAATTACTTTGCCTAAGACAAGCAGAACCGCAGAGTTGCACACCAGGACCCAAGTCTGTTTTCACTGCGAGAATCATGCTTCCACATGGCAAGGATCAGCAGGAGAACAACATAAAACAAGCCTTCTGGCCTTGCAGCTGAAAACTACTCTCACTTCCACTTGTTCTTCTTCTAAAAACTCTGGTTATAGATACCTAGGTTTTTTTGTTACTGCCGATCTTAATCATCATCTAGAGACCAATGACTTGTTAATTAAGAAAATTAAAGAGGGCTTGGTTTCATGGACATCTACCCATTTCAAATTTTGGTACAATTAACATTGTCTGGATGAGTGTTTTACCTCGGTTGTCTTCCCAAAATCCCAAAATTTATCCTATTACTTGTCAAACTCTTTTTTTTATTTTAAATTTAGATCTCTAGATTTATGTGGAAAAATAAAAAGACCAGAATTAGGCTATCCAAACTTGGTCAAACATGAGATTTCACTCTTGGGCTGCACAGATTAAACAATTGACTAATTTATTCCTGATTCCAGGGTAGACCAACTGTTTGTGGGTTGGCATGCTTTTTACAATCTGAGACTGCTAAGATCCCTGCCTTTCATTTGAAAATTTCAAAGGATCCCATCTATATCCAAAAACTTTGTCATATTCAACTTTTACTTTGGAGAGATGTTAAGAGACACCTGGTGATCCTAAATGGTCTATCTTTATGCTCTCAACCCAGATTTCCCCACAGACATTTGCCAAATTGGGCTCCAGAAATGGCTGTCTAAAGGAGTGTTGAATATATTATGTTTTTTTGTATATGAATCACTGATGTGCTTTAAATGCAAAGCCTCTCCAGGCACTTTGATATTTTTATTCAGGAAATCTGGTGATGCAAGCTTACTGGACTGGGGTAAACACAATGACCCAATAAACACTTAAAAGATTTCAGTTTCTCCCCAAGGTGGGGAGAGGTATGTCTTATGTTGAATCACAAGTCAAACTCCTTTCTTGATGATGTTACGGTAAGTAGATTACCTACTCTTACATATTTGGCAAAAAATGTATTTTAATGCTCTGATCTGCAACAGAAGTTCCCTCTATCAGCCTGAAGTGACATGAAGTCTTTCCTTCTACATGAAAATTCCAGTGAATTCTGGAATATCTGGACACACTTAAATGTTGTTAGAAAATACTCTATAAATCACATAATCAATACCTGTGATATATTGTAACCTTCTGACCACTTGCTCTATGTATATAAAAATATTTGCAATTTCTCACTGTACCATCTGTTTATATACTGTTAACCTGTACTGTTCATAAAACCAATTAAAAAATGAATAGAGATTCTTACAGTAAAGATATTGATGGAAAGACCTTCACAGAACACCTCCCAATCAGTCCCATAACCTTCTCAACAGCTGGTAGACTGTCAGCAGCAGGTTTTTTTAAATTGTCATTAATACCATAGAACAGAGACTGACATGTATTCATGGAGTCATTTATTATAAAAAACATGACAAATTTACAGCTTTTAAAACAAACTACATTAATTTTTAACTAAAAAAACAAATGAACTTTGAATTCTTCTGAAGGGACAGATCACCAGGAAGAGGTTTACATGTTTATGACCAGATAAAAAAATAAAATCAAAACAAAAAAAAAAAAAAAAAAAATTGTATTTTTTCAACATTATCTAAAGTATTTTCACAAAACAGGTGTGAGCACAGAAATGCAGACAAGGGACGTGTGTGTCTACGAAGGTCAGTCCTGGTCCCCCCTGCCAATGCAGTGCTCATGATAGCGAAACATGGGTGTGTCATGGATGTGCTCTCGTACCTCAGTTATAGATAAAGTTGAATCTGGAAATATAAATGAAATAAAGGGTGAATTCCACACAGGCAAAGCTGTCTCTCTAGAGAAAGGCATTCTCTCTCACCTGCTCAGGAGTTGCGGTAGGCTGGAGATGATGGGGCCATATCCGGGAGCGTTGTCATATAGCTCAAACAGAGGGGCAGCCACCAGTTTGTAGTTCTTTGGCACTGCAAATAGAGCTGGAACACACTTCTGGGTTACACATGCACACACTGGCACACATGTGCTAATTATATATGCCACATGCACTGACTCTGAAGTGATGTAGACCAGTTTTCTATCTAGATGATATAACTTAATTTCACCATTTCCATTACACCACTGCTTTAGACCAAACTGCTCCTGAACAAACATTCCAGATATTCTCACCTTTCTCTTGTAGCTGGACCAAGAAGAGCTTCTTGTGTTCTTTGGGTTTGGTGATGTGAGCAGGAATGTAGGGGTACTGGAATGGAAGGAAAAACACTAGGATCTCAGGGTTCCTTGCAGTTCTACTTGTCTCTGCTTTTGTACCTTTTTAAAAATCATATTAAATTTGATCCGATATTTTTGTCAGTTCCAGTAGTGAATGGGGAAGCTGGTAGATAGCAGTTGGAGCTGCTGCCTTTAGGTCCAAAGGTCACAGGTTCCAATCCCACCTCCAGCTGCAGTACCCTTCAGCAAGGTACTCATCCTGAATTGCGTCATTAAATTTACCCAGCTGTACAAATGGGAAAATAGTTGTAAATAGCTTAACATTATAAGTTGCTTTAGAGAAAAGCATCAGTTAACTGAATAAACATCAAGGAGCCCAACACTTCTGGTGTTGTTCATATGTCATTTCCAATTATTAGAATTATGTGCATCATAGGTGTGAAAAGGTCATTTGTCTTTTGCAGTAAGTAACTGGTTGCTTCACCTTCAGTATCACCCAACCCTGTAAGGGGCTGATGGTGAGCTGTGGAAACCCAGCTTTCCTCTGACCAGGTGCAGGATGCTCACCTGTGGGGGCTCAAAATTGGGTCTCCACCAGTTTCCAATGCAGTCATCAATCACCCAGTCCTGTTTCACCCCGTCCTGACGGCCCAGAATCTGTTTATGCAAGAACAAAATTGGTCACCAAGACAAATACTACAGCTGACGCTTTAAAGGTGCTGCTGAAGAACAGAAGGCACCGAGTTTACTTCATCAGCCCCAGACACACTGGCTGTGGGTTCCCCACTGTGCAACATAAATGTGCTTCCTCAAGTTACTCAGCAAATGAATCAACCATAACAAAATTAACAGCTTAGCTAAAACAATCCAGCAGACACAGTGAGACGGCAGAACACGGACTTGTCTGATTCGCCATAATTCAAGGGGCTGTTCCCCAAAACCATCACTGAACTATGACAAGGAGAACACAAAGTCATATTTACATTCCACAATGTTTAACAAGGTCAAGATAAACATACAGTATTTTGGAGTGAAACTGTCCCCCCAGAACATAACTACATAGAGCTGCACAGTGGTACCTCTGTCATCAGCCGCTTCAGTCCTTCCACTTCATCCTCTCCTGGGTTCAGCTCGCCCCCAGGGCTGCGAGCACAAAATGCCAACAGTCACTCGACATCAAGTAACAGAACACCCAGTCAAAGGACTAATGTGAGGTTCAGCTGAGTGGCTGCCTCACAGGGGAAGATACATGCTGTGGAGGCAAAGCTGGAAACATTTAAATTTACATTTATTCATTTAGCAGCATGCCCAAAGTGATCTACATCTCACAGAAAAGAAAAAAAAAAAAACTTTAAATCCCTTTATTCTTAGCAATGTCATAACAACATAAATGATGCAAGACTTTCAAAATCCTGATCTGCCTCCAAGTGTTCTCTTGAACATGGAGTTGATGTCCACCCAACCCATTCCTAACAGAAAGAACACGACACACACTGCCAAAAGCCCGTGAAACACTGTCAGCTCTCTAGTGCCTCTTATTCATTATTGGCAATTAAAGGAAAGGGGGGAGGGGTGTCACTCACAGCTTGAAGAAGGTGGTCCCCAACTGCAGCAGCAACACGTGTGGAAGCCGGTGCTCGTGCACGATGAGCACACCCTCCACCGTTCGACGCATGCCTATCTTCTCGAACTCTTCGCGCATGCGCTGAAAGCGCGCGGCAACCGAACTATCCTTCTCATACAGGGGCTCCTTGGTCCCGAAAGTGTAATTCGTCAGGGGGTACCTAGAGGGGCACAATACAGACAGAAAAACCGCTAAACAACAAGTAAAGGTCAGTTAAGACACTTAGTAAACACTGCAAAGTGTCCATAAAGCAAAGCGGCTTAGTCTGGTGGAACGACACACACGGCCCAGATAGCAGCTAAAATTGCACAGCAATCGCATCGGCTGTGAACGAACCCAGCTAGCATGATTCGACAGTGGAGCTCAAGGTTCATAAAACGCATAAACTCGGTTATTTCAGATTAATAACCGCAACTCACAGGTTGATGGTTCTCTCCAGTGTCAGCGGCTTCGTCGGCGGACTGATGTACTTATTGCCGAATTGATTCACTCCACGGGGCCAACCGGTGGAGGATCGGTTGGGAGGCACGACCGACATGACGAGTCTGACAAGCAAAAAAAAAAAACGTGGATAACTGTAGTACTTTTGAAATATTAAGAAGGGATGCAGAAACTAATACAACACAACGGGTAACTCTTCCCAGGCAAAATAACGACGTCCGGAGCACAGGTTTTCGCTTCCTGGTGCAAAGGGAAAATCTTCCAATCATAAAGTAGGAGCTTCGGATAAAAGTGTGTCAAAATAAAAGTCCCCAAAGACTTTCGTCTTCTTAGCCTTAAAATTGCGACAGATTTCTTTCAGTATTTTAAACGTATATACTGAAATATAATTTTTAATACTGAGTGAATAACAGCTGTCCAAACAAATTCTTATTGTGCCTTACTCTCGACTATCTTTTATGTTAGTTTGTCTTCTTAATTTAACACTTTTTTTTCCATCACGAGGCGACGTTATTATTACAAGAGTTAGTACCGGCTTTCCTCGCATAACGTCCGAAGGCTTATATTACAAGAAATCCCAACTATAATTTGTAACCTAAGAAAAAAAGGAAATGACAGTAAGATAAATTATGAGGGGTAGAAAGGGGTGCACACAAGTGTTTTGTACAGGTGATCATTATGAACACGTGTGGTGAGGAACGTTATGGTGCTTAGCAGCCTTTGCTTTGGAAAGAGTTTCTCTGGAAGCAGCATAACTGTCCAACAGTAAGCTGTACTGGTCCAACGAGTCAAGAAGTGCTCTACAATGAAAACCTTGCCAGAATGAGCTCACAGCTACATCCTTCATGTGTCAGATGACAAGTGACAAGGTATTGGTGCATTTCCTGTGCTTGTGGATGATGTGCAGTTTGGAGTTCCCACCGCTTACAGGGTTTACTCACTCAGATCTCTCTGTAGACTCAACATGCCCCTGCTTGACCCATCCATTTCTAAATCCTCCAACTCCTCTACATAGAACTCTGTAACCTTGTCTCAACAGTTGTCCCACATCATGGTGATTGACCTGTGCTTCCTGCTGGGTGTCCCTAGACCTATCACCATGATCCTGCTAATAGTTTGTCGCTTCAGGACAGAGAACTTCACCATGAAGCTGATGCTGAATCTGGCCATCTCTGACATCTTGTGCCTCATCACACTCTGTTTCAATGTATTCTCTTCTTTATGGATGGAACTTTGGAAAGGCATCTTGCAAACTTCTCTCCTACCTGGTCAACTGCAGCCAGTCTGCCGGTGTGCTGCTGGTCACCTTCATGAGCGTCCATCACTTCATCCATGTGCTCTACTCACAGTGCTGGGTGAGACTGTGTGGGCTGGCGGAGAGGGTCCTGCTGCTCATTCTGTGGAATGGTGGCCTGTGTCCTTGTCCTACCTTCCATTTCACTCATGGCTCAGGTAAGGAAAGATGGTCTTCTCCAGTGTCGATGGGACTACAAGTCAGATGTTGAAAAAGTGGCAATTTTGCTCATAGAAATTCTGTTTCATCATGCCTTTGTCCGCCCTGCTCACGTCTTATAGCTGCAAAAAAGTCACCCAGACTGCTTTTTTTCAGAAGCCAGAGGATGACAAAACTGGCAGTGATCATTGTAGTGACCTTCATCATCTTCTGCATGCCAGTGCATGTTGTCAGCATGCTGAATGTCTCCTCCATCCTGCTACAGATGTCCTACCCAGAGCTGTCTACAAAACTGAAACATTTCTGTGAAATCAGAAGAGATGTAACTGGAGCTCTGACCTTCATCTTCAGCTATGTGAACGCTTTCTTGTACGCCTTTGCCTCGCAAAACCTTCACTACGACCCAGAACCACTGAGGAAAACATGCAAAATCTCTACAAGGAACTTATTCAGGCAAGTACTGCTGAAGTTGTAATCAAAGGTACTGGGTGCCAGCAAAATGATTTGGAGAATAATTTTATGTGGAACTCGTGTACTTTATACTGTGTCCCTGGGTTGTCAAGGGAGGGGGGGTCATGGTGGTCATGTTGTTGCCGGGTACGCGGTCGTCAGGCACGCTGTCATCAGGGGCAGGAACGCCAGTGACAACCTTTGTGAGGTTATTGATTCTTACATTCAAAGACAATATCTTTGTTCATTGGATACGGGTTATGTCAAAGTATCTGTGATCAGTAAGACCTGTCATGCCTTTAGCTATAGAGCACCTAAACTTTGGAATAGTCTACCAGTTACTGTCAGAAATGCCCTGTCTGTCTCAGTCTTCAAATCTAGACTAAAGACTTACATGTTTACTTGGGCATATCACTACAAAATGTAATTTCACTTGGCTGCGTTTCTATTTTTCCCATGTCTGTATCAAAATGTATTAAACTAATTTCTTTAAGTTATAAATTACTAACAATTTCTTTTTGTTGATCATTGTTTCCCTACAATAAGACCTGAGGAGGTCAGCCGGCCATTACAGAAGCACGCCATGCTGACTGAAGATAATGACCAACTACCATGATGGACGAGACGTACTTGCTGAACTGGCAAATCAAGCTACCATAGAGCAGCAATGTCATTAATTCCTGTAAACTGAGTTAGAAGACTTATTTAATCTAGAATGCCCGGAAGGGGTAGGCAGCCACTAGCACTTGGACCCCCAGAGGTTTTCTTTTTACGTGTGTCACGTGGTCAGGATGTACTTTTCTAAGCGCTTGATTGAATGGACCAATCCAGATAGATAAAGCAGTTTAATTCTTTATAGATTATACGGGTGGATGTCCAATTATTTGTGAGGTACCAATCTTTAAAATAAATTTAAATAAGCATACTTTTTCATGTACAAATGTCCCCAGTAAGACAAAA
This sequence comes from Scleropages formosus, assembly GCF_900964775.1. Classification (NCBI taxonomy): domain Eukaryota; kingdom Metazoa; phylum Chordata; class Actinopteri; order Osteoglossiformes; family Osteoglossidae; genus Scleropages; species Scleropages formosus. Next base: position 13,119,764 of record NC_041806.1, read on the forward strand.
ACATTTTCAAATACGATGTCGGCCCAAAGAAGAGTTCATTTGTCCATACTGAGTCAAACATAACCAGATTATTAAACTCATTTTGTAAGATTTGCAAATCGGTTGAAAACAGGATCAGAGGAGTGTTTAGTTTATAACAGTAAAAATGGCATTAGCAATATTCAGTCAAGACAGAGGAAAAATAAAAACATTGTAAAAACATTTTAAGACATGCGAATAACTGGAAAAAGGCCAGTCAATAACGGCATTACTCTCTGGAGTATTGCACTCGACAGGGAGGAGTTAGAGAGTTATTGAATTTGTCTGCAGAGACGGAAACAACACATGCATAAAGACGGGGAATCGCAGCACAGTAATTCCTGAACTGGCAGAAAAAATGGCAATGATGGAAACAAAAGGTCTGCATAAAAGAGCATGACCTCGATGACTGATAGAACATAATGTCAACGAAACTGATCATTTGTTCTTTTTTATTTGACTTTTTCAAAGTTGTACAGCATTAGCATATATTTGTAGCATGTCATCATTAATTAGGATAAATGTCACATGCCCACACACAGATGCACAAACATTGTAAAATGAATACTTTAACAATCCACAGAAACACTCTGAAAGAGCTTGATAAAACCAAAAAACATGCACGTAATTTTGTATGTCTAATTTTATGCACAAATGCTGAGTCATCAACTTTTGCACACTGCCAAGGAAGTTTAAATTTTGCATTGTGGAAACTCCATCCATCCATCCATCCATCCATCCATTTTCTTGCCTGCTTGTCTTTCTAGGCTCGCGGTGGCAGCAGGGAGAGCAGAGAGGCCCAGCCGTCCCTGTTCCCCCACAACTTCCTCCAGCTCAGCCCGGGGGATCCCCAGCCATTCCCAGGCCAACTGGGCGATATAATCTCTCCAGCAGGTCCTGGGTCGACCTCGGGGCCTCGTCCCAGTTGGCCGTGCCTGGTATACCTCCAAAGGGAGGCGCCCAAGGGGCATCCTTATCAGATGCCCAAACCACCTCAACTGGCTCCTCTCAATGTGCAGGAGTAGCGGCTCCACTCTGAGTTCCTCCCGGATGTCCAAACTCCTCACCCTATCACAGAGAGAGAGTCCCAACACCCTGCGGAGAAAACTCACTTCAGCCGCTGGTATCCACGATCTTATTCTTTTGGTCATTACCCAGAGTTGATGACCATTGGTGAGGGTAGGGACGTAGATCAACTGGTAAATAGAGAGCTTTGCCTTATGGCTCAGCTCCCCCTTCACCACTACAGTCTGGTACAGCAACCACATTACTGCTGCCGCTGCTCCCAGATTCTGGCCGATCTCACGCTCCGTTCTCCCCTCACTCGTGAACAAGATCCCAAGATTGGAGTTCTTCTTCCCACCATCGACTCTTCATCCAAAAACCGCTGCATCTGCAAATCCAAAAGCATTGTGGATGACCCTTCTCACCCCTCTCATGAACTCTTTGCCTTGTTGCTGTCTGGCAGGCGGTACAGGAGCACCCGTGCCTGCACCAGCAGACTCTGCAACAGTTTCTTCCCTGAGGCAGTCAAATTAATCAACACTTTGCTGCCCCCTAATTCTCACCTGGGACAAACAGCTAACCCAGCACTACACTACACTACAACTGTCTACAGCTCACAGCCATACCAACATCCATGTCCAGTTCTGTGTATTTATTAGTAAATAAATTGTGCTGTCTTGTGCTCTGTTCTGTGTTGCACCATGGTCTCCGAAGAAACGACATTTCGTTCTACAATATACAAGCTGTATAGAGGAATGACAATAAAAACAACTTGAATTTGACGATACTTAAACTCCTCCACCTGGTGCAAATTCTCTCCCCTTACTTGGAGGGGGCATGCCATCCTTTTCCGTGAGAGAACCATGGACTCAGACTTGGAGGTGCTGATCCTCATCCCAACCGCTTCACACTCAGCTGCAAACCGTTCCAGTGCATGTTGGAGGCAACCACGTGATGGTGCCAAAAGGACAACATCATCCGCAAAAAGCACAGACATCACCTTCTGACTCCCACATAGAATGCCCTCCTGACCTTGACTGCGCCTTGATATCCTGTCCATGAAAACCACAAACAGGAGTGAAGACAAGGCACAACCTTGGCGGACTCAAACACCCACATTGAACGGGTTTGACTGAATGTCGAGTATGTGGACACAGCTCTTGTTCCATGTGTACAGAGACACCGAATGGCCCGCAGTAGTGGCCCTGGCACCCCATACTCCCTAAGCATCTCCCCCAGAATTTCTTGGGGAACACGGTCATAGGCCTTCTTCAAGTCCACAAAACATATGTAGACTGGTTTATCCAACTCCCATGCCCCTTCAGTAATCTGTGAGAGGGTAAAAAGCTGATCCGCTGTTCCGTGGCCAGGATGGAATCAGCATTATTCCTCTTCAATCAGAAGTTCAACTATCGGCTGGAGCCTTTCTTCCAGCACCCTAGCATAGACTTTCCCAGGGAGGCTGAAAAGTGTGATGCCCTGATAGTTAGCACATACTCTCCTGTCCCCTTTCTTAAAGATATGGACCACCACCCCAGTTTGCTAATCCAAAGGCACTAAGCCCTACAACATCCAGGGCCTTAAGCAGTTCCGGGTGAATCTCATTCACCCGTGATACTTTGCCACTGTGAAGCTTTCCAACTACCTCAGTGACTTCCACCAAGGAAATGGACTCTTATAGCCCGGAAGCCTCTGGCCCTGACTCTTGTAAGGTAGGCATATCTCTCGGGTTTAAGAGTTCCTCAAAGTGCTCCTTCCACCTTCCGACAGTGACCTTATTAGAGGTCAGAGTTTCTCCACTCTTGCTGAGCACAGCTTGAGGTCCCTGTCTTTAAGAAAGGGGACCAGAGAGTGTGTGCCAGCTAAGCTCCTCCGACCCCTCCTGAGCCGCCGGATGGTTCTCCAGAACCTCTTTGAGGCCGACCAATAGTCATTTCCCATAGCCTCTCCAAACTCCTCCCATGCTCTGGATTTTGCTTCTGCAACCGCAGCTGCTGTTGCCTTTTTTGCCTGCCGGTACCTGTCTACTGAGTCAGGAGTCCCCAGAACCAACCAGGCCCTAAAGGCCTCCTTCAGCTTGACGGCTTCACTCCCTGCTGGTGTCCACTAGTGGGTTCTTGGGTGGCTGCCATGACTGGCACCAACAGGTTTTTGGCCACAGCTATGCCTGGCTGCTTCCACAATGGAGGTTTTGAACAGGGTCCATTCAGACTCCATGTCCCCTACCTCCTGCAGAACATGGGAGAAGCTCTCCCGGAGGTGTGTGTTAAAATCATTCCAGACAGAGTCCTCCAACAGTCGTTCCCAGCACACCCTCATGCAACCCTTGGGTCTACCAGGTCTGTTCATCAGTTTTCCCTGCCATGACCACTCCAATTTAAATTAATCATTTCACAAAACCAATTAATTCTGGAACACAGTTGCACAGTTAAGGAAATGTGTTTAAGAAACATCTAGATCCAAGATGGCATCACGAATGGCTGCATCGGTATGGTGCTCTCCAGTACTTTTGTTGTTTGTTTGTCCTAAGTCAAGTCATTTTTTCCGACCAATTACACCAGAGACAAACTGCTAAACATTCAGCAGAGTACACCAGGCAATCTTTTGGAAGGTAATTAGATAATATTTGGAAGGTGATTAGGAGTCAGCGATATTCTGGTAAAGTTTTATGCAGCTACTTGGGTGTTGAATGCCGGTGCATATGGTGAAGAAAACTAACTGTACTTATGAATCACATATCTGCAGCTATGCCTCTTTCTCCTAAGGTAATGCACAAATTGTATTTTCTATGAGATATACATCGCTTTGGAGGAAAGCGTCTGCTAAATTAATAAATGTAAAATGTAATGTAAACCAAACTAAAAAGCCACAGGGTACCAACATGAGTATTTCACTGAGGTTGTCAAGTGGGCACCTCCCATCGTCGGTGTTTCATTGAATTAGACCCATTACATTTAGTTTATTATGAAATCCTACTTTTGACTTGTAAGGCAGTACATGGCATTTCTCTGGTATACCTTTGTGAGATTATTGATTCTTATATCCCAGGATGATATCTTCGTTCATTGGATGCAGGTTACCTTAAAGTACTTGTGATCAATAAGATCTTGGTAGAAGGTCATGCCTTTAGCTATAGAGCACCTAAACCGTGGAACAGTCTACCAGTTACTGTCAGAAATGCCCCATCTTTATCAGTCTTCAAATCCAGACTAAAGACTTAGATGTTTACTCAGGCATTTCATCTCAAAATGTAATTCCACATAACTGTGTTTATATTTTTCCCACCTCTATACCAAAGTGCACACACACACACACACTGTCTGAAACTGCTTGTCCCGAGCAGGGTCGCAGCAAGCCAGAGCCTAACCCGGTAACACAGGGACAAGGCTGGAGGGGGAGGGAACAGATGCAGGACGGGACGCCAGTCTGTCCCAAGGCAACCTAAACAGGATTCAAACCCCAGACCCACAAGAGAGCGGGACCTGGCCAAACCTGCTGTGTCACTGCGCCCCTCTTCGACCAAAGCGCACACACACACACACACACACACACACACATATTATCTGAACCGCTTATCCCATACAGGGTCGCGGGGAGCCGGAGCCCAACCTGGCAACACAGGGCACAAGGCTGGAGGGGGAGGGGACACACCCAGGACGGGACGCCAGTCTGTCGCAAGGCACCCTAAAAAGGGTTCAAATCCCAGACTCACGAGAGAGCGGGACCTGGCCAAACCTGCTGTGTCACCACGCCAACCTTCGACCAAAGCATATTAAATTTATTTATTTGTTATACAGGGGGTGCGGTGGCGCAGTGGGTTGGGCCGCAGTCCTGCTCTCCGGTGGGTCTGGGGTTTGAGTCCCGCTTGGGGTGCCTTGTGGTGGACTGGCGTCCCGTTCTGGGTGTGTCCCCCCTCTCCCTCCGGCCTTATGCCCTGTGTTGCTGGGTAGGCTCTGGTTCCCTGTGACCCCATATGGGACAAGCGGTTCTGAAAGTGTGTGTGTGTGTGTGTGTTTGTTATACATTACTAACAATTTCTTCTTATTGAGCAACATCTCCCTACAATAAGACCTGAGCAGGCCGGCTGGCGGTCACAGACGCACCCCATACCGACTGAAGATAATGGCCAACTGCCATAATGGTCTAGACGTACCTTGCTGAACTGGGAAATTAAGCTACCATACAGCAGCAATGCCATTATTACTTGTAAACTTAGAATTCTTATTTAATCTAGAATGCCCAGGAGGGGTGGGCAGCCAGTAGCACTTGGATCCCCAGAGGTTTTTTTCTCCCTCGATTTTCAGTTGGGAGTTTTTGTTTCTTTCCTCCGTGGCCAGTAGGCATACTTATAGCTCTTTAAAAGTACTATATTATGGTAGTCATTAGTCAACTGTCTTCTTTCTTTCTTATCTGATGTATTTGTTTTTCTTGCCTTATGCCTGTGTTAAAGCCCTCTGTGTCACTGCATGAAAAGAGCTCTCTATAAAAATAAATTGAAATGAATTGAATTGAATTGATTTCTTATTCCAATCTACGACCAAACCAGCCAGTTTAGGATGGTTTTAGCAGGTTTTCATTTTCGTTTTCTGCAGGGCACAATATTAATTGTGACATGTTAAAGTGAAAAATGTTTACTTCCCATGGGGGGTGCGGTGGCGCAGTGGGTTGGACCATGGTCCTGCTCTCTGGTGGGTCTGGGGTTCGAGTCCTGCTTGGGGTGCCTTGTGGTGGACTGGTGTCCCATCCTGGGTGTGTCCCCTCCCCTTCTGGCCTTACGCCCTGTGTTACCGGGTAGGCTCCGGTTCCCCACGACCCCATATGGGACAAGCGGTTCTGAAAGTGTGTGTGTGTGTGTGTGTGTGTGTGTGTGTGTGTGTGTGTGTGTGTGTGTGTGTGTGTGTGTGTGTGTTTACTTCCCTTCCTGGATCAGGGCCTTATTGTGGTGGAAGGCTTTGCATGATCTAGGAATCTGCAGAACTATATTGTCGGGAGCCGTATGCTCCTGACTGGATCTCAGATGGTGACCAGGTCTGGAATGAAGATCCAGACAAACACAGTCTGAAAAACCCCTATGGTGAATGTGAATAAGACAACATTTACCCTGCCTGGAATAGGGTCACTGGGACCTACCCCTGGAGCCAGTGTTCCTAGGTGAGTGACTGGTGGTCAGGCAGCCCTTATAACCTGGCCGGGCTCAGCCCAAAAAGGCAACGTGGGGGAGCCATGTGGGCCTACCACCCGCAAGGTTTAACATGGGGGTCGGGTGAAATGCCTTTCAGGCAGCAGAAGGGGTCAGGGTGGTTTGTGGCATCATGGACCCTTGTGGCAGAAGCTGGCTCTTGGCACGTGGAATATTACTGGGGGGAAAGGAGCCGGAACTGGTACAAGAGGTTGAGAGACACCAAATAGATATAGTTGGGCTCACTTCCACTCACAGTGTTGGGTCTGAAACTAAACACCTCGATAGGGGGTGGTCCCTCTCCTACTCAGGAGTTGTACAGGGTAAGAGGCACCGGGCAGGTGTGGGTGGCTGTCACACAGTTGGAGTTTGTCCTAGTGGACAAGAGGGTCGAATCAATGTGACTTAAGGTCGCAGACAAGAAAACGTTCATTGTTGTGTTTGCTTACGCACCAAACAGCAGTTCAGAGCATTCGACTGTCTTGGAGTGAGTGCTGCATTTGATACTGTAGGCTCCGGTTCGCCACAACCTCATTTGGGACAGGTGGTTTCAGACAGCGTATGTGTAGTTCCTGCATAACTACCTATTAAGTATTCTTAATTGTTACCCTAATTGTATGTGCTTCATGAATAAATTAAACTTTATTCATCCCCAAGGAAAATTCAATTCAGTCAGAACACCATACAAGGTACAACATATATGCATTGTATATCCATCCTTCAACCCATCTCTCTCTCCATCCATCCATATCCTAGAAACCAGCAAGAACACCCTAGCATCCAGCTCAAACTGCCTAGCAACACCTAGCAACCAGCCAGAACACCTTTGCAACCAGCTAGGAGAACATACAAGCAACATACTCCAACATAGCTTAACAAGCAGACAGAACAGCCTAGAACACAAAAAATGGCTTGCTCACAGACCTTCTTAAAGCAAACAAATAACTTAACCACTACTAAAAACTGTAATAGTCAGCAAAGGCGTGCCATTTTTTGAAAGTTAACTATTTCATTTTGTTCTATCATCTATTTCTCTTTACTAAAGTAAAAAGACTGCATCAACAGCCATATCGAATATTCCTGTACAATAATATAAAAAATGTTTCAGAAATAGTTATTTGAATTTGCTAAAGTTTATTTTGAACATATCTTTTGAATACTATCAACACATTTTCCTAATTTTGCAGTAAATCTGGCCAGTTTTCTCCCTTTTACTTTACTCTTGCTCCTCCTTATGGTACACTGGTACATCCCATTACGTTTACATTTATTCATTTAGCTGGTGCTTTTCTCCAAAGAAACATACAATATTAAGGTACTGACAATTATTTACCCATTTAAATTGAAAGCTTGAAAGGTGTCATGAAAGTTTCTACACATGGTGGAGAAGGAGAGCATGGGAGTGGGGAGTGGCCAAAGGACAAGTGAAGCCCCCTAGAGGACAGCAGGGACCTGGTTTGTTTAAATGTTAAGATTATTCAAGTTTTCATTTTGTTTTTCTTGCTGTCATGGGTTCATGGTTTGGACCGAGTGATGAAGCGATGTGCATCAACCAGGGGTGACTCCATAAGGTGATTGAGAGCTTGGGTTCTCCTCAGCTGGGAGGAGGGGCAGACAAAAATTGCAAGGAGAACTACAGCCCTGTGTGCCAAGATAATTTGTTGTTATTGGTCCATTCTGGGGTAGTGTGTAATTGAGAGAGAGAGTGTGTTCCACTGATGTATGGATGAGTGACCCATTGTAAGTAGTGTATCTATCAGTGTAAGTCACCTTGGTGAATAAGGTGTGATGGCTCAGAGTTCATTGGAACTCATTCTTGAGAAAAGCATCTGCTAAATAAATAAGTGTTACCCAGTCCTTTGTTCAGTTCTGCCTCTGGTGTCTTCGGTGATCCAGAGAATGGAAGCTCAGGAAAGATGAGTGTGGGCTGGCAGGTGGAAGAGCCATGATGACGGGCAAGATAGACATGAGGAAATCTCCATACTACCTGTTTCACACATGATCACTGGAAAGACAAATCTGTGGACTGTTGGAGGAAACCAGAGCACCCAAAGGACATCTAGACAAACTGCAGACAAACAGAGTGGGGACTGAACATGGGTTCCACTGCTCAGCCCAGGAGCTTCCCACTCCACAACCATACTTCTGACCACAAATAAAAGCTGGGGCCAAATTTACCACCTGGCTGTCAGGCTGTGAGCATGTGCTGTCACCTCCTCAGATCCATTTCTCATCACTTTTTCCCAGTTCTTCCTTTACTAAAAAAAGAATAATGTACAAAATACTGTTACAGAATAAAAAAAAGTTCTATTGATCATCCCATCCTGGGTGTCTCCCCTCCCCCTTCGGCCTTGCAGCTTGTGTTGCCCGGTAGGTTCCAGCTCGACGCAACCCCGCTCGACACAAGTGGTTGTTGACAGTGGTTGGTTGGTTGTTCTATTGATGCAAGTGTATACCACATGTCCTGACAATAAAATACACTACCATTGAAACTGAATACTGTAGTTGGAAAAAGGGTTTCTCCCCAAAAGTCACTGGAAGAATTAAGAACTTATTCTATTTCTGTGCTTTATTTAATAATGGTATTCATAATTAGCATGATAACTGTCATCATTATACTAATGAAAGTTTAACAATAACAATAAGCAGTTCAATCTAACAAAAGAGCTTTGAATTTAAAAAAATCTGGGTTTTCAGAAATAGAGCATAGTTCATTTCCCACATTTTGTTTCCATGAAAAGTAACATACATATTTATAATGATTTGTTTACAAACAATGGTCCTGCCTAGACAGATAAATTTTCTCTTTTTAAAATACAAAAACAAATAGAAGAGGATGTGCTCTATGTGGAGAAGCACTTCTGTCCTGATGTGTTTGCTCAGCCCACCTGTAGGGTGCATGTTCCCACCACACACCAGAAAGTTCAAAGCAGGTGTGTCAGACCACTGTCTCTGGCTGTCAGGGATGTGTCCCTGTGTCCTGCTCACATGGTGGCCAGCTGCCCCAGGAGCAGGCAGAACTGTTGTGTGCATGTGGCCAACTCGCCCACCCTGTCGATGACGTTGCGTGTCGCACTGGCTGATGGATACTGCAGCGCCGCCGTCTTGGTGCTCAGCACGAGGTCCTTGAGGCGCTCACAGAGAGCACTGCTGTGCTGCGTGGTGCAAGCACGGATCTCAGGCGACTTGGCCTGCCGTGACAGCGTGTCCCCAATGAAGACAAGCTTGTGGGCACTGAGAATGACAAACTTGCTGTGTGCCACAAAGATCTTGGGTGGCTGGTTGCCATTTATAGATGAGTAGAAGGCATCCACAGCATTGGTTAGTGCTGTCACGTTGGACTCGCACTGCTCCAGGTAGAAGAGAAGCAGCTGCCGATCACCCAAACACAGCTTGCTTTGTGAGGAGGGGCAATTAGGGAGCGAAGTCCACCCTGAAATGTCGCTGTTGATTGGACGAGTAACTTCTTCCTCCAACTGCTCAAACTGTTTCAGCTGTTTTTAGGATGAAGAGAGAAGGGACAATTAACAAGATTCCCTTTGAAAGGGGGTCCCTGCAATGTACAGTCCAGAGTGACAAAGGGTCATAACACACAGACACACAAAAACACACACAGGCTAATGGACAGAGACACAGGAACACAACCTCTTGCTGCTCCAGCTCCGACTTATTTTGCAGAATGATGTTTCCTTTTTCTAGTAACTGTTTCTGGCTCTTCTCAAATTCCTCCTTGCCCTGCAAAAAAGAACACATGAAGGAAAAACACAAGTGTTCCAATTTTTGAATTCACACACACACGTATCATCTGAAACTGCTTGTGCCATATGGGATCGAGGGGAGCCGGAGCCTAACCTGGCAACACGGGGCAAGAGACTGGAGGGGGAGGGGACACACCCAGAAAAGGATGCCAGTCCATCGCAAGGCACTCCAAGCAAGACTCAAACCACAGACCCACTAGAGAGCAGGACCTGGTCCAACCCACTGCGCCACTGCACTCCCCACGTTTTTGAATTCCACAGGGCTAAATAAGTCTGGGAAAAAAATCACGGACTTCTTTAACTACATCCATTCTATGAAGAATGTGCCCTATTAGGGCCTCTTCGAATGTGTGGTGTTAAGGGTGAGCAGCAGGGAGCTGTGTGGAAGAGCTGAGCCCCCAACTTTCAAAGGAGAGCTCTGAAATCTGCAGTAGGTGCAATTGCGCAGAGACTGCACAAGTGTGGCAAACAGCCAAGCTACAAATTTTCAAAGATACAGTTAAAATGGAAAATGTATTTTCTTCATTTCTTTAAAGGATTTTACTGTGCACATATGTTGCACAGTAATCAATCGAGTTGAGTGGATCTGAACAGAACAGGAGTTCATGGAGACAACTTTTTAAAATTTTATTCATTTTAAATTATATTAATATTATCTTGTGGACCGGGTCCTGCTCTCCGGTGGGTCTGGGGTTCGAGTCCCGCTTGGGGTGCCTTGCGGCGGACTGGCGTCCCGTCCTGGGTGTGTCCCCTCCCCCTCCGGCCTTACGCCCTGTGTTGCCGGGTAGGCTCCGGTTCCCCGTGACCCCGTATGGGACAAGCGGTTCTGAAAATGTGTGTGTGTGTGTATTATCTTGAAGTATTAAGTATGTGGGGTGCGGTGGCACAGTGGGTTGGACCACAGTCCTGCTCTTCTGGGGTTCGAGTCCCCCTTGGGGTGCCTTGCAACGGACTGGCATCCCGTCCTGGGTGTGTCCCCTCCCCCTCCGGCCTTATGCCCTGTGTTATCAGGTAGGCTCCGTGACCCTGTCTGCGACAAGCAGTTCTGAAAGTGTATGTATATATTAAGTATGTACTTTTATCAGTTATCACTGCATGAGATATGTCAAGGAACATTTGTATTACTGACCTTCCACTGATTGTGACTTAGGGGCAAAAGTGACTTTGAAGTTACAGACAAACAGAGTTACAAACATATTTCTGGTGTCATTTGTTCAAAACGTGAGGTTTGTGTATATTAAGGTGTGCTCTGCAAAATGGTGCTGGCTGGTGTTGATGCTGAGGACACAGGGAGGGGGCAACTCGCCATGGTTATTCTCCATGTTGTTCCTGCTATTTTCCTCTGTACTCACTTTCCTCAATGCTCTAATAATTCCATTTCCTGTTCTGAATGCAATCATTTCTGCCTTAACAGCACTTTTAATTATAACGTTTCATTGTAACACAATGAATACAGGGAGGAACACTATTTACACAACATGGTATTCTGTATGGCAATTCGGAAAGACCGTAATCACATTTGCAAAACTCATAGTGGTCCCACACTGGTATCTTCTGCATTTAATGTATGATTCTGACCCCCCTATGCTGGTGAAACACAGCTGGACACAGTGATGAGACAAAACTAAAATCCAAAGTGTCAAAAACTAAACTTTCTTTTTTATTTTGATGTGTTTTATTGTTACAGGTTATGTTTCTGGTGGGTTCTAAGCACATGTATTACTGGAATTAATAAGCTCCTCCCCAAATCAAAAGCCATGTTCAGTGTCTTATAGCACCACTGACCATGCCTATGTTTTACCATAGTCCTTAAAGGTGGATAGAGAAGGGAGCTGTACCTGCAGGTGCACGTAGTCATAGTCCTCCATCCAGCCATCATCGGCAGCTTGCAGCCATCTGTCCCCCCGTTCCTCCTCAGCAGAGAACTTGGGTGGTGCCGGAAGTGGTCGTGACTGGATGTTGATGCGTTCTGGGGGTTCAGCTGCCTGTGGCAGAGGGGGCAGGGGTGGCTGCCGGATCCTTCTGAAGAGCAGTGAGGCATTGCCGTGCAGGAAAGAGGCCAACTGTTTGGTGTCGTCAGGAACAGCACGCAGGCACAGCAGCAGGTGATCAAGATCATCACCCCCACCACCAGGGGAGGGGGCCTGCAGCACACCAGGGGCCCAGCCCATGCGGTCCAGCGCCTGACTGTGCCGCACCATTTCTTGGAAGCTCTCTTCCATCTTCTGCAGCTGCTTGGCCAGCTTGGGCTGCAGTGTGCGGTCGGGAGACTGTGCTGCGTTGACCACGGCAGCCCGGGCAAAGTTGAGCAAGTCACGCACAGCCTCCCGTGCTCGCTCTGCCCCTTGCCGCATGGCCGGGAGACTGGCTTCCAAGCGATCAGCTGAGCGCCACCCAGCGCTCACAAATGACACAAGCAGTGATGCGGAGCCCTCAACTGCGTGCTGCAGCCATGCCAGCCGCTCCATGGCCTCGTCTGGCTCCAGGTCCAGCCGGGCTATGGGCTCATCAATGAGAGGGGGAGAGCCTGGTGCCACATCATGAACCACCTGCTGGGGGACATCGTACATGTAGTCGCTGCCCTCAGTTCCCCCTGTGGGGTGCTCGCGAGGAATATCATAGATGTCCCCCTGTGGCTCCATTGGGCTGGCTGAACGCACACTTGCCGGGATGTCATACACTTCCTGCGTGTCGGATTCACGCTTCACCATCACCGATGGGGGCGGGACATCGTACACTTCCTCAGGGTTGGTACAGAGTCCCCCACCATGGGATGGGACCTGTCCTTTCTCTGGAAGCTTCTTCAGCTTAGCAAAGTTGGGAGGCACATCATACGTGTCCTGGGAAATCAGGCAGTCAGGTGAGTCCTTGGCAAGGAAGGGGGGGAAGTCATAACCCTGCAGGGGGCACCAGTCAGTAAGAGAGAGAGAAAACCTGCAGAAACTGTGTATGTGTGTGAGAAAGTAGAGCTCTCACTGTTTTCTTTGCCAGCAGGAAGCTCCTGTCCGCACTCCCGTCCTGTCCATCATCCCACCTGGGCGGCTTCACACATATTGGAGGGGTGTCATAAACCTGGGGGGAATGATGGGGGTAAAACAGAAAACAATATAAATCAACAACCACACACGCGCAAACAGGATGTAACAATAACACTTCTGCTTGTGCACTCCTCACCTGCTGCTGGCTTCGTGCTAGGGGAACATCATAAACTTCCAGGGAGGGGGCCTGGGGTCGCGGAACATTGTACTCATCTTGGTTGCCCATCCCTACATCAAATGCATACACCTGTCCCCCCCGTGTAGGAAGAACCACCTGCAGAGCAAGGGGGTGGGTGAAGAAGGTGGTGGCAGTCACGCAATGTTGTCTGAACCTGAGGGGGTTGGGAGGAACAGTAACCTGTGCAGGGGATGTTGTTATGCAGTTCCCTCCCATGACGGGCACAGATATGTCCAGCTCTGAGGAACATGGGAGGGTTCAAAACACCCAAGAGAAAGGGGGCTGTATGATGCTGAATGGGTTGGCCATTTACCACAGATACATTCAGAACTCATTATTGTGTGCAAAAATGAAGGAAATTCCTCAAATTTAGTTCCTCTTATGAATGACTGAATCATGCTGTATGTGTATACATGAATAGGACATATGCATATACACTGGAAATATAAATATAGGTAATAGGTGCCATCATAACCATTCCTTTGTCAGTTTCTTCCTCCTTCATAAAAATGAAATCTTTTCACTATAAATGGAGTTGACAGAGACAATGACACACACACACACACACACACACACACACACACACACACACACACACACACAGAGGATTGATCCTTCATGCAACAGGATGAGTTTGTTGAAGGAAATCAATGAAATTCTCATTTTCAAGAGAGTCAAATTACCAATATTTCCTGGAATAATGGAAAAATAAGTCACCTAAATTTAATTAAAATACAGAAATTTTAATGCAAAAAATGTTTGTGCTTTAAACTGTGATTTTCACTGTGAGGAGGTGCTTCAAGGGGGTACAGTGGTGCAGCAGGTTTGACCAGGTCCTGCTCTCCGATGGGTTTGGGGCTCGAGTCCCGCTTGGGGTGCCTTGCGATGGACTGGCGTCCCATCCTAGATGTGTCTCCTCCCCCTCCAGCCTTGCACCCTGTGTTGCTCCGTTAGGCTCCGGTTTGCCGCAACCACGCTTGGGACAAGCAGTTTCTGATAGTGTGTTTGGAAGTGCTTCACCGCAGAGTTTTAGTTCAAGCAGATACTGAAAGGTTCCTTTTCTCAAGCATCTGTGAAGCTCAGTATGTGTGTCATTTACCTGGATTTTAAAGACTAAACTCTTCTACTCACTTTAAAGAGTGTTGTGTAGCTGTGCAGATTGATAGATACAATAGGTTGTGTGTCTGTGTAGTGGTGCGTGGCACTGTAATTAATTTTTTGTTTAGTAGTATGTACTGGTTTGTTAGAGCGCACGTTCTCCAGATCATTTCTGTGTCCCGTAGTGGGAGTGGGTGTGACTCCGTGGTTCAATTAATCGCGCCTGTTTGGTTGTTTGCCTTGGTTGCCATTGTTGGAGTAGTTTTGGTTTCAATTAGGAATCTCAGCTGATGGGCATTAGCCCAGTTTAAATAGCGGCTGGCGAGCTGTAGCGGCAGTGGTTGTGGCAGCCTCCTGGTGCAAAGATGTGGGAGGCAGTCCACTGAAGAAGGCCACTGGTACAGTTCTCCTGGCCCTAACTGAAACCTGGATCACCCCAGCCAACTCCGTCACACCTGCAGCACTCTCCACTAACTACTCGTTCCCTCGGCAGAGGCCTGCTCATTTCTCCCCAGTGGGAATACTCTATTCTTCCTCTTCACCTGCATGATCGGTCCTCATTTGAATGGCATGCTGTCTCTATCACTGCCCCAATCACTCTTGCTGTGGTTGTTCTTTATTGCTCTCCTGACCCTCTCGGCTGCTTCTTGGATGACCCTGACATCTTGTTGAGCTCTCTGCCAGGGGACAACACTCCATTGATTTTCCTGGGTGACTTCAGCCAGCATGTTGATGACATTCATGCAAGTGGCCTTCTGTTGCTCCTACGGTCCTTTGATCTCTCCCTGTCCCAATCTCCTACTACTCACAAAGTGGGCAACTGTCTTGACCTTGTATTTTCCCGCAGCTGTGGCTGTCCTGTCCTCTCTGTTACATGTCTCTGATTACTTCTTCATTTCCTTTCAACCCTGCCTTACCACTAGCTCCTCGCCTCTTTCTGCACCCGTTGTCAGCTTTCGCCACAACTTAAAATCTCTCACCTTCTTGCTTTGCCTCTGCTACTCTAGCTGCTCTCTCTTCTGCTGCACAATTCTCAGATCTATCTACAGATGATGCCACTAACACTTTCCTCTCTGCCCTATCTTCCTCCCTTGACTCCCTCTGTCTTCTAGACCAGCACACTCCATTGCTACCCCATGGCTGTCTGATACGTTACGTGTCAACAGGACCAAACTGCGGGCTGCAGAGCGAAGATGGCGTAAATCCAAAATTCCATTGGACCTGGATGCCTACCAGTCACTGTTAGCTGCTTTTCAATCTGCTGTCTCTTCAGCTAAAACCTCCTTCTTCCACAACAAAATACAATCTGCATCTAAAAAACCACACAGACTCTTTGCCACCTTCTCATCCCTTCTGTGTCCCCCGCAACCTCCTCTTCTCTCACTGCTGACGACTTTGCTTTGTTTTTCAGAGACAAAGTGAAAGCAATCACTGACAAGTTCTCAGCATCAACCTGCCCAGTTCGCACTGGCTCTCTCTGCGAAGCTATCCTCTCCAACTTCAAGCTGCTCTCCGAATCTGAAATCTGTGACCTCCTGATATTGCGCAGAGCCACCACCTGCTCACTTGATCCGATCCCATCGTCAGTCCTACAGAACATTTACCCGCAACTCTCCACCTTCACCTCTAAGATCAACTCCTCACTCTTCTCTGACTGTTTCCCAGCTGCCTTCAAAACTGTTCTAATTTCACCTCTGTTAAACCCATCCCTGGATCCCAATGTGATTGAAAATTACAAACCGGTCTCTCTCCTCTCCTTCCTGTCCAAAACCCTAGAGTGGGCAGCCTGTGATCGACTGTCTGATTTCCTCACCCGTAACCATCTCCTCGATGGTTATCAGTCTGGTTTCAAAGTTGGTCACTCCACTGAGATGGCCCTTCTGGCGGTATCTGATGTTCTGCAAGTCGCTAGAGCCACCTCCCTCTCCTTGGTCCTTATCCTCCTTGATCTGTTTTCAGCATTTGACACAGTCAGCCACCGGATTCTACTCTGCTCCCTTAACCATCCTGGGATTAAAGTTGCGGCACTAAGATGGTTTGAGTCCTACCTATCTGACAGATTCTATCAAGCGGTCTGGTGGAGCTCTTGTTCTTCTCCTCTGCCTCTTTCAACTGATGTCCCACAGGGCTTGGTATTGGGTCCTCTTCTTTTCTCGAGCTACGCCTCCTCCCTCGGTCTGGTCACAGCCTCCCAGGGATTCAAATACCACTACTATGCTGATGATATCCAGCTCTTTCTCTCCTTTCCACCAGATGCGTCAGACATCTCCACACGCATTGCTGCCTGCCCGTCAGACATCTCTTCATGGATGTCTGATCACCACCTCCAACTCAACCTCTCCAAAACAGAAATTCTTTACCTCCCAGCTGGCCCATCCTGCTGTCGCAATCTGTCGATCAAACTGGACAACTCACTCATTTTGCCTACCTCCTCAGTTAAGAGTCTGAGAGTAACAATTGACACGAGTCTGTCTTTCTCTCAGCACATCGAAGCCACAACCCGGTCTTGCAGATACATCCTGCATAATATTCGTAGGATCCATCCCTACCTCACAGCTGACTCTGCCCAACTACTTGTCCAGGCCATGGTGACTTCCCGTCTGGACTACTGTAACTCTCTCCTGTGTGGCCTTCCTGCTACTGCCATAAAACCTCTGCAGCTTTTACGGAATGCTGCTGCATGAGTTGTTTGATTTGCCAAAGCGTTCCCACGTATCTCCTCTACTCATTTCTCTGCACTGGCTTCCTATAGCTGCTTGAATCAAATTAAAGACCCTGGTTATTGTCTACAAATGCATCAATAGAAACTGCTCCTAGCTATTTACAGGACTTGATCAACTGCTATACCCAAGCCAGACCCCTTTGCTCGTCTACTTCTGCTCGCTTGGTGGTCCCGCGCACAAAAGGTAAAGCTCGGAGGTTCTCGGTTCTGGCTCAGTTGTGGTAGAATGACCTTCCCCTCTCACTCAAAACTGTGGAAACTCTGTCTACATTTAAGAAGGGTCTGAAAACTCACCTCTTCTGGACCCACTTCGCCCAAGATCTCCAGGTCATGTATGGTGTAAATGTTCATGCACCGTAACTTCGTGAGCATCCCCAGGTATAGCCTTTATTTAGCCACTACTCCGGCATTGTATTTGCTTGTTTGGGTATCTTATATTTAAAAAAATGGTAGGAGGGTATCAGGATTTGTCTATCCTGTGTTTTATGCACCTACTTGCATGATGAACCTTGGTGCAGCAAGTGGTAGGTAACAAACTGGGTTTACTTGAAGCTTACACGTCTGCAGCTATGTCTCTTTCTCTTAATGTAATGCATGAATTGTACTTTTGCTGAGATGTACATCGCTTTGGACAAAAGCATCTGCTAAATGAAGAAATGTAAATGTAAAGAGTCTTTCAGGACACATTACGTTAATGTTTTAACTGTGTTTGTATCCAACTGTCCTTATAGAACCCTGAAGAGCAAGAGCACTTCCAACACAGTGATTGGTTTTCTCTAAAAACTACTAGTTCAATCAACAGTGTGGTGGAATGGAATTCTTTTATTAATTACTTCTGTTGTCAGCCCTTTTTGACCAGTGTTTGCCTCATTGGACTGTTATGGGCCAGTGTATAGGGGAGTCTGAAAGGCGTGCAGGATCACTAAACCCATGATCACACCCAGAATGTCTGTCAGCCCACTGATTATTGATTAGTCAGCATTAGTGGAACTTGTACCTTTTGTGTTTACACACTATGCCTGGGGACTGCAGTGTGTGATTATAGGTGTGTGGAAGGTTGTTCACCTTTCCTGGGGGCTCTGGGGGACCCCGAGTCCTTTTCTCCATTGAGGGGGGCACCTGGTAGACATCCTGCCTGGGGGCTGGACCTCCTGCCGAGCTGGGCACCTGGTACAGGTCCTGTGGAGAGCTCCTGGAGCCCAGGGGAACTTGGTAGAGATCGGACCCGGTGTTGGGATACTGCGCACCAACAGGAACCTGGTATACACCCTGTGGGGCAACCTTATTGTGGCTAGGTGGCAACATGTACATCCTGTCCAATGGGGCAGTACCAGAAGCTGAGCCAGGGGTGGGCGGCACCGGGTGCATGGCAGTGTACTGGGATGAGGGTGGTGGCTTGCTGTAGGCACTTGGTGACGCCACCTGCTGGCCTTGCACCTGTGTTTCAGCACCCTGGTGACGGTCATACATGCCAACAAGCACCTTGAGGCGGTTACCAGGGACAATCCCCTGTCGCCCGTGCAGTGAGCAGAGCCACCAGCCGTCAAGGCCCTGTGTGTCGCGCTCCAGCACGGTGAGTATGTCACCCTTGCGGAAGGACAACTCGTCTGGGGACTCCGCTGCATTGTCATACAGCGCCTTGGCCAGCACATTCTGCAGAGGGCGACAGAGAGCAGCATGGCAGCAGATGTGACGTGGAGGAGCATTGGGAAATGTTGATCGCTGTGTGCGTGTACACACACACACACAGGCACCATGCTGAAGCCAAGCTGAGGAATGGAACAGAAGGGTTACATAATTAAACAATTAAAATAAAACAGAAATCTGGACGTAAAATCCACAAGTTCTCTGTGCTCTGTGGATGGGCTGAACAGGTTGCGTCAAGTAGGCGGTTTGCAGACAGGTGGTGTGTAAACATCTGTTCTGTGTTTGTGCGTGTGCATATAGTACCCCTCCTGCCTCTAACACGCTGCAGGCCAGCTGTGACAAGTCCAGGGAGGCTCCCAGAGGCTCAATATCCTGTTACCCATCATCCCATCATGTGCACCATGTATGTTTAGGGGATTTCACAACACACGCCTGTTCGTACAGTACTCTCATCTGCATAGCAACAACAACACTGCAGACACACAGCTGTACTGAGGCTTGGGGTGACTGCCCCCACACAGGGTCAAAAGTGACTCAGCTGGGCTCCAACAGCACCCCACCTACAGATCCCCCAGGAGAGACAAACATAGGTTAGAAACTCATCGCTGTGGGCACCAGGCAGCACTGGGCAGAGAACACCTTTCACAGGACCTACACTGCAGCACAGCACCACCCCAAAGAGGAAATGAGCATTAGAGCCAGTCACCCAGTGTATGAGTCCATGTTATTTTCTTCTTAAGTATCATTATGGCTTTTAGAGAACATTCCAGCACTTCAGAGGTGTGTTCAGGCTGCAGTGAGTCAAGGATTCAAGAAAAACTCACAGCTGGAAGCTCAGTGTGGAAACAGACAGCTGGAACAATGAGCCTGAATGCCTGCGCAGACAACAACCATACAGCCTGAGTGGCAGCACAGATGTTAATCATAACCCAGTCAGCTGGCCATGTGTGTAGATGGAAAATGTCCAGCATCTGCATTTCCCAGAATGCCTTGCCTCCACTCTTTACCCCAGAATCCTCTTAGTCACTTTTACACCAATGTCTCTCTCCTGATGTGGCCCCTTGAAAGAAGTAAGAGCAGGAGATACAGCTGCCAGTGTCCAAGACACACACATTATAAAGAAACACACTTTAAACACACACACACACAAGCTGACGCTGTTGTCAGAAGTGGAAGGAATGGAGAGATGATGTTGATGATGAACAGCCAGTACTGAATGGCATCTAACACAGAAACAGATTCTAGAGACATGGATGCAGAGGCAGCAGGTAGTGAAAATTCAGCCTGACACTGCTCTAGTCAGTCATCAGCCAGCAACTTCAGCAATTCCAACAGTAAAGTCAGTCATCGTTCCACAGAGACCTCTAATCAGGATGACAAAAAGGGTCACAGTGCTCAAACCACACCTTGCTTCAAGTGTCAAGAATATGTCCAACAACCACCAGCCCTTTACCTACCTGTATCACACATAGCTATCACCTGTAGGCTGTTTCTAAGACCTGTAGGTATCACCTGTCCCATCACTCACATGAAACTGGACCTCAAGGTGCAAAAGGTAAATAGGGTAACAGAGGACAACTTGAAGGATGACACTTGCAGTCTCAAGAGACACTCTACTGCTGGACCTGAACTTGTCCAATGAACCATTCACATGATGCTCACCATTTCTGTGGTAACCTGGACTAACAATCAGCAGTGATTTTGACTGACCCAAAAGAGTAAGAGAGAGCAGTGCCTTGGATGACTTTGGAGGAACATCCCATGGTAATGTATCCACCTCCTTTAGGAGTGTTCGTGTGATGAGTGCTAGGATGAATGTGGTGTAAACAACAACAGCAGCAACAACAAACAACAGCACAGCAGTAGTGAGAATATGTCCTGACTGTCTTGGGGAGGAATTCCAGTCTGAAGCTCCAGGAGGACACATACACACACACACCTCCACATCTGGAACCTCACCCTGGAAAAATGAACCCCCCAGACTCCCCAGGTGGGTCAGCATCCAGGAGAAAGTTTCACTATGCTCATGCATACCAGATGAGTGTTCAGTGATCCGTCTCCCCCCAGCTTCAGCTCAACCTAAAATGACACCATTAGTATAAACTTTGCCAGTTGAGTTGGAGACCGGCAGTGTGTGAGCGTCGCTCTCGCACCCCCAGCTTCTTTGTTCACACTGCTCAGCAGTCTCTTACTATGGACTTACACTCACACAAGCTTCTCCCTCTAAGGTAAAGGCACATAGACTGCAACCCTGCAGTGGAAACACAGACAGACACACACAAACTGGTGCTCAGTCTCTCCTACTTCCTCTCCTGCTACCTCCTCCTTCTTCTCTTTACAACCCTCTATACCAGCAAGGCATACTGCTCATCGGCCTGGCTCTCTCACACACATGCACTCACACTCACCAGAGAGTTCATCTTCGGCCCCTGTGTGTGTGTGACACCAGACAGCTTGCTGAGGGTTTGAGCAGGATCAAGAGGCCCGATTGGGCCACCTGGACCTGTGAGCTGCCAGAGTGTTGTTGGCTCTCGGCTGTGGTTTGAACGCATTCTGAAGATGCGTGACCTCACCGCCCAGGAATGAGCATATCTCGTTGCTGATGGAGAATTGTGGCTGGCGTGCCGTCACTGCGTCCCACTCTCTCCCACTGCTGGCTGCCCAGGAGGCAGGAACATCCTGCCGTAACTCAACACCTCCTCCACTGAGAACTACATTCACCTCTCCTCTACCAGCTGATAATAGGCTGGAGCCCCTCTGTGCATGCAGATGAAGGCAGGGCTTCACATTTTGCCCTTCTGTGTGGAATGTCATATGTATCTCTGTATGGAATTTCAGGGCTTGTTCACACTCCACCAAACTCCACCCCATCCAAAACTTTCCCCTCCCCAGTCTTGTCTTCTCAGGGTTTGGGCTTGCATGTGTGACGTGTGTTTTCCACCACACATCTGTTTGACAAAAATTGTTGTCAGCATCTGTGTGTGCGTGTGCAACAGCTACAAATCACCACTTAAAAAAAGTGTCTCAAACCTTACTTTTATCCAGGGTTACTTAATAGACAATGAAGATACCCATTTATATATCAGTTATTTTTACTATACCAATTCAGGGCAAGTACCTTGATTAAGGGTATTACTGGATGTTAAATTTGACCTGTATCCTTTGTTTAAAGGCAGGGGGTCAACTACTTCACCTCCTCTGCTGGCTCATTCCAAAGGACTGGATATGCTCATTGTAGGAAACAAAAAATAAATGTCCAATAAGCGGTTCAAGTAAGTACAGATTCGTGATTTCACGCTTATGTTGGTGACAGGAGCAGAAGTTCACGGTCATGGCTCTTGGAGACCAAGTGGTTCTTTGCAGCACAAGGTTCAGATCCCAATGGACTGTTGTGCTGTGCTCCTTGTGGGGGAACACAACTCAAATGTGTGTTTAGGATTGATATGCACACATGAAGGGACAGCAAGATTAAGCTATCAGCAGCCAGCTGTAAACTAACAGTAACACAGTGCCCATCCCGAGGTAATATATCACACGTCAATATTTCCTTTTCTCTGCACGTTCGCACACCTTTAAGTAACTGCACTGCTGCTACTAACTGCTGAAGTTGTTCTCTTGCGTCAGACGTGTCTGAATGATCCCTTGTGTCACACTGTATTGCAACACCATGCAGTCCACACACAAGACAGAGTCCTGCGACCCACAGTCCTGTGCAAAGGGTCAGGGTTAGAGTCGGGGTCTTTCCAGTGAGACTCACAACAACGAGAAAAGTGCAGGTGATCTGTACCTGCTTCCATGGCTTCACACTTCATCCCTCATGTGACACCATTTCTTTCTTTATCCAGTTATCATTCAGCTTCCTTTCTGACAACGCTATGACCCAATCAAAATGCTACTGAGAAATCAGAAGGCGTTTTTAACCAAGTGCTCTGCAACTGAAGTCATCTGCACCACGGTGAATGTGGTTTCAAAGCAACTGTACATCTCTCCTGAAAATATTAGCATTAATTATACATGAAAGTGAAGGGATTCCCTCTGGGGAGCACAGGTAAACAGGTTAGTGCTGTGATTGTAAGTAAAATCTCAGTTTGGAGTTAAAACCCTCCTCCTCCTCCTCTAGCTGCTCCCTCAGTTACACCAATCTGTTCTCTATTATGTCTTTTTTTCTTTTTTTGACCCCAAAAACTTGGTGTTGTTACACCTCCCCTCTTTTACTAGAGTCTCCCAGGGTATCACTGTACCTGTGTCTTCACAGGCTAATGTGGTAATGTGCAAACATGGTAAGGCTAGATGATAAGGTTAGCCATGACCTTCAGTGGTCCACTAATCTGTCCTGGGTGGGAGGATCTGTCTGTAGGGGCCTCAGGAACTGAAGATGGACCATCAGACTGGACAGTGCAACACTACAAGCCAAGCCATAGGTCAAAGAGATGGCACCATTATGCATATAAACAAACATACACACACACACTCCACTTCCAGACAAGTGGCATTACCGAAACGCATCCACTTTCCATGCACTGGAATTCCATGAGTACACTCCAGCTGGGTCACGCACACTCAAAGGTCATACTCATACCTACCTCTAAGGCAGCACCCTGCAAACAATGGAACATTTGGCAGAACACCTGCGTGGGGAGACAGAGCAGGTTAGGAGAACAATGCTGTATGTTGGTGCAAACAGCTATGCCACACACACACACACACGCACGCACACACACACACCACAGTGTGCGCAGTCCTCCCAGTGGAGGCACTCCAACAACATCATGTCAGAATCACATGGTAGCACTGCAGTAGACTGTCCATAGTGTCACTGGAGACTACACAGCTTATCCTTCCTGCCACGTGCTTGATACAAACACACACATAAACAGGGCCTGCAGGCCTACTCACACCCCACAGGAAAAAAAAAGAGTGGGAAAGGCAAATTGCACCCATCTGTAACAGACCACTGGCTATGGCTGTGTAGAGTACTAGGTTCCACTGTACACGCTGAAATGTGTAACACCTTGAGAGGTAGGAAAAGTTGGTAATACAGTGGGTAGAGCTGTTGCCTTTGGATGCAAAGGTTACAGGTCTGAGTCCCCCACCTCCAGCTATAGTACCCTTAAGCAAGGTACCTACCCTAAATTGCTCCCCTGAAATTACCCAGCTGTGTAAATAATCGTAAGTCATTTTGGACAGAAGCATGAGGGTAAATGTCTTCTGTAGGGCCTTGTACAGAGTCAGCTGTCAGGAAGAGGGTCTATAGCACCGCTGCAGAGGCCGTGGTGGAAAATGAGAGTTACAAGGACCTTGAGTTAGAAACTGAGATTCTGACAAGGGAGCAAGCACACTGGCTGGCCAATAGGAGAAGCGATGAGAAAAGGGGTAGGAGCCAATGAATCAATGAACAACAGAAACAAAACAGTTTCAGCGTCCATATTGTTGTCCTTCTTTGTTTCTGTACCTGTCCACATCTCTCCCTGTCTGTCTCCCCCCACACCAGGCCGCAAGTCCCTGTTCGTTTTGAGGCTCCACTGTCACGCTTGATTGTTTCTCTATACCCGTCCTGGGTGTCCCCTCCCCGGCCTTGTGTTGCCTGGTTAGGCTCCGACTTGCCGCAACCACACTTGAGGCAAACGGTTTCAGACTCTGTGTGTGTGTGTGTGTGTGTGTGTGTGTGTGTGTTTCTCTTTAACCAGACAGTTGCTGTGATCCTTCAGCTGCTTCATCACGCTGTTGCCCGAGTGTGAACTTCACCACCTCCTGACTGTGGGCCCTCAGGCACATTCTTTACTATAACCCCACCACACCTGACAAGCAGAAACATGAGAGTATGGGGCTGTGCTGGGGCTCACATCACTGTTGGTCTGTTTGTATATGCTATGAGTTTTGTTCAAACAGGAGAATGAATGGGCTGCAGTGTTACTACCATCAGAGACACCCTTTCAGATGCAAACAAAAACCATGCAGCCTATTTGCAGCCCACCTGAGCATCACCACCTCCTGGCCCAGGGTGAAGCTCCCCTATGGCAGTACAGTGATTAGGCCCTCAGCTCTTCCATCAGACCTTGACAGTTCAGGGTGAGGGTTTGGGTCCTCCTGCAGCCTGGTGAAACCCATAACAGTCAGATGGGTGTAAACTTTCAGGGGCAGGGCTACAGATTTGTGTAAAGGAACATCCTCTTCTTTCCCTCCAACCACTCATTCAAGTCCACTTCAACACAAGACCATGAGAGGAGTTATTAATGACATACTGTATCTATACATTTATTCTGCTCTCCCCGTGATGTGCCTTAACCACAACAGCATCTGCAGTATCTGGAGAAGCACTCCTCACAGCGGGGAAACAGGAAAGATTCTGGGCCACAGCTCTCAGTGAGAATTACCCACCACACCCCTTCCCCCACCATTCTGAGTCACAGGTCACATAGCACTACATATGCACACAGTGAAAGGCTGACCGTTAGAGGAGCCACCTTCAAGTCCCTCAGATGACTGTCTTGGGTCGCACCGCAGGCTATAGGGTCAGCAGTGGGGGATGAATAATGACCTCATCATGCACTGAACTCACCGGTGTGTTTGTGCTTATGTGCCAGGAGACTGAGAGCTGACTGATTTCACCACCACTTGGGTCCCCACCCTGTCCCCTCTGTGATGACTGACTGTCTGCTTGGCATGCATGCACGCATGCACAGATTTCCAGTGAATCTGGCTTCCTCCTTTGGTTCACAGCCTTTTGGCTAAAATCTAGTGCAGTACTAGAAATTTCAGCTGGGGCAAAGTAAAACCTATCATAGGATTGTGTGGCATGACCACAGCATTCTTGGATTGAAGCTCTGCTGCCTGCAAGAGTTTTATTTTATCCTGGGTAGCCTGCTGAGCCTAAGGTGCAGGGTTTCAGTTGGTTGTCTCGCATCCTCACAGGGGATGCAGAGATCTTGTTTTCAGTGTTTTTAACTCCAGCCACCCCAGAGTAGTTTTGCTTCTGAAGGTGTTGCCAGCCCCTGAGGAGAAGCACTGGATATTGCCTGTGGCAAGGACAGCAGCTTAAATGATGCCGATATGGAAGAACACCATTGCCTTCCACTAGAGGAACTGGAACAACATAAATGGATTCCGGCGCAGATTCCTTTCGGACTCTTAGAACTTCCAGTGCAGAACATTATCTGCGTCCAATGGAAGGGGCCGTCGTTCTTTTCTGATGTCACGTTGGCAACCAACGGACACTATTGAAGGGGTGACAGTATAGAGTGAGCACTATACATTCTAAGTTGCTCCCCTACTCCATATAACCATTGTGGAGGACTCAAAAGAGAGCATTGCCTGTCCATATCTTTGACCCCTTCGTGTCGGCGGACATCGTGGCAGTTTTCCTGGAAGGATTTGTCAGTGTTTTCCCTGGACATTTTCCCTGGTCCCTTGGAGACCAGGCACCTGGCCCAAGATTGTATAGGTCCTTGCCATTGTGTCTGGTGTGGGAGAGGGGATCATCTTTCCTACAGTTGCCAACAGTGCAACCATCTTATGCAGAAGTGGTGCAAGCTGGAATTTTCTGTCTATGGCAGAAAATAGGAGAACCCTGCCTTTGTTCAACAGCACTACAGAGCAAAAGGGACCAGCGGTGAGTGCTGAGGAAACAGAGCAGCTGTCAGTGGCCAGTGTGGTTGTTTTTGCTGGCACTTTTATGGGGTCCTTGGCCAAAGAAGAGTCAAGTCCTCCTGCTCAGATGGACACTGTACAGAATTTTTCAAGAATGACCAGGTTTCAGACACACAGGGCAGAGAGGCTGAGTCAGTCACCAATACTACATTGGGAGAGCCAGTTTTGATGACTACTCCTCAAAAGGAGGGAGAAGATCCCCTCCTCCCTACTGGTTCCTGTTCTTTTGGGCAGGTCATTGACCTGTTTTAGGTGGGGTCTCCCTCTAGGTTCAGTTTATCAAGGCCTGCAGAAGGGTCCCACCATGCAGCTAAAGAGGAGAGGGATTTTTGTTTAGAGAAACTGTATGATAATTTTGATATGTTTTAATAGTAATTGACATTTAATTTATGTTTGTATATTTTAACATGAAATGATAAAACTTATCACTCCAATGTTATTCTAAGATCTAAGGTCTGGGTATTTTTCTACATACTTCATAGTCACATTTTTACACACACAGTGAGACCGCTTGTCCCGAGTGGGGTCGTGGCAAACCAGAGCCTAACTCGGCAACACAGGGCGCAGAGTTGGAGGGGGAGGGGACACACAGTGGACGGGATGCCAGTCCATGGAAAGGCTCCCCAGGTGGGACTCAAACCCCAGACCCAGAGAGCAGGACTCGGCCAAACCCGCTACGCCACCCTCACATTTTTACTGTTTTTCTTAAAATATTTAAAAAGTTACAGGGTTTTAAAGGCCTAAGTTTTTATTCTTAACATGGAACAGCAAGTTTACATGTATAGAGTGCAGATGAGTGAGCATTATATAATTTCTGCAATGACAAAGGTTTTAATGGAAGTAGGACATGGATGTGTTGAAGTGTCTTGTACTTTTGGAATGCTTTATTAAATTCCATATAGTTTGGAAAAGAAAAAAACCTGGTCTTCCCCTGGCCTGCCCCAGTAACCCCAAAATATAAATACCCTGCTCTCCATCAAAGGTTGGAGGTAATCACATGAGAAGTCTTGTGGTTTCAGAATTATAAAAAGACACGCTGAGTCCTCCCCCAGACCCCCCACAGATGGGTTACAGGACAGGGAAGTGAAGAGATCAGCTAGAGTTTTAGAGCCACGTCACAGCGCTCATTAGAGCGCCCCCACTGCAGTGCCAACAAACAAACTGTGCTGCCATGGCAACAGGGGACGAACAGCGCAGGGAAATGAAACTTGAGGACAGAAACAAACCCAGAGGTATGCAGAGGGGCTGAACACCTACAGAGCCACACACACACACACATACACACACGCACGCACTTCACTGTATGAGCAGATCAACGGCGGCCTTGTGATGTAAGGCCTTTGTGTGCGCGTGTGAGAGAGTGAGACCAGTGAAGACAGGAACAGGACTGGCGCATATTTCTCCTCTATCAATTACACTTTACCGAACTGTGCACAAAGGTGACAGAGTGCCAACAGCTCTGTCCCTCTGTGTCACCTTTTTTCTAGAGTAAGCTCTTCCCCATCCACCTCACAGCTCCCAATTTGCCAATTCCAGCATTACAGATAAGTCAATCATCAAAAAGCACCTTTTCACTTTGAGGAGCAACTGAAGAACCACAAGGATTCAGATCTGGAGAAGAGAGCAAACAGGGAGTGAGAGTAGAATCCTAGGAGGTGACAGTGTCCATTCTTATGCCAGGTCACACTGTCACCAAAACCTTGACCAAAGCATGGAGGCCGCAGGCCAGGGGTGCGAGAGGGCAGGGGCGTGGGTAGTGGTACGTCACATCACTGGTCTCTGTGAACCACAAACACTCTGAGGAGTGTTGCAGCAGTCAAGCTTTCAATGCTGAAGGTAGGTTTCAGGGCAGTCACTTTCTGTCAACTGCCCTTATCACTGCTCGCTGCCTTTCACCTGGGAGCCCAACTGTGCTTGGGTCCTGCTTCAGCCTGTGGTCTGACAGTTTCCCCAGTGCGCCTTCAAGCATAAATGCTGGAGCAGAGAGCGGACTGCCCTCCACAGGTGAGCACACGTCTGCATTTGTTGTGTTGAACCGTGGCTGCATTCCTCCTGGAGAACTCACCCCCTCCCCAGCCAAACACATACACAGTGGTTCTTTCTAAAGAGTTCGCTGCTGGAGAAGTTTCTCACACAAACACACTCTCCACCCAAGTGTGTTGCTTTGACTACAGCCATGGGCCTGAGGAGGAAGTGGAGAGCAAAGGCTCCTTTCACCACTGAGTTTTAAAACAAGTACATAGACATAATCCACCACAAAACTTACTTTTACACTGAAATTAATCACATTTTACACAGTGATTCAGTGGCATGGTCAGGTGAACCAAGTGAGAGTCCTGTGTTTTTGAACAAGTGGAACAATATTCAGAATAATAATCACAATAATGAAAATCAGTGAGTGCTGGTCAACAAGAGGTGCTGGGAGGAAAGACCTTAGGAAAATGAGTCAGAATATGGACCTCAACTGAACCAAGGAGTAGTTGAAGGAGGAATGCCATCTAAACTCAGCAGAATACAAATTCATACTCATACACTGGCTTCAATTACGTGTCCAAACAGCAAAGCTGGGCGTCACGCACACTCTCTCACATAAACGATAACAGTTATCAACATGTGTGTCTCACAAACACAGGCAAGAGCGAGAGGACCCTGTCTCTCCATGTCTCACCCCCACCACTGTCAGTCACTCACCGGCACGGACATTTTCAGGCGTTGCTTTTATTGTTGATTTTTAATATTTCTCAGCGAAGTGCTGTCCCTCTATGACTGTCATTCACCGTCTTCCTCTGCAACTCCTAATCCATGTCCACGTCCAACCCAGTCCACTCCAGCATTACCTTCCTGGGCGAGCAGAGCCCAGCCTGACCATAACTTACAGTCAGACAGTATTCACACTGGATTCGCACCCAGATTCCCAGGTCGGATCCACCACAACTCCTGTTTCAGCTCATCTCCGTTTCTGTTTGTCCCCAGTAATCCCTTGGTATAAAACTGTTAAATTGTGACATGCTCCAGTCAGAGAAACCCAGCAGGTTATGACTATATGATGCAGGCCTCCTAGCTACACACTTTCCAATGCAGGCTCACTTAGAAATCCTCAGAGTCCAGCCGCAATCTGCCCTGCGCTCAAGTAACGGCTCCTTTTATAGAGACGCGGGGTGGACGCGCTCTTAAAGAGGAGGATTTCCTGTCGGCGGAAATTCGAGCGCTTCTCCCACCACAGAGCCTCTCAGAAGAGGCGAGTACCATTAAAGGGGCGTATCCTCAGAGTGCCTCACTGAGAGCAGGAGCGCACCCGAGTTACTGCAGCCTTTCAGCCAGTACGTATTTGTATGTCACTCCGCACAAGATGATGTGTTATTGTGTGCTCTTCACTGTCAGTTGTGTGTGTGAGGGTAGGAGGCAGGGGAGCTCCTCTGTAAAAGCATGCCAAATATTGTCCATGCTGTTATTGCAGTACTCATAGCTGTGATTGTTATAATTGTCCTGGGGGGAATGCGGCCTATTTTCAGTGCTCCCCTTCTTGTTCGACGGCTCCACATGCCTGAGGTGCCCAGCATGATCTTACTGAGGGCAGTGACTGAATGCTGCCCCAGGAGCTAACACACAGTGTTACACACAGTTGTTACACCCCAATGAACAGAGAACATGCCAATAAAACACTGGCATTATAATTTCTATTTTCTATGTTCCTTCCATCTTTCAAAGTTACACAAAATATGAAAGAGTGAAAATAACTCCAACTCTCATTTTTTTCCAGGGGAGGGGGGTGTCAGTGGCTGCTGGTCAGACCACAGCTCACAGATCATAAACAACACTCAGCATGCCTTGTGTGTGTGTGTGGGTGTGTGTGTGTGTGCAGTATATATATAGCTGCATACTATCACCTGTTGCCATGTCAATCAGTGGTTTATAGGAGCACTGATAATTAAAGAAACAAGTTAATAATCTTTTCATATTAATGGCCTCATCAAAGAAAGAAAGGCTACTCATCTCCCATCAACCTTAACCCCACACTGCCACTGGGGTTTGTCAGTGATCCTTAGTGGCACCAAGACCTGTTCTCTCGCACCCCTTTCTGCATTCTCCTCTGCACAGCTGACTAGACATGTTTTGTCCCAGAACTTGGCCTACAAGTTGCAGGACTGACTCATGGTCCATGGATCATCTCCTTTAGCAGCTTTGTGTATTGATGGGTCTGGTTACTTGTTCTGATATCAGTAGTCATTTCTCATGTGATGGGGTTTCTTGTGCCTTGTCGAGTGTGGGCCTAAAAACTTTAAATAAAAGCGTTAAGTGCAGCCAAAACAATCAAACTATTATAAGGCCAGACGTTTAACTAGACTAGTGATAGGAGCGTTTGCACCAGAACCTAAAATACATTAAAACAAACATTCTCAACTTACCACCCAGGCCAAACTGTAATATAAAATGTTGTCTGTTAAATATTCGTTCACTAACAAGTAAAGCTGTCCTAGTAAACGACTTAATATTAAGTTACAAGTCCGATCTATTCTTTCTACCGAAACCTGGCTCGGTGAGTTCGATAGTACTATTCCGCTAATAGAAGCCGCTCCGGACGGATATGATTATTTCCATAAATCTCGTTCTGTGCGTCGTGGAGGTGGAGTCGGCGTTCTTTTCAATAATAGATTACAAATAACACCGAGAAATCGTGATAATTATCACCTCGTTTGAAGTTCTACAATTAGATTTCAACTCAAACTCCAATATATATTCCTACTACCATCCACCTGGACCGTACTCCTCTTTTCTCGAGGAATTTACTTAGCAACTTCATAACCGATTTAGTCATTAACCATGACAAAATTATCCTGTTGGGTGATTTCAATATTCATGTAGACGTGTCGTCGGATACTCTAACAGTTTTCTGTCTCTCTTAAACTCCGTCGGTTTTACCCAAGTTGTTACCGGTCCTAATTCCCGTAACCATACGATCGATCTCGTCATAACCTACGGCGCAGATGTTCATCATGTTAATATAATTCCTTTAAACGAAGCTATTTCTGATCATCATTTAGTAACCTTTGATCTATACCTGCCCGTGC
Organism: Scleropages formosus; assembly: GCF_900964775.1. Lineage (NCBI taxonomy): Eukaryota > Metazoa > Chordata > Actinopteri > Osteoglossiformes > Osteoglossidae > Scleropages > Scleropages formosus. The sequence goes on from NC_041806.1 coordinate 13,151,123, forward strand.
CGTCGGACAATAGTAAGACCAAATCGTGCGGCATATTGATGACACTACTACTACTGCTAAAATTATTAATCATATTAGAAGCTCCGATTTTGGAACGAGTGTAGATATTGATCAGATGCAGCTTTAGATTATAATTCGGTGGTAAAATTCGCCCTAGACTCTGCGGCTCCACCAAAAACTAAACTTATTCGAACTGTAGAAACTCTCCATGGCTCAACGAATCAGCTCCTGCAATAAAGTTAGAATGTCGTAAATTAGAGCGTAAATAAATGGCGTTCAACTAAACTAAACGTTTATTATGTAGCCTGGTCCGATTGTCTAAAAAAATATAAAAAAACACTTTTTCATGCCAGATCCGAATACTACGCAAAGTTAATTGATGAAAATCACAACCTCGGTTCCTGTTTAATACCATCGCCATCGCTTACTTAAGTGGTAAACACAAAGAAAACAATGTATTTCTGCTGGGGGGGCGCTGTGGCGCAGTGGGTTGGACCGGGTCCTGCTCTCCAGTGGGTCTGGGATTTGAGTCCCGCTTGGGTTGCCTTGCGACGGACTGGCGTCCCGTCCTGGGTGTGTCCCCTCCGGCCTTAGTCCTATGTTACCGGGTAGGCTCCGGCTCCCCGCGACCCCGCATGGGACAAGCCGTTAAGAAAATGCGTGCGTGTGTGTGTGTGTGTATTTCTGCTACCATTACTAATGATGAATTGATGTTGTTGTTTTTCAATAGGGGGTGCGGTGGCGCAGTGGGTTGGACCGCAGTCCTGCTCTCCGGTGGGTCTGGGGTTCGAGTCCCGCTTGGGGTGCCTTGCGACGGACTGGCGTCCCGTCCTGGGTGTGTCCCCTCCCCCTCCGGCCTTACGCCCTGTGTTGCCGGGTAGGCTCCGGTTCCCCGTGACCCCGTATGGGACAAGCGGTTCTGAAAATGTGTGTGTGTGTGTGTGTGTGTGTGTGTGTGTGTGTGTGTGTGTGTGTGTGTGTTTTTCAATAATAAATTAGTGAATATCCACAAATCCATAGTGACCTCTAGTTCGGTTTTAGCAAACATGAGCACTTCTGACAATGTCCGCACCATCTCAGTAACTTCAATGTAATACACACACACACATTTTCAGAACCACTTGTCCTATATGGGGTAGCAGGGAACCGGAGCCTACCCAGCAACACAGGGCATAAGGCCAGAGGGGGAGGGGGAGGGGACACACCCAGAACAGACAGGACACCAGTCCGTCACAAAGCACCCCAAGCAGGACTCGAACCCTAGACCCACCAAAGACCAGGACTGTGGTCCAACCCACTGCGCCACCGCACCCCCTTCGACATAATTCTGTAGAAGAAATTACCGTGCTAATAATTCGCTCAATGAAAAGTACTACCTGTCCTTTAGACCCAATCCCCACTAAATTACTGAAAGTCGCAGTTTCCGTGCTTGCAGAACCTATTGTTAATATTGTTAATACGTCGTTACTAAATGGCTGTGTTCCAAGCTCTTAAAATCGCCATATAGACCCCTCCTAGGCTAAAGAAATCGGATCTGGACTGTAATGACCCATGTAATTACCGATCTCCAATCTACCCTTTTTATCCAAAATTCTAGAAAAAATCGTAGCTTCCCAAATTGTAAAATATCTTAATCACCATAATATATTTGCTAAATTTCAGTCTGGTTTCCGCACTGGTCACAGCACTGAAACGACACTTACACGTATTGTTAATGATATTCTCATTTCTTCTGATGCTGGTCAGATCTCTATTCTTATGTTACTGGACTTGAGTGCTGCATTTGATACTGTATACCATAGTATCCTACTGAGTAGACTTGGAAACCTGGTTGGACTAAGAGGTACTGTTCTGAAGTGGTTTGAATCGTATTTAGCTAACCGTGAACAATTTGTATTGAAATCTGATGGCAGCACCCCGTCCATCTCTACTGCGGTTCAGTATGGTGTGCCACAGGGCTCTGTGTTGGGTCCATTACTATTCTCACTTTATATGTTACCACTGCGTGATATTATTCGCAAGCACAATGTTAATTTTCATTCGTATGCCGATGACACACACCTTTATGTATCATTCAAGCCTGATGAACCATCACATGTGGTGTCGTTAGCTAATTGTTTTACCAGTATAAAATTATGGATGAGTAATAATTTTTTATCTCTAAATGCCAGTAAAACAGAGGTACTTGTGGTGGGTGGTGATGCTAAAGGTAATCACACCAATCTTTACAACAAATGGTATTACCTTCAAGCGCCCGGATTGTGTCAAGGATTTGGGTGTCCTGCTGGATGTAAAGCTGTCATTTGTATCGCATGTAAATGCTTTGACTAAGTCGTGCTTCCTTCAATTAAGAAGCATAGCTAAAATGCGGCGATTCCTTTGTAGACGGGATTCTGAGAAACTGGTTCATGCTTTTGTTTCCAGCAGGCTGGATTACTGTAATGCTTTATTGTCGGGTTGTCCATACCAGACTGTATCCAGGCTATAGTTGGTACAAAATGCTGCTGTGAGAATCGTTACTAGAACTAGGAAGTACGACCATATAACACCGGTACTTAAATCCTTGCATTGGCTCCCGGTCTCTTATAGAGTTGATTATAAAATCCTACTTTTGACCTATGAGGCAATACATGGCATTGCTCCGGCTTAGCTTTGTGAGATCATTAAACTTTATATCCCAGGACAATATCTCAGTTCATTAGATGCAGGTTACCTTAAAGTACCTGTGATCAATAAGACCTCAGTAGGAGGTCGCGCCTTTAGTTATAGAGCACCTAAACTGTGGAATAGTCTACCAGTTACTGTCAGAAATGCCCCGTCTGTTTCTGTTTTCAAATCCCGACTAAAGACTTACATGTTCACTCAGGCATTCCACCTCGTAATGTAATTCCATCTGTCTTGGTTGTTTATTTTATCACCTTTACATAAATGCATTTTAAATTTACTTAAGTAACAAATTACTAACTCTGTCCTATCTTCTCGTTGAGCACTACCTCGCTACATAAGACCTGAGGAGGCCGGCCAGTGGTGACCGACGAATCCCGTGCTGACAGAGGATGATGTCCATCTGCCATGACAATCGAGATGTTCCATGCCGAGCTGGGGATCCAAGACACCATTTACCAGCATTATTATTACTTGTTACACGCTGGCTTACAAATTGTTACTTTCTAGAATGCCCAGGAGGGGTGGGCAACCACTGGCCCGTGGACCCCCAGAGATTTTTTTCTCCCTCAACCTTCAGTTGGGAGTTTTTGTTCTTTTACCCGGTGGCCAGTAGGTATACTTATAGCACTATAATAAGTTCTTCATTATGGTAGCCATTAGTTGACTGTCTTCTTTGTTTGTATCCATTTTTCTTGCTGTATCCCTGTGTTAAAGTGCTCTGTGTCACTGCGTGAGAAGAGCGCTCTATAAAAAATAAAAATAATAATAGACCAGACAGACATTTTCCTCCAAACATTAATAAGCAATAATATTTAAAACATGAAATAAAATAGATGCCCAAAACTCAAACAACATTAAATTCTATTCACTCATTCAAATACATATCTAAAAGTCTCAATTTCATTAGACAGACCATAAAACTACAGAAAATCAAGCATTTAAAAATAATCATAAAATGTCACAATATATAAAAATACAAACAAGCCTGAATTACAAAATTCAGTTCGATTCAATTCAGTTTATTTTTACAAAGCGCTCTTTTCAAAGCGCGCTTGACTGAGCACTTGAACACAGGCATAAAGCAAAGAAACAAATACATCAGACAAGGAACCAAAAGAAACTACAGAACTAGTGTAATACATTATCAATACTTTTATACAGTTATATTGTAAGTATGCCTACTGGACACAGAGGAAAGGAACAAAAACTTCCCAAATGAAAGTCGAAGGAGAAAGAACCTCAGACAGTTCAAGTGCCAGTCCCTGCCCACCCCTCCCTAGCATTCTAGATTAAATAAGGCAAGGTAAGAATGGCATTGTTACACCTCCTAATGAGGTCTTATTGATCACAGGTACTTTAAGGTAACCCGTATCCAATGAAAGAAGATATCGTACTGGGATGTAAGAATCAATAATCTCACAAAAGTAAGCTGGAGCAATGCCATGTATTGCCTTATAGGTCAAAAGTAGGATTTTATAATCAACTCTAACTGTATCTCTATCAACTCTATCTCTGCTTCCTGGGAGTAAAGGCCTTGGATGGGAGTATAGTAATGGCGGACACTTTTAAAATATGTAACACACACCACTGTGGACAAAAACGAGACATTGCTGGCTCTAAGGGGGGATGTATGATGGGGGTGACTTAAACCGTTTGAGAGGTCACCTCCGGATTGGGGAGAGTACTTAGTCTGCTCTTTTAGCATGCCGACTGCGCATTATGAATACAGTGAAAATTTTTTGCCCTGCAGGCTGGAGTTTAAGTCAGTAAGAGTGTGACAGTACCTCTGTAAAACTTTTTGATAGGTATCCATGAGGATTTCCGCAGCTTTGGCTTGGCCAAAAAAAATAAGATAAAATAACCGGGAGCCAATGCTGCGATTTCAGTACCGGTGTTATATTCAATTCAATTTATTTTTATAGAGCGTTCTTCTCACGCAGTGACACAGAGTACTTTAACACGGGCATAAGGCAAGAAAAACAGATAAATGGTCATTATATAAGAAAAACATACGGTATATGGTCATACTTCCTAGTTCTAGTGACAATTCTCACAACATCATTTTGTACCAGCTGTAGCCTGGATACAGTCTGGTATGGACAACCCGATATTAAAGTATTGCAGTAGCCCAGCCTGCTTGGGACAAAAGCATGAACCAGTTTCTCAGCATTCTGCCTATATAGGAATTGCCTTAATTTAGCTATGTTTCTCAACTGAAGGAAGGATGACTTTGTCAAAGCATTTACATGAGATACAAATTATAGCTTTCCATCCAAGAAGACACCCAAATCTTTAACAAAATCTGTACGCTTGAAGCTTATACCATTTGTGGTATAGATTGGTGTGATTGTATCAAGAGTTTTGGCATCACTACCCACAACAAGTACCTCTGTTTTAGTGGCATTTAGAGATAAAAAATTTTTACTCATCCATCATTTTGTATTAGTAAAAACAATTAGCTAAAGACACCACATGTCATGGGACATCAGGCTTAAAGAAAACATATAACTGTGTGTCATTGGCATATAAGTGGAAACTTGCATTGTGTGTGCGAATAGTATCACTCAGTGGTGACATATAGAGTGAGAACAATAATGGACCTAATACAGAGCCCTGTGGCACACCACATCAAACCATAGTTGAGCTGGAGGAGGTGTAGTCATCAGATTTCAAAAGAAATTGTTCACGATGAGCTAAATATGATTCAAACCACTTCAGGACAGTACCCCTTAGTCCACAGGTTTTCAAGTCTACTCAGTAGGATACTATGGTCTACAGTATCAAATTTAGCACTCAAGTCCAGTAACATAATAACAGAGGTATGACCGGCACCAGAAGAGAATATTCACAACACATGTGAGCGCCGTTTCAGTGCTATGACTAGTGTGGAAACCAGACAGAAATTTTTCAAATATAGTATAATGATTAAGATATTTTACAATTTGGGAAGCTATGATCTTTTCTAAAATTTTGGATAAAAACAGTAAATTAGAGATGGGTCTATAATTACTTGGGTTATTATAATCTAGATCTTTAGTTCTTTAGTAGGGGTCTAATAATGGCGACTTTAAAAGCTTTCGGAACACAGCCATTAAGTACTGACGTATTAACAATGCTGAGAATAGGTTCTGCAAACATGGAAACTGCAGCTTTCAGTAATTTAGTGGGGTTGGGTCTAAAGGACAGGTAGTACCTTTCATAGAACGAATTAGCACGGTAATTTTCTGTACAGTTATTACATCGAAGCTACTGAAACGGTACGGACAGCAAGTAATATTATCATTGTCAGAACTGCTTACGCTGGCTAAGACTGAATTAGAGCTCAATATGGAAATCTGTTGGACTCTTACCATCTATATATTTCTTAATATCTGTCCCTTGTCAATTAACATTAGAAAATAAAACTATTTTGTCAAGGGTGACTCAGAAACTAAGATCAGGTGGAACCCAGGTGTAGAGTTTTATTATGTTTTAGAATGGACGAAGGATGATTTGTGAATTTGGTGAGGTAATGTTACAGGAAAGCTGCAGGAATCACATTCAAAGATAGCACCACATTACTGAGTACTTCAGGTAGGCAGTTCCTTTAGACTAAGACCAATGTGTACTCAGTGGTGAAGTTTATTCATGTCCTAATTGTGGGTGATCAGGCACAGGTGTGCCACATTCTGTCATCAGGGATCAGGTTATTTATTTAATTTATTTAGTGTATAAGGCATGGTGGCGCAGCAGGTTTGGCCAGGGCCTGCTTTCTAGTAGGTCTGGGGTTCGAGTCCTGCTTAGAGTGCCTTTTGGCAGACTGGTGTCCTACCTGGGGTGTGCTCCTCTCCCACTTCAGCCTTGTGCCCTGTGTTGCCAGGTCAGGCTCTGGCTTGCTGGGACAAGTGGTTGTCAGCATTGTGTGTGTGTGTGTATTTATCGTATGAGTAAGACCAGATCTTTAACAACATTCTGGTGCAAAGTATTTGAGTGCTATTGAGGTTATTGAGGGCACTTTGAAGTTTGCTCCCCATGAGCGGCCAGCTAGTTTTCTCAACATGTTGTTCCTTGCATTTACTTTGACAGTTGGTCTGGATGGTGTTTGTAAGAAAGTGTTCTGTCAAGTGTTACTCCAAGATTATCTGGGAAATCGTTTGAAGGAATGGCATTCCCTTTGCATGTAACTTTCAGTTTGTAGTCTGCTAAGCCATGAGTAAGGTGGAAGCAGCAACATAAAGTCTTACTGACATTGAGCTTAAGTCTCCAGTTTTGAAAGCAATCATTTAGTTTGTTTAAATCACAACTTAATGTCATTTCTATTTCTTTGAAGTTTTTTGCTGCAATTCATAAAGCAATATCGTCTGTGTAGATGAACTTCTTGGACATTGTTGTTGGAATATCGGCAGTGTATACGTTAAACAGCAGGGACACAAGAACCGATCCATGGGGACCTCCATTAATCTTTTTTGCTGCTGTCCTTTCCTACTGTCATTTTGAAGCTTCAGCTGGTTGTCAGAGTTAGTATAAACTTAACTAATGTTTGTCCGGAATTCTTTGATAGCATTTCAGTGTTAGGACTTTGTGTCATATGCTGCTGACAGGTCAATGAACACAGCGCCGCTTTTTAGGCCTTTGTAAAAGTTCTCCTCAGTGTTTTCACTTAATAGCATGACTTGGTGCATCTTCCCGGTCGTAAACCAGCTTGTTCATCCAGCAGCTGTGGGTCGACTATTGGTTGGAAGCGGTTAAAGACCAAGGGCTCAGGTTGCTTTTAGGGGATGTCACAGTACCCTCCATAGGTGGTTCCTGCCAATCAAAGTTGCTTGGTAGGAGGGTTGCCCCTGGAACAAGGTACTGAACAGTCCAGATGAGCCTTGTGGAAATCAGAGATCAGAGTCGGATCAAAAATGTCACAGGCCAGGATTCACAAGTACTCTTCAGGGCTGTAACCCTCCTAGTCCACTAGGAAAAAGAGTCAATGTCGTCAACACCAGGAGTCCAAGACAGACCGAACAACATAAGTTGGAGACCCATCCACTTCAATGGGTAGTGAAGGAGACATAGGAGACTGCAGGACAGAGGTGTAATGTGGTTTTAGCAAGGAAACATGGAAAGTCGGATTCATACACAGTACTAGCAGAGTACTGTAACTTGTAGGTAATCAGAGTAACCTGAAACTGAATCTTGAAAAACTGAATGAAGCAGGAACTAAGTTTCCTGGAAGGCAGTTTTAGTTTCATAAGTCCAGTTGAGACCCATATCCTCTGACTGGGTTGATACAACACCGTGCAACGAATTCGATCAGCATATTATTTATGACGTTTGACTGCTCTTCGGAGTGAACATGAGTCAATTGCCAGGTCCCCCTGCTTTTCTTGCCTTATGCTTGTGTTAAAGCGCTCTGTGTCACTGCGTGAGAAGAGCGCTCAATAAAAATGAATTGAATTGAATTGAATTGTAACAGTCATCTACAGTGAGGATTTCACTGGGAGTCAGTGACCAATGGAAAAGTGGGGGTTGGCAACCTTAGATGTACTGAAAGGGGTTTAATTTAGTGGATGCATGAAAGAGGGAGTTTTCTGCATATTCACCTCATGGAAGGAAATGACTGCATTCTGTCTGGTTGAGTTTCAGCAAGGGGGGACAGACAAGTCACAACATGCAATCTTCAGCAGAGCCTGGGATAATCCCTTCTTGGGAGGGGATTTGGGAAAAGGAGAAGGGGAAAGTTTTTAAGGGTTGGTTTTATAATGTTTTAGATTTTTCGGTTTCAGTGTTTTAACAGTTTTGATTCTTAAATATTTGCATCTAAATAGCAGGTTTTAACATCTTAACATTGAATGTCAGGGGATTAACAAATGTTTTAAAAAGGACATGCTTTTAACCAGCACGCATCATTCCCTTTTAACCTCTGTTGTTTACAGCAAGTTCACTTCTGGGACCAGTGGGATGAAACCCAATTTTCCAGGATCTGGAAGAAGGGAAGTTCCTACTGGAGTGTCCACTTCACAGGAGTCAGCATCATCTTCAGGGACGGTGCTTTTGAAAATGTGAGTATATTCACAATTGTACAAGGCAGAGTCCTGGGGGTGGGTGCTTTGTGGAGAGGGTAAGACACACACACACACACAGACTGAAACTGCTCATCCCAAGCGGGGTCATGGTGAGCCGGACCCTAACCCAGCAGCGCAGGGCACAAGGCTGGAGGGGGAGGGGACACACACAGGATGGGATGCCAGTCCGTTGCAGGGCACCCCAAGCGGGACTCAAATCCCAGACCCACCAGAGAGCAGGCACACGCCAAACCCGCTGCGCCACCACACCCCCTTGAGAGGCTAAGAGATTAAATTTATTTGTGTCTGCACACCAGTGGAGACCGCATCCCACGTTGCTCTTTTTGAAGAACTCGCCCCCTTTTGTGTTACGAATAGACATTTCATTATTGAAGGTGATCTTAACATTTTTATAAAAACAATGCAAGTGTTGAATATTATAAGGGTTTATTCAGAGGATTAATCTTACTGACAGTTTTAAAGCATGCAACCCCAGACATTCCGAAATCACCTGACACAATAGCTATGATGTTTGCAGCTGCCTCAACTATATTTCAGTGTCCCCCTCAGTTATTTCCAACCAGGTTGCCTTCCAACCACGTGATAGTTAAGACATTATAGTCAATATAGAGGCCCCCTTTACAGCGGTGTTTGAAAGTTTGCAAACCCTTTAGAATTTTCTCTATTTTTGCATAAATGTGACCTAAATCCATGATCAGATTTTCACTGATGTACTAAAACTGGATAAAGAGATCCAAGTTAAACAAATGAGACAAAAACATTACACTTGTTAAGTGATTTGTTGATCCGGTATTACATATCTACACAACAAAGGAAACACATACAAGATGGCGGTGCAGTTGCACACAGCTGCCACTTTGGTTCTAATATGGTGCATATTACGTGTAGTCTACACCAACTGGGGAACTTTTACCATGTCTACCATTGCCAAATTCTGTTGACTATTGGAAAATAAAGCTCAGGAGGAATAAACAATTGACTTCGGGAAGAACTACGTCACTCCGGGCTGCTACATGAACCAGGCCCTGAGACTGCGGTATTGCCTGATGCCATAGGCCAGGATAGAGGGCGCCAGAAACGGTGTGCAAGGCAGTGGAAGCACGGTAAGCGAGCCGGCATTCGTGCTAGGCTAAAGGCTAACCCTAGTCGCCCGGCTCTACCATCCATTTTCCTATTCAATTTTTGCTCCCTCAACATTAAACTGGACTTCCTCAGACTACAGATAACTACCCAGTGTGATGTCAGGGACTGCTGCATTCTCATTTTCATGGAAACATGGTTCAATAACCGCACTCCGGATGCAGCCATCCAGCTAGCCGGACTAAATGCACATGGCACTGACAGGATAGCAGCACTGTCTGGTAAGGCTCACAGCATTGGTCTCTGTGTTTACACAAACAACGAATGGTGCAGGAATGCTGTTGTGGTCTCTAGCTACTGTTTGTCGCTGGTGGAGTTTATGATTGTTAAGTGATGGCCATACTACCTGCTCAGAGAGTTTACTGCTGTGCTCCTTGTGGCGGTGTACATTCCACCTGGCGCTAATTCAAGGGAAGTGCTGAGCGAACTCTATGGGGCCATCAGCAATGTACGGGCAGCACATCCTGACGGATTTTTCATTCTTGCCGGGGACTTTAACCATGCAAATCTCAAATCAGTGCTGCCATAATTCCACCACCATGATTCCACAACCCGTGGTACAAACATTTTAGACCTTCTTTACACAAACATTCACAGTGCTTACAAGGCTGCACCCCGTCCCCACCTCAGCTATTCAGACCAAATCACTGTATGCTAATCCCAGGATACAGACCACTCCTGAAACGTGCCAAACCAGTCCTGAAATAGGAGAGAACCTGGTCTGAGGGAGTCATCTCAGCACATCAGGACTGCTTTGAACACACAGACTGGAATATGTTTAGAGACGCTGCTACATACCATAACACCACAGACTTGGAGAAATACACAGAATCAGTGACTGGCTACATCAGCAAGTGCATGAGATGATGTGACTTCTTTCCAGACCATCACCACATGTGCAAACAAGAAACCGTGGATGACTGCTGAGGTGCGCTCGCTGTTGAAAACCCAAGACACTGCCTTCAGGTCTGGTGACAAGGCAGTCTACCACACAGCTAGGGCCAATCTGTCCTGGGCTATCAAAGAGGCGAAGCGCAACTATGCAGGAAGAATCCACTGCCACTTCCTAAATTCCAAGGACACAAGGCGCATGTGGCAAGGCATTCTGGCCATCATAGACTAGAAAGCTACATCACTTGTCTGTGATGGTGATGCCATGCTCCCAGATGTGTTGAATGATTTCTACGCACGGTTAAAAGCACAGAAAAACATGCCAGCAGGTAAGACCACCCCAACTCCCACCAAGCAGGTTCTTTGTCTGTCTGCAGTAGATGTACTGCACCTGGATTCTGGACTTCTTGACTGGGAGACCCCAGTCTGTCAGGATCAGCACTCCCCAAGGCCATGTGCTCAGTCCACTTCTGTTTACCCTGCTGACTCATGGCTGTGCTGCAAAGTACAGTTCAAATCATATCATCAAGTTTGCTGACAATACTACAGTTGTGGGCCTCATCAGCAACAATGATGAGTCAGCATACAGAGAGGAGGTGAACCAGCTCACAGAATGGTGTAGGAACAACACACACACACACTGACACTGCTTGTCCCAAGCGGGGGGGGGGGGGGGGGGTTACAGCAAACCAGAGCCTAACCCGGCAACACAGGGCATAAGGCTGGAGAGGGAGGGAACATACCCAGGACGGGATGCCAGTCTGTCACAAGGCATCCTAACTGGGACTCGAACCCCAGACCCACCAGAGAGCAGGACCGTGGTCAAACCCACTCTGCCACCGCACCCCCTCGAGACAACAATTTATCTCTTAATGTTGATAAGACTGAAGACATTATTGTTGACTTCAGGAGGACCCTAGTAGACCACTCACCACTGCACATTAAAGGAACAACTGTTAAGAGAGTCAAAAGCTCCAAGTTTCTCGGTGTGCACCTGACAGGAGACCTCTCCTGGACTCTCAAAGCCACCTGCCAAGCTAAGAAGGCCCAGCGGTGCCTCCACTTCCTACAGAGGCTGAAGAGAGCCAAACTCCTCCCTTCCATCCTCACCACCTTCTACAGAGAGACAACAGAGAGCATCCTGACCAGCTTTCTCACCATGCAGACAGCTTCCGACCACAAGACCCTACAGCAAATTGTGAGAACAGCTGAAAAAATCATTGGAGTCTCTCTACCCACCATTGACACCTCATACAACAACCGCTGCATCTGCAAAACCACCAGCATTGTGGACAACCCCTCTCACTCCTCTCATGGACTCTTCACTCTTTTGCCATCTGGCAGAAGGTACAGGAGCATCTGTGCCACCACCAGAAGACTCTCCAACAGTTTCTTCTCTGAGGTGGTCAGATTATTCAACACCCTGCCGCCTCCCAACACTCACCTGGCACAGTGAAACAGCTAACTCAGCATGACTCTATACACTACAAACTGCCTTCAGTACAGCCCTTTTTTGTTTTGTCCTGTGTATTTATTGTCCTATACTCCTGTTCTGTGTTGTACCATGGTCTCTGGAGAAACGACATTTCATTCCACTATATACAAGCTATATAGAGAAATGTCAATAAAAGCAGCTAAAACTTGAACTTGAACAAGTAATGTGCATGGCAAGGTTGCAAGGAAAAAGCCACTATTCTCCAAAAAGAACATTATTGCCCATCTACAGTTTGCAAAAGACCATCTGGATAAGCGAATGAGACCAAAATAGAACTTTTTAGTCTGAATGAGAGTGTTATGTTTGGCAAAAGGCAAACACTGTATTCCAGCATAAGAACCTTATCTCATCTATGAAAGATGGTGGTGGCTGTATCATGGTTTAGGCCCGATTTACTGCCTCTTGACCAGGACGGCTTGCCATCATTGATGGAACTATGAATTCTGAATTGTACTTGCAAATTCTACAGGAAAATGTCAGAGTATCCATCTGTAAACTGAAACTCAAGAAAAAGTGGGTCATGCAACAAGACAACAACCCTAAACACACAAGTAGTTCTACCAAAGAATGGTTAAAAGCAGAAGAAAGTTAACGTTTTAGAATGGTTGAGTCAAAGTCCTGACTTTAATGCAGTAGAAATGCTGAGGAAGGACCTGAAGCGGGAAGTTCATGTGAGGAAGCTCAATAACATCCCTGAGTTGAAACTGTTCTGTAAGGAGGAATGGGCTGAAATTCCTGGAAGTTGACGTTCAGGACTGATCAACAGTTACCAGAAACATTTAAGTTGTAGTTTTAGCTGCACAAGGGGGTCTCACCATTTATTAAAAGCAAAGGTTCACATACTTTTGCTACATACAGATATGCAGCATTGGATCATTTCCTCAGCAGATAAATGAAGTATATTTGTTTCATTTGTCTAATTGGGTTCTTTTCATCTACTTTTAGGACTTGCATGAAAATTGGATCAAGTTTTAGGTCATATTTATGCATAAATAGAGAAAATTCTAAAGGATTCACAATCTTTCAAGCACCACTGAATATGAGATGGGTTACTAGAGGATGGACATTTCTGTATGGAAGAGAAGTGGTATAAGCACCCGTTTTATGATTGTTTAAAAGTGTGGCTGTATTTTAGGCGGGTGGCGCAGTGGTGGTGCAGTGGGTTGGACCGGGTCTTGCTCTCTGGTGGGTCTGGGGTTTGAGTCCCACTTGGGGTGCCTTGCGACAGACTGGCATCTCGTCCTGGGTGTGTCCCCTCCCCCTCCAGCCTTACGTCCTGTGTTGTTAGGCTCTGGCTCCCCACAACCCTGAATGGGACAAGCAGTTCAGAAAGTGTATATATGTATTTTAGGCTCTTTATTCGTCTTTGGTCATGGATTGGTTGGAGGCCACTAAAATTAAAGTAAGGGCTATCACAACTCAGTATTGTGCACAAAGCTAAAGCACACAGAGTGATCCAAAAGACAGAGGAAAAGTTGTAGAAAGGTTTATGCTTGCCATAATAATGGTATGGTTTTAATCGCGAGAGGGCCTCGGAATTAAAGGTCAAGTTAAGATGGCTGCACGAGCAGCAGGCTAGCATAATTTTAATTTGTGCCAGGGTGAAGGAGATATAGGAAAACAAGAGATGTTCTCCCTATTTTTTCAGTAAAGTGAAAGAAGCTCATTAGGAGAGAGGGTTTACCTCTCTCCAGAATCGGCAGAGTGGGACCCTCACCACCACAGCCTGGTTGCTGGAGGTTGTTACTGATTTTTATAAAAATCTATTTAGACTTCAGGACACGGACCCTGTAACAGAGAGAGAGTTTTTGCAGTATCTGCAATTTAACCCCTCAGGGGATGCCCGGGACCACTTAGAGGCGCCCATCACCTTGGGAAAGCTGCCCAAAGCACTAGCGAGGATGAATTGTCAGAAGGTTTCTGGTCTGGACAACCTGCCTGTAGAGTTGTAGTCCACCTTTTGAGATGAGCTTAGCCTTGCTTTTCTTGAAGTTGTTGAGTAAAAGCTGAGGCGAGGCAAGCTCACTCAAGATCATGAGATCAGTGGTCTAGTCCTTGTTGTTCAAGAAAGGTAATAAGGCCTATCTGAGCCACTGGAGGCTCCTGACCATGCTCTGCATTGATCATTGCTCTGATCATGGAGCTCTGTAAAAATCATTGCTAAAACACTCAGCGAGTACCTGAGAAAGGTTATAGCTGTCCTAGTGCATCACAACCAGACTTGTGGGGTGGCTGGGCAATCTGCAAACTAGAATTTACATCTTATCTAGACATCCCAGACTACGTTTGCAGGGAGGTCGATGACAACGGTGGAAAAGATGGTGGTGAGAACAGCAGGAACAAAAAAACGACCACTGTGAGCCAGCTGAGGCCGTCTCCACCGGGGAAGCAGTTTAAGACTGGTCTCCCTGAAGGGTTGCCCACCCACAAGTGCTCCCTAGAGGAAGGGTGATTGGGGATGGAGGAGCCACTCACTGAGGGAGCCATGACACCAACGCAAGATGGAGGCGGCCCAGCAATGGAGGTGGCAGCGACAGTAACAGCACTGGAAACAGCAGCAGCAACGGCGACGACAGCGTCACTAGTGGAAAAGGTGGTCAAGCCTGAGAAAAGGACCTTTGCTCCCCTGGCAAGAGAGGAATCTGCTGAGAAGAAAGAAGAGGAGCAGACCTCCACTAGAGGTGCTTTGGGGATGAAGCTGAAGCATACCACCTGCTTCTGGTGGAAGAACAGGGAGCAGAGGATTTTCTTGATTGTGTCTTCCTTTATCAGGGAAGTGATCTTCAAGGTGTTGGGCTTGGCTGCCAGTCATATTGTGGGCATTCACAGGAAGGAACCTGAGTCATTTGTTGACATGATCATCCTCGCTGAAGACAGCTACCAAAAGCTGGGGATGAATTTAGCATTTGGAACGGGTGCAGACTGTTTCAAGCATGCCTGCGCCCTGGCCCTCTGGCCCCTGATGGACTTCATCATCCCCTGCAATATTTTAACATTAATGGAAATAATGGATATTCTTTAGAGGTGCTCAGGAGTGGCATGCTTACTAAAAGCAGGGGTTCTCCCTTTGTTGTAAAAGAAAGGCGATAAAGCCAATATTGCCAACTGGAGGCCTTTTACAACAGTTTGTATAAACCCAAAGATCTTTGCTACGATCCTCACTGAGTGACAGAAGAAGGTAATAGTCAATCTGGTCCATAAAGGCCAGGCTTGCGGAGTGCTAGGGCATTTGACGGTCTGGAATTTACATCTTGTTTGAGATGGGATCACCTGAGCAAAAGATCAAAAGGTCCTCCTCAAATTAGTCAGTCTGGACCAAGAGAAGGCGTTTGACTAATTAGAGTACCATTTCCTGTTTAACACCTTGAGAAAGCTGGGCTTTGGTGCCGGTTACCTGAGGTGAGTGCATACGTTCTATGCTGGCATAGGTAGTCGAGTTACCATCAATGGCTCCCTCGGGGAGTGAGTGCCCCAGCTTAGTGAAGTGAAGCAGGGCTTTCCACTCTCCCTCCTCCTCTATGCCCTTTACATTGAGCCACTGGCAGCTGTCAATTGCGCCCACCCAGAGATTGACAGTCTGCCCTTACCAGGAAGCAGTGGCAAAACAGCGAAGCTGGCCCAGTTCATAGACAACATTACATTGTTTGTGTGCTCGGACCAGTCTCTAGGCCAGGTGCTGGGTCTGGTGTGGGCGTGCCTCTGGTGTGGTGTCAAACCTTAGCAAGTCTCTTATCGAGTCCTTTGGTTGATGGAAGATAGAGAGGACTACATTGGAGGTTTTTCCCGATGCAACGGTTCTCTCAAAGTGTTGGGAGTCAACTTTCTTTCAGAAGAGCTAATTAGCAAGAACGCTTGGCTAAAAGCAGACGGAACATGTGACTGTGGAAAACCAGGTATCTCTCCCTAATAGGGAAGATTGTGGGATAGGTTGGCTTTGAAAATGGACATCCTCCTCATGCTGTTCTATCCTGCACAGGTGTACCCTTTATCCTGCTCAATGTGGAGAGGCCTTACAAAAGCCTTGGCAGAGTCCATGGAGATGCCTAGTGAGGCTGTAATGAATCCTAGAAATGTCACAGAAGATTTGTGGCATTTCTCATCTTTTAAAAAAAGGCCATGTTCTAATAACAGATTGTATACTTATTCCTGAAGGACATATTGAATACCATGAACATATTAAAATGTCATCAAGATATACCAAAATGAAGTGATTGATTATCTCATTGATCTTTGGACGACGAGGAGCAGTCCACCAGTGGCATGAGGCCAAAAATGAAACATACCACCCGCTTCTGGTGGTGAAGTATGGAGGCAGCAGAGAACTTCCTTGACCGCATTGGTTTAATCAGGGAAGTCATCTTCAGGAAGTTGGGCATGGCTGCCGGACAAGTTGTTCCCATTCAAAGGAATGGACCCCAGCAGTTTGTTGACGTCACTGTTCTCGCCGATGAGACCTACCAGAAAGTGGTAGAAATCTGCAAGAAGCGGGGGTGAAGCAATACAAAATTGAGCATCTATAGTGAACAGACAGAAGAATAATCACGGTCCATGTCTACAACTCCTTTGTCCCCACCAAGGCCATTCGTGCCTTTCTCCAGCACCACATCGACCACCTACTGGGCCACAGGGATATCCGGGACAAGTTTGGGATATGGAATGGGTGCAGGCAGTTTCAGGCACGCCTGCATCCCGACCCTGTGGCCCCAACGGACAACATCATCCCCCAGCATATTTTAGCATACATAATAACAGGGTTTACTTCTTTTACCCCCAGCAGCCTCCCTTCTGTAGGTTCTGCCAGGTTCAGGGAGACACAGCAGAAGCCTGCAAGAACATGAAATGCACAAACTGCCTGGAGACCAAACATTTCGCCAGGGAGTGCAGGGGACCCACTGCTGTAACATTTGCAGCAGTGAAGACCATCTAGCCCATCCGTGTCCACAGGACATGCCCTCTTACGCAGATTACTTGTCTGGAACTGGGATATCTGTGGAGGAGAGTCTTCAGGCGCTAACTCTGAAGGAGAAGGAAATTGGCGGGGTGGAGACAGTAATGGAAATGGCAGCGGAAGCCGTAGAGCTCCTGAGAACTGGAAAGTCCTGCTGCTACCCTGGCAGATGTCCTGAAGTGAAAAAAGGAAGATTTCACACCTAACAAAAAAAAGAATAAGTCCGGAAGGGAAGCTGTGGCAGCAGAGGGGGCCTCTTGCTGGCCGGGTTCCCTTTGGAAGAAGGCCAAGAGTGACCCCCAGAGGAGATGGATACCATGTGGGACCTGCGGAGTTCCCTGTTGACATCTTTGCGTCAGCGGTTGTCTTACGAAGGAGGACGGGCGATGCCAAACTCAGAGACATACCTGCCAGAGGGGGAGTCTAGTGGGGCAGCAGGAGCAGTGTCCTCTGGACAGGACACCAGTCCGTCACAAGACACCCCAAGCAGGGCTCAAACCCCAGACCCACTACACAACAGGTACCAGCTGTACCCACCGCGCCACAACACCCCCATCTTATCCAACAATTCTAATGATCGCCAACGTGACCGAAATTATATTTCCTTTTCTGGAACCGATCAGCTGCAGGAGATCCGCACAAAACACTCATACACATTAAGACTTTTCACAACAACATTGGCCAATGGGAGAGCCCCAGACAGTTTAGTGTCTCCCTGATCAGTTTGTACTGCCTCCTTTTATTTGTAAGCTCATACATAGGTCATCATAAGGCATGGCAACACTTTCAAAACTTTCCTTTAACCTTTAAGATGCATCCAAATACAGAATTTGTCCCCATTTAAGAAGTGTTTCGGGATGCATCCTAAAGGTTAAATTTTCTCTGCATTTCATTTTCCCCATCAATATTTCTCCATTGCATTAAACAGACAGTATACATTTTCTGAATGTCTTAAATGGGGGGTGTGGTGGCAGAGTGGGTTGGACCGGGTCCTGCTCTCTGGTGGGTCTGGGGTTTGAGTCCTGCTTGGGGTGCCTTGCGATGGACTGGCGTCCCATCCTGGGTGTGTCCCCTCCCCCTCCAGCCTTATG
This sequence comes from Scleropages formosus, assembly GCF_900964775.1. Classification (NCBI taxonomy): domain Eukaryota; kingdom Metazoa; phylum Chordata; class Actinopteri; order Osteoglossiformes; family Osteoglossidae; genus Scleropages; species Scleropages formosus. The sequence continues at coordinate 13,169,408 of NC_041806.1, forward strand.
CTCTGTGTTGCCGGGCCGGCTACCCGTGACCCTGAATGGGACAAGCAGTTCAGAAAGTGTGTGTGTGAATGTCTTAACTTTTACATTACACTAGAACATATTAATCACTTGAAAATATTAACTACTTAAAGATATTTTTACACCATACTTGAACAAACAATTTTTCACACCACACCAATGACATCAACAAATTCTGCCAAGAAGGCTCCCATGGCTGGTACTAACATGAAGGGGAAAAGTAGTGTGATCAGCACTCTCCCTACATGTCTTCAAAGTCTTCAAGTAATCCCTAAAAGTCAACAGTATGAGGTCAAAGAACAACAGTCCATTGCATTGGTTGCTGAACACCTCTTTAATGGTGGGAAAAAGAAATTAATGTACATGTTCTGGAGTCAAGAAATCAAGACCCTCTAGCACTACACACACATTTTCAGAACCGCTTGTCCCATACAGGGTCACAGGGGAACCAGAGCCTACCCAGCAACACAGGGCGTAAGGCTGGAGGGGACACACCCAGGACAGGACGCCAGTCCGTCACAAGGCACCCCAAGCGGGACTCAAACCCCAGACCCACCAGAGAGCAGGACTGTGGTCCAACCCACTGCGCCACCGCACCACCGCGTCCTCCTCTAGCACTACCTAACTGGGAAATGGAAGCAGTGAGGAGCTGCTGGCTGTCCATGTGACAGACTTGACATGTTATTTTTTACTGTTCCCACTATCATTCTGCACTACTGCATTCCTGCCATCACCACTACTTCCTTTTAATTACATTAATGGATCCCCTGTACAGCAGCACTGAGAGGATAAACACCCCCAGCGAATCTACAAGGACTGGGAGAGAGAGAGAGAGAGAGGTCGCTCTGCGGGTACATACTGGGCAATCATGATGCCATGGGCCTTATTAAAAATCCACAGAAAACCTTGTTCTCCACCAATCTCAGTGGACTCTCTAGTACCCCTGCAGGCAGACTTATCCATCAGCTCTAAGATGACACTCCTCCCACTGTGTGCCTGAGAATCTCATCCCCATGTTTAACCATGGTTTGACCATCATCTGCATAGGTGGCCCTGTTCTCCACAATGATACTCTCTGCTGAAATGATGCACCATGGGAAATACCAGCAGCTGGTCACTCAAAGAGCCATGTTGCTGTCTCCTGCGATGCTAATATACCTCTCAGGTCCTGCTGGTTGAGATCTGAACATGAGACACCTGGACCTGCTCAAAGTAGTGTCTACCTCGGGGAAGATGGAAAAGAGTTCATTAATATCACCTTCCTCATATTAATCTGAACACTAGACATATTAAGTGTTGTTCTGATTGCTGAGACTGGCAAAGTTCAGGATGACAGTATTCATCTTAGTGATCTATTAGTTCTGTGATTAATGAATGCACTTCACACACACACACTTTCAGAACTGCTTGTCCCATACAGGGAACCAGAGCCTACCCGGTAACACAGGGCATAAGGCCAGAGGGGGAAGGGACACACCCAGGACAGGACACCAGTCTGTCGCAAAGCACCCCAAGCAGGCCTTGAACCCCAGACCCACTGCAGAGCAGGACCGTGGTCCAACCCACTGCGCCACTGCACCCCCTCCAAATGCACTTCAGCAAGAAGCAATTTATTTTCACTAATCTGAATTCAATTAGAATAAACAGGTTAGATTAACAGTGGTTTATACTGTTACACACAGACACTCTGGATGAATATGCACTCACATACACCTCACCCAAAAGCAACAGACTTTAATAGTCATACTTTTAAAAATGCAGATGTACAAAAGAGCCTAAAGAAGCATTCAGCAGTGAATCAGTCAACTTTTTACACACGCAGACACGCTCAGCCGCAGTTATGGGTTCATCGTTGACCTTGTATTTCTCATGAAGGGACCACCATAGCCACACCTCCATTGTGCTCAGCTGCCATAGCAACCCTCTGTGGCCCACAGCCAAGCCACGTAATGCCTTTATATCTTTTATGGGCCCTTGATGAGTGTGTGCCAGGCCGCAGAAGTCCCCACCCATCCCTGGCCCCTCATCCCAGCAGCATCCCTGTCAGAGGTGGAAATCACCATCAGGAGTCTGTGGGGGGCTGTGGAACAGTACTACTGTGCTCCCCTCCCTAGTAATAACATAGTAATAACAGATTAATAACACAGAGATGTTTTTCTTTGGGTTCCTATGAAGGTGCTATACTTAGAACTTCAGCCCTGTGAGTCACAGCGTATGGGAACAATTAGGGCAGGAGGGCAGGGCCTCCGCACGCATATGTACACACAGTCACTCATACACACACAGAGACACACACGGAGACACACACTCATTCACACACTCTCTCATACTCATTCCCACACACACAGGCTCACTCGCTCGTATACACAGAGACACACACTCTCATACTGATTCACACACTCACTCTCTCTCACACACGGAGACACACTCACACTCATTCACACACTCACTCACACACACACACACACACACACACACAGATGCATACACTCTTGCCCACTCTTTCACACTCATATACACACACAGACATACATACTCTCATACATCAACACACACAGTCACATACTCATACACACATGCACAGAGGCGCACACACACTGAAGTCTGCACAGGGCCTGGCCTTTTAAAAGGAACAAGTATCAGTCAGATCAGCAGTAAGTGCCACTAGATCAGCAGTATTGAGCAAATCCTTACAGCAGGTAAACGCATGAGGAGATACATTAATGACCAATTCCGTGACCTGAGGTGCCCCCTGATGGCATCCTCGTTAATGACCCTCCACTTTCCTGTAATGATGCCAGCACTAATGACCCAGTATCTCTTCTCAATGGTACCCTAGTACTAGAAGAGCTTCACTGAGCTCTCATACTCTTACAGGTACCACAGCTACTGGTGGCTCTCCTCTCTTCACAGAAAATTCTTCAGTGTAGACAATGTCCTGTTCAAGAAGGACATAATGCCTCTGCCTTCAGTTAGATGCCATGTCAATGATTATGGAGAAGGAAGGCTGGCAGTGAAGGGCAGTGGGACAACCAGGAGGGTCATTGCACTACACCAATCAGTACACATTTCCATGACTTTTGATCTCTGACTTACTCTGTGTGGAGTTAAGCCTGTCCTTCTAACACGTGTTGCAGGAATGTACTGCAAAAGGACAGAACACCCATGGACGCTTGTCAAGACACAGACCACCTTACAGAAAAACATATATATGGAAAATATATAGAAAAAAATTGTATAGAAAAATACAAATAGAAAAAAACAAAAAAATAGCACTTTTTGGGTCCGGAAGAATGCAGGTGTCACGCGGAACCGAGGACACCAGGATGGCTGGACCCAAGTGCAGGATCATTCATCAGAAATCAAGGGGTCAGGCGAGTTCTTGTTGTCGAAGACGGGCGAAGAGTCAGTCAATCGGCGGTCAGAGTGAGAGCAAGGATCCAAGGACATGATCAGGGGACGAAGCGAAGGGTTGAAAACCAGAGAACGAATACATGAAGCAAGGGATGAGGAAGAACAGGATATAGTACAGGAGGAAGGTTGTCTCAAATGAGATTCCACAAGGGAATGGGAGCAGAGGGGGGTCTTTCAAGGGTATGTGTGCTGATAGGTGTCTGGTGCTTGATTTGTGTCAGGTGCTGTCAATGATGCGGGCGTGGACGTGACAGCAGGATGCAGCAGCCATTTCGGATCCAAAACATGATATTTTTTTTGTTTTTTTCTGTACTTTTTTATGGCACATGTACATCGGAGCAACCGGTGTTCATGTCTACCATTGCCAGACACTTCTACAGTACAACAATAAACCAAGAACTAACCTGCATGATGATCTACTGGAGAAGCTATATGATCTTGGCTTGCTGCAGGGACCAGGCCTCCAGTCCTCAGCGTCACCTGATGGCAGCTGCCGGGGGGAAGGGACGTCGTAAGCTGTGTGCAAGGAAGCAGAACCACGGCAAGAGGGTAGGGGTCAGTGCTAGGCTAAAAGCAAACTCTAGCCAGCCAGCTCTCCCATCGGTCCTGCTCTCCAATGTCTGTTCCCTGGATAATAAATTGGACTACATCTGACTCCAGCAGACTACACGGCGTGAGTTTAGAGACTGCTGCGTCTTTGTTTTCATGGAGATATGGCTCAGCAACAGAGTTCCAGGCACCGCCATTCAACTAGATGGGCTTGCCACGTTTCGTGCCGACAGAAATTTAGCCCTGTGCGGTAAGGTTTGCGATGGCAATTTGTGTGTTTACATCAACATGGAATGGTGCCAGAACTTGGTGCTAGTCTTAAGGTACTGCTCATCGCTGGTGGACTTTGTGACTGTTAGATGCAGACCATTCTTTTTACCGCAGGAATTCACTATGTCCTTGTAGTGGGAATATACATTCCTCCAGCACTAATGCTAAGGAGGCTCTCTTGGAGCTGTATGGGGCTATTACTGAACTGCAGAATGCACACCCTGACGAAGTGTTTATCGTCACTGGAGACTTCAATCATGTGGATCTCAAGTCAGTGCTCCTGAAGTTCTATCAGCATGTGGACTTCGCAACAAAAGGGGCAAACGTTGTATCTTGTTTACACAAACACCCCCAGTGTGTACCGGGCAGAGCCCCGCCTCCATCTCGGCTACTCAGACCACATCTCTGTTATGCTATTCCCAGCATACAGACCGCTCGTCAAACCAGTTCTGAAGCAGGTGAAATCCTGGTCAGCAGAAGCCATCTCTGCTCTTCAGGACTGTTTTGAACACACTGACTGGGACATGTTCAGGGAGGCTGAAACCAGTGGTGACTCCACCAACTTGGAGGAATACATAGCATCAGAGACCAGCTACATCAGAAAATGCATTCATGACATCACTGTCTCCAAGATCATCACTACACGCCCCAATCTGAAGCCGTGGATGACTGTGAAGGTGTGTGGGCTGTTGAGGAGGACCCGCGACTCTGCCTTTAGAGCAGGTGACAAGGTGGCCCTAAAAACAGCAAAGGCCAAACTGTCCCGGACCATTGAAGAGACAAAGATCACACAAGGCCAGAGAATCCTCAGCCACTTCAAGAACAGCGGCAACACATGGTGCGTGTGGAAGGGCATGGAGGCCATCACCAATCACAGGACATCGCCACCTGCCTGTGACAGTGATGCCTCCCTTCCAGATGCAATGAATGACTACTATGCTCAGTTTGTGGTGCAAAATGACATGGTGGCAAGGAAGATCACCCCTCCTCCCAACAACCAGGTGCTGTGTCTTACCACGGCTCATGTGAGGAAAACTCTATACAGAGTCAACCCACGGAAGGCTGCTGGACCAGACAACATTCTTGGCAGAGTGCTCAGAGGAGGTGCAGACCAGCTGGCAGATGTTCTTACTGAGATCTTCAACATCTCCCTGAGCAGTGCAATTATTCCAACATGCTTCAAGGCCACCACCATTGTCTCCTGCCAAAGAAGTCTCCTGTGTGCTGCCTCAATGACTGCCTCTCGTCGCACTCACATCCATCATCATAAAGTACTTTGAGAGGCTCATCATGAGGCACATTAAGACTCTGCTGCCCCCCTCACTGGACCCCCTGCAGTTCACGTATTGTCCCAAGTGCTAAACAGATGCTGCCATCGCCACCACCCTCCATCTGGCCCTCACCCACCTGGACACCAAGGACACGTATGTTCGAATGCTGTTCATAGACATTCAGTACAATCATTTCTCAGCACCTGATTGGAAAGCTGAGCCTGCTGGGCTTGAATACCTCTGTCTGCAACTGGATCCTGGACTTCCTGACTGGGAGACCTCAGTCAGTCCAGATCAGGAGCAGCATCTCCTGCACCACCACAATGAGCACTGGGGACCCCAGGGCTGTGTGCTCAGTCTACTGATGTTCACTCTGCTGACTTACGACTGTGCAGCAATGCACAGCTCGAACCACATCATCAAGTTCTCCAATGACACGACTGTGGTGGGTCTCATCAGCAAGAATGAGAAGTCAGCATATAGAGAGGAGGTGCAGCGGTCAACAGACTGGTGCAGAGCCAACAACTTGTACCTGAATGTGGACAAAACAAAAGACATGGTTGTTGACTGAAGGCGAGCACGGAGCAACCACTCTACATTGAACATCAATGGCTCCTCCATGGGGATTGTCAAGAGCACCAAATTTCTACGCGTTCATGTGGCAGAGAACCTCACCTGGTCCCTCAACACCAGCTCCATAGCCAAGAAAGCCCAGTGGCATCTCTGCTTTCTGGGAAGGATGAGGAAAGCCCATCTCCCACACCCCATCCTCATTACATTCTACAGAGGGACTACGAGAGCATCCTGAGTAGCTGTATCACTGCCTGCTTTGGAAATTGCACTTTTTCGGATTGCAAGATCCTGCAGCGGATGGTGGGGACAGCTGAGAAGATCATCGGGGTCATTCCCCACCTCCCTCATCGCAGACATTTACATCACATGCTGCATCCGCAAAGCCACCAGCATTGCGGACAACCCCACGCACCCCTCACACAAACTCTTCACCCTCCTGCCATCTGGCAAAAGCTACAGAAGCATTTGGGCCCTCACAGCCAGACTGTGTAACAGTTTTTTCCCCCAAGCCATCAGACTCCTCAATACCTCATGACTGGACTGACACCAACCCACACACATACACACACACAGACTCACACAGAGACCACACACCATTCCACTCCCTTTGCAATTTTTTTGCACAGTTCATCTACTGAACTAACCAACTTTTTGTTGCTAATTAGCATGTTTATATCTGTAGTATTATTATTATACAGATATAAGCATGCTAAGTGCACAAGATTGTGTGTGTGTGTGTGTGTGTGTGTGTGTGTGTATGTGAATAGTGCAGATTATTTTGTTCTGAACGTCTCTTTTGAAAACAGTTTTTTTTTTTTACCGCCACCTTCTGGTCGTATCTGCACACTGCCAAAATGTTTAATTATTCAGAAGAAACTGTTCAGATCTGCAGCACTTTGTAACTTTGGATGTTCATAATATAGTTTTACAAACCAAATATCCGACGGACAAAAGGCCAGTTCTATTCAAGAAAGGGCAAAGGATGCTTCTAAAGTAAATTGCCAGAAGAATCTCCAGAGATGCCCATATAGGAGCGAAAGCTGCTGTTTGAAATACAGTTGTAGTTTAGTGTCCAACTGGGGGATTCACATCTACCTGACAATCACAAAACCTAACACAGAATCATGGCGGGCCTGGCTTGCCCTCTCATTGGTGATTTGTCCGAGTCTCTGTCAATCACACTACAACGTCTTTGAACAATTGACGATCAGCCTCAACACATATTGTCGGCAGCATGGTGACACAGCGAGTCTGGGTGGTGCTAGAGGACATGAGTTCAATTCCCCGCTCTGTCTGTGTGGAGTTTGCATGTTCTCCCAGTGTCTGCGTGGTTTTCCTCCCACAATACAAAGAAATTCTGTTCAGGTTCACCCATAGTGTGTGAGTGATAGAGAGTCTGTTCCACTGATGTATAGCTGAGTGACCCATGATTGTAAGTCTCCTTGGTGAATAAAGGTATGGGCTGGTAATACTACATGGAGTTGGGTGGAAGTTGCTTTGGAGAAAAGTGTCAGCTAAATGAAAGAATGTAAATATATAATAAACATTCATATCATCGGCCTTTGAGTGGTTGACGTACGAAAAGGTGGGTACAGGGGACTACAAGGATACAAGTTGTGGTACTTTTCATTTGAGCTGTTTGTTTTACTCACTTTTTATTAATTTCCTAGTACACTTAGGGTTTTTAAATCTGAACTGTGCATTCTTAATGTGGTTATTTACAATTCCTTTTTAACCTCTAAATTCACAGTTTGATTGTAATTGTAATGACCCGTGTTACTGTGTTTAGGCAGGAAGATTTGTTTAATGTAAATAGTTACATTATGGGAAAAATGTGGAATGTAAGTGCGAAACCACTGGGGGCACTTCTCCGGGAAAGGATGGGGTGACCAGGTTTGCCAGTGTGTTATGGAGAGCCTGGGTGCGCATTCATTACAAAGGAATACTGATTGGAAAAATAAAAAAACTGGTTTATTTTGCTTCTCGGCCTTTTGGCTAAGATCAAGTGCAGCACCGCAGTTTTGTCACCAGGGGGCATGAGAGAGCTTTTCTACAGCATACCCTTTCAAGGGCTTTCCACATCATTTTCAACTCGCCCATGGATTGCCCCGGGGGGGGGGGTGAAGCCAACACAGACATCAATGGGGGAGGTCGGTGATGGGAATGAAGACGACGACTACAACTATAGCCAGCATGAAGACGACGACAGCCTCGGCAGAGAAGACAACAGCGAGGACGAAGACGACCGCTGGAGGGCAGGTGAGGCCATCTTCCTCAGGGAAAGCAGCATAACGCAACACCGATGCTGGCAGGAGGAGGATCAGTGGTGGAGGTGGCGGCAGCGGCAGACCTGAACATCACGGCAGAGCCAATGAGGGAGGAGATGAGAACTGTAAGGGTGGAAGCGAGGACGGCCTCACCTGCAGAAGAGGCGGCCAGGCCCGAGAAGAGCCCTGCTGCCCCGGGTGGATCTCCAGAGGAGAAGGAGCAGTCTGCATTACTAGTGGCTCCTAGGATGAAGCACACTACTCGCTTCAGATGGCAAAATTCGGAGACAGCGGAGGACTTCCCGGATCATGCAGGGTTCATTAGGGAAGTCATCTTTAGAAAGTTGGGTCTGGCTTCCGCACAAGTTGTGTGCATCCAAAGGAATGGACTCCAGCGATTTATTGACGTCACCATTCTCGCAGATGAAACCTACCAGAAAATAGTAGAAATTTGTAAGAAGGAGAAGGACAGGGGGTTGAAGCAATACAAGATTGAGCACCTTTGGTGGACAGATAGAAAGATAATCACTGTCCAAGTCTTCAACCCCTTCGTCCCCTCCGAGGCCATCTGTGCTTTTCTTTAGCGCCACGTCAACCTCCTACTGGGCCACAGGGATATCTAAGATGAGTTTGGCATATGGAACGGGTGCAGGCAGTTTCAGGCATGCCTGCGTCCCGACCCTGTGGCCCCTGACAGACTCCATCATCCTCCAGCATATTTTACTATACAAAATAGTAAGGCTTACCTCTTTTATCCCCAGCAGCCTCCCTTCTGCATGCTCTGCCAGGGTCAGGGGCATACAGCAGAAACGTGCAGAAACGTGCAAAAACATGAAATGTAGGAACTGCTTAGAGACCGGACATTTCTCCAGGGACTGCAAGGGTCCCTGCTGCTGCAACATTTGCAGCAGCGAAGACCACCGGGCCCGTCTCTGTCCGCAGTACAGATCCTTGTATGCAGATGCCCTGTCTGGAAGCGGGGTATCTGCGGAGCAGGGTCTTCAGGCATTAACATTGGTGGATAACAAAACCAAAGTGATGGAAATTGCGGCAGTGCAGCGGTGGAAATTGCGGCGGGGGCTGGAGAAGCTCTTGGCGAAGCCAATGATGTCCTGGGTGCAAGCCCTGCCCCTCTACCCTGGCAGAGATTCAAAAGCGGAAAAAAGAAGACTCCACTCCAAAGAAAAGAAAAGGTCTGGAAGGGAAGCTGAGGCACCAGAGGGGGGCCTCCTGCCAGCCAGGGCCCCTTCAGAAGAAGGCCAAGAGCGTTCCTCCTCTCCGGAGGAGATGGATGCCGTGTGGGCCCTGCGTGGCTCCCCATCAACGTCACTGCGTTGGTGATCGTCGTACGAGGATGGACGAGTGACGCCCAACTCAGAGGCATATCTGCCAAACAGGGACTCTAGCGGGGCAGCAGCGGCGGTGTGCTCTGGGGAGGAAGTCTTAATGGATTGAAAAAGGGCCGGTTTTTAATTTTATTTTAGTGTTATTGTTTTATTTGGTTTTTTAACAACGCACCCCAATGGCTGATTTTAAAATTTTAATTCAACGTCGGGGGGTTAAAAAACAAAGTAAAAAGAACTGCTTTGTTTAACCAGTTAACCAGTCCTATGCCTTCAACCTGCGTTTTTTGAAGGAAGTCCACCTCCGGGACCAGCGGGACGTCACTCTCTTCTCTCAAGAATGGAGTAAAGGTGAGTCCTACTGAAGCGTAGGTGGCGTCCACTCTACAGTTGTGGGAATACTTTCTGGGGACCGCGCTTTTGAGAAGGTAAGGCCTTTCATTGTTCATGCCGGCTGAGTGTTGGGGGTAGACGTCACGTGAAAAAGTTTACACTTACGTGTTCTTTGCGTCTATGCTCTGGTGGTCAAGTCCCGCGTCACTCTGTTTGACGAGTTGGTCCCTCATTGTGTGACCGATAGACGTCAAATAATAGGAAGAAACTTTGGTATTTTTCTTGAGGAGAAGGACGATGCTAGTATTAAACATTTTAAAAACTTTATTAGCAGTTTTAACCTCACTAACTGTTTTAGGAAATGCACTGATCCAGGTATTATGCAGCAGCCGCAGTGCCTGTAGTCATTTAGATTACATTTTAGCATCGCCTATCGACTATCAACTCCTTTGTTTTGTTGACATTGAGGGAGAGATTGTTAGAGATAGTATCCTACTGAGTAGACTTGAAAACCTGGTTGGACTTAGGGATACTGTCTTGAAGTGGTTTGACTCTTATTTAGCTAACCTGCGAGCAAAGCACCTCCTCTCCTGTGGAACCAAGAAGCCCAACAAGCCTTCAAGACCCTCAAGGATAAACTTACGACAGCCCCCATCCTGTATCAACCAGACCCAGAGTTGCCGTTCGTGGTGGAGGTGGATGCCTCAGAGTCAGGGGTAGGGGCAGTTCTCTCCCAGAGGCAAGGTAAGCCCGCTAAGTTGTACCCTTGTGCCTTCTTTTCCAGATAGCTGTCCACTGCCGAACGAAATGATAACATTGGGAATAGAGAATTACTAGCAATGAAGTTAGCCCTGGAAGAGTGGCGAAACTGGTTGGAAGGAGCACAACACCCCTTTTTGGTACTTACGCACCACAAGAACTTACAGTACTTGCAGACAGCACGGCGTCTCAACTCGCGTCAGGCCAGGTGGACACTGTTCTTTTCTCGGTTCAATTTTACTGTTACATACCGGCCAGGCCCTAGGAACACCAAAGTGGACACCCTGTCTCGACTCCATGATGAAAAGCAGGATGTTCCACACCCAGACTATATCCTTCCCAGGTCCTGCTTCGTGGCACCTGTTTCAGTGGGACTTCACCCAAGACCTCACCCAAGTGCAAAACTCAGACCCCAAACCACCAGGTAAACCTTCCGGAAAACAATACGTTCCCCCAGGTCTGTGAACTACGCTCGTGCAATGGGCCCATGACCATCCAGCCGCGGGCCACCCGGGGTTTGGGAAGACCCAGGCCAGAATACAGCAGCAGTACTGGTGGCCGTCCCTCCTGGAGGACGTACAGGACTACGTCCGGGCTTGTCCAGTCTGCACACAGTCCAAGGCTTCAACTCAGAAACCAGCAGGGCTCCTGGAGCCCCTACCTGTGTCCAACCGTCCCTGGTCACATATAGCAGTGGACTTCTTGGTAGACCTACCTCCGTCAGAAGGTAAGACCACCATATTAACTGTCATAGATTGGTTCTCCAAAGGCTGTCACTTGATTCCCCTGCCCAAGCTCCCTTCCACCTTGGAGACCGCAGAGATGCTTTTCCATCACGTCTTTCGGCTCTACGGTTTACCGGAAGACATAGTGTCCGACCGGGGACCCTCGGTTCACCTCCCGTGTCTGGAAGGCTTTTTCGACAAACCTCGGGGTCTCGGTGAGTATGACTTCGGGATATCACCCTTTAAGCCAATGGGCAGGTGGAATGACAGCAACAAGATATCGGACGGTTTCTATGAAGTTACTGCCTGGAGCGCCCTAATCATTGGGTTTGATACCTTCCATGGGCAGAATATGCCCATAACACACTGACCCATACCTCTACAGGTGTCTCTCTGTTCCAGTGCATCCTGGGGTACCAGCCACCTCTGTTCCCCTGGCAACCGGGCTCCTGCGATGTGCCTGCTGTGGACTCCTGGTATCGGACCAGCAGTGAGGTATGGGCAGCCGTAAGACGACACCTCCTCAGAACTCAAGCCCGGATCAAACATCATGCCGATCGACATCGACGAGCCCTCTCCTTTACACCAGGACAGAGGGTATGGTTGTCAACCTGGGGTCTCCAAGGACCCTACATGTTGAAGAAACTTAGCCCGAAGTACATTGGACCCTTCAAAGTCACCCGCCGATTAACCCCAGTCTCGTACCACCTGCAGCTGCCCCAGCATCTATGGACTCACCCAATGTTCCACGTATCCTTCCTCAAGCCCTTGGCCACCTCCTTACACCAGCCAGCACCAGCGGCGCTGGCCCTGATACACCTGCCAGACGGGGGCATACCGGCTTATGTTGTTAAGGTGCTCCTGGACTCCCGGCGCCACAGTGGGGTCTTTCAGTATCTGGTAGACTGGGAAGGATACGGGCCAGAGGAATGATGTTGGGTGGCAGTGCGAGATATCCTGGACCCTAGCCTCATTGCTGACTTCCACAGGGATCATCCAGACCCGTCCTCCTGGTCGCCCTCGTACATCGGGGGCCGCTCCTGGAGGGGGGGGTACTGCCACGCCCACACCCTCGAGCTGATGTGGAGCACTTGGGTTGCGGCACAGACTAGGGCATAAAAGGCTGCGTCAGACCACCAGCTGATGCGGAACCTTGCTCAACCTTGTTGTTAGCGATCTCCTAGCCTCTTGCGCCACTCCTTCCCCAATCCCGTCCCTTGCTTCTACTTTCCTATACCTCCTTAGGATCATCGACCTCTTGCCTGTGTACTGACCTTGCCTTTTGGATTCTCCTTGTAACGACGTTCGCGCTTCAAAGACCGATTGCCTGTCCTTTGACCTCTGCTCTTGGATTTCCCTGAATAAACCACAAATCCCGCTCTACACTTGGGTCTGCCGCTTCCTTCCGGAACCAGCCATGACAAACATTCTCCCAAAAGAGGATCATCAAAGTGTGTTTTAGCAAAATTCAGACAAGTTCTTCTAGGTTAGATTATAAATGCAGTTTCATAGATTTGGGGAAATCTACTACGGGGCAAGTACATTTTCACACAGGCCCAGTCACCGTGATGAATAAGGTGAGTAGGCTGGTAAGACAACATAGCGTTCATTGGAAGTCGCTTTGGAAAAAAGCATCTGGTGAATAAATAAATGTAAATGTATTGGATAACTTTTTGCTTCAATAAATAACATTATCATTTAAAAACTGTATTTTGTGTTTACTCAGGTTGCCTTTGTTTTATGTTAGATTTTAATTTCTGAAAGAATTTAGTATGAGATGTATACAAAAAGAGAAGTAATCAGGATGTGGGCAAATACTTTTTCACAGCACTGTATGGTGCTGGTGTGGTGGTGCAGTGGGTTGGCCTGGGTCCTCCTCTCTGGTGGGTCTGGAGTTTGAGTCCCGCTTGGGGTGCCTTGCGGTGGACCGGCGTCCCATCCTGGGTGTGTCCCCTCCCCCTCCGGTCTAATGCCCTGAGTTTCCAGGTAGGCTCCGGTTCCCTGTGACCCCATATGGGACAAGCGGTTTGGAAAATGTGTGCGTATGGTGCTGTGCCATCTATGGTCCTGTGCAGCAATGCTCACATTCCATAAGCAGAGAAAAGTAACATTTCAGAGGGATCCATTTAGAATCCTATGAGTGTATGTGTGGGCTTTGCCATTTAGACAGGTTAGAACAGTTCAGATCCCACTGGTGTGGAAGAATAGCAAGGAATCTTATGACCACTAAAGTAAAATATTTAATTAATACAGTTGAGATTCTGTCAAAATGCCACACAGAATACTGCCAGCAATTGGAAATCACAAAGTGCTTTGAGGTACCCCCCAAAAGAGGACAGATATTTATGTCCAGAGAGGCCTATGTCCACCATGGTTGGGGCTTATGATATTTATTTGAACCCTGGGGGCTGACCTTGCTGAGAATGTTGTGTTTCAGCTTGAGCACAGTCAGTCTGAACTGTTCACACATGTGCATTGAAATGATGCAAAACTGGAGTAATTCATACCAAAATCTTGTTTAAAAAAAGCACTTTTTTTCATAGTTTATGAATAATTCCTGAGTTTGACACCTTTCAGTCTCTGAAACACACATACACACACACACCCATTGACTGAAACTGCTTGTCCCAAGTAGGGCTGCGGCAAGCCAGAGCCTAACCTGGCAGCAGAGGGCACAAGGCTGGAGGGGACACACTCAGGACAGGATGCCAGTCTGTCACAAGGCTCTTTCCAAAAACCCTGTTTATCAACAAAGATGTAAACACATTGACATTAGGTACCACTTTATTCAATCAGCAATCACACACATTTTCTGAACCGCTTATCCCACTTGGGGTCACAGGGAGCCAGAGCCTAACCCAGCAACACAGGGAATAGGGCTGGAGGGGACGCACCCAGGACAGGACGCCAGTCTGTCGCAAGGCACCCCAGGCAGGACTCGAACCCCAGACTCACCCGAGAGCAGGACCTGGTCCAACCCACTACACCACCACGCACCCCCTGATCAGCAATCAGTGATGGTAAAATAATAATTGAGCACTGTCCAAGAACAGAAATGGTTTCAGATGTGATGACTAAACAGGGGGTGCAGTGGCGCAGTGGGTTGGACCACACTCGTGCTCTCTGGTGGGTCTGGGGTTCAATTCCCGCTTGGGGTGTCTTGCGACGGACTGGCGTCCCCTCCACCCTTACACCCTGTGTTACCGGGTAGGCTCCTGTGACCCCGTATGGGACAAGTGGTTCTGAAAATGTGTGTGTGTGATGACTAAACCAATGACGAAGTACAAGAAAGAAAAGTTTGAACGCTTTATGTTTGGGACATAAATGTCATTGATACAGGGATATAACTGTATGTTATATTGCAAATAGGCCTGTAGCGAATGAGAGCAAATGGGGGTGTTGGAAGTTTTATACAGTGTACTCTCATGTTGGTGACATACTGATTACATGACTTTTGTACATGTGTTCTGATGAAGCACATATGTAAATAAATGTTCTTCTCTTTCAGTTTAAGGAAACCGATGGTGTGAGCATGTATTTTGTTACCTCTGTTAATTATAATTCATTTACCACTTCTCTAACACATAGATGGCTGCACCAACAAACACAGGAAGTTTGTTCCTCCACATCTGGGCCAAACCTGAAAATTTACATCATTTAGAGTTTGGATCCCTGTGAAGATAAGGAGCTCAGTGCTCTTCCTGGGCTCTAGTGAGTGATGAGATCCTGTAGGTATTGGGGAGCAGGTTCACTGATGGTCCTTTAGGCTGTGACCAGAGTGTTGGACTCAATAGAGGCAGAAATGGGAAGTCAATAAACAGAGATAAAGAATGGAGATGTATTAATATTGAACAAGACACCTGTCATTGGTAACTTTCATAGACCCAAAACGACCAGATCCCGTAAAAACTGTAAACTGTGCAAACTGTCGGAAGATATCTGTCCTGCAGACAAGGCTGCAACCTTTATTTGACTGGGGAACATATGCAGTGGCGTGGCGTAGGAACGGTTCAACGGGACCGGTTTCCCCGTCGGACGCAAAACACTTGTGGACCACGCTTTTCCGGCGCGAGAAATGGACGGATCTGCAGACTGTTTTTAACTTGTTTATTATTTCCGTCCCGCGTTAGCTTACTTTCTCTGTTTTTATGTGGTTTAATTTTCACGATGATCTGAACCTCAGAAGACTGTCAGTGAACTTGTACACTTTTCTTCGCTCTTCCCGTGTAAGTTGTAAAAACTTTGTAAGAAAGATAGTTGAACTATCGTTATTCACTTATGA
Organism: Scleropages formosus; assembly: GCF_900964775.1. NCBI lineage: Eukaryota > Metazoa > Chordata > Actinopteri > Osteoglossiformes > Osteoglossidae > Scleropages > Scleropages formosus. The sequence goes on from NC_041806.1 coordinate 13,185,212, forward strand.
CTGGCCACGTGACGGAGGAAAGGAACAAAAACTCCCAACTGAAACGTCGCGGGACAAAAAAACGTGGGGGTTCAAGTGCCATTACTTTATTCCATTTTTCCATTATTCTTTAGACTTCTAAGCCAGTTTACAATAAATATGGCATTGCCAATTGCTGTATGGTAGCTTGAATCCCCAGCTCAGCATGCATGCCCGGTATCTCGTCCATGCAGTTGGTCATCATCTTCAGTCAGTATGGGGTGCATCTGTGACTGCCGCCCGGCATCTTCAGGTCTTAATTGTAGGGAGCCAATGCTCAACAAGAAGAAATTGTTAGTAATTTATAACTTAAATAAATAAATTGAATATGCTTTTGTATAGAGGTGGGAAAAACAAACACACAGCTATGTGGAATTACATTTCAGGGTGAAATGCCTGAGTAAACATGTAAGTCTTTAGACTGGATTTGAAGACTGAGATAGATGGGGCACTTCTGACAGTAACCGGTAGACTATTCCACATTTTAGGTGCTCGATAACTAAAGGCGTGACCTCTTACCGAGGTCTTATTGATCACAGGTACTTTAAGGTAACCTGCATCCCATGAACAAAGACATTGTCCTGGGATATAAGAATCAATAATCTCACCAAGGTAAGATGGAGCAATGCCATGCATGTACTGCCTTAGGTCAGAAGTAGGATTTTATAATCAACTCTAAATGTAACCAGGGGCCAGTGCAACAATTTAAGTACTGGTGTTATGTGGTCGTTCTTCCTAGTTCTAATAACAGTTCTCCCAGCAGCATTTTGTACCAGCTGTAGCCTGGATATAGTCTGGTATGAACAACCTGATAATAAAGCATTACAACAGTCCAACCTACTTGAAACAATAGCATGAACTAATTTCTCAGCAATTGTTTTTGTTAACAAAAAGTTAATTTTCTTCAGGAAGAACCACTGTGATTCAAATTTATTTTAGTCATTTCAAATCGATGGAATTTTTGTCTGGAAACAACTTTTACATTTACTGGAAATCGGACTGCCTTGAGTTGTTTTTGCTGTTTGTTTTTTGCTTTTGTATTTCTTGCTGATTGCAGAAGTGAAGTGTAATGGCTGGAAATTTAGAGTACGAAGGCAGACAGTCACCAGCTGGCAGGAACTGAACAGACCCGTTTACACAGTTTTTGCCTTTACATTCATTTATGGAGTCCCTGTTGGATGATTTACAGTGTTCAGCTACTTACACTCATTTACCCATTTATACAGAAGCATAATTTTTACTCTGTCAGTTCAGGGTAAATATCTTGATCAAGGCTACTACAGCAGGAGGTGGGGTTTGAACCTGCATCATTCAAGTGCAAGACACATGCGCTAATGACTGTGCCAGCTGCTGACCCAGTTTTTACCATAATGTCAGATTGATTGCGAAACAATGTGTATGTTTTACCAGATGCTGAATGATGGCGAAAGATAGTGCAAAGGCAACAGGAGCCTGGATCGAGGCAATGATCCTGAGCTACGGCTCCCAGGACATCTGGCCAAGGGTCAAAGCCCGTATTTTAAGGGTACTTCCACTCCTTGGAACCCAAAGTCCTCCTGACGTTTACTGGCAGTGGCAGATGATGACCTGAACATTTTTCTCTCTGCAGATCAGCAAACCGCTCAATTTGCAGACGAAGCTGCTGGAGACATCAGGACACTTGATGTTTGTGTCTGATGACATGGTACAGATTCCAGGGATCCTCACAGCAGAAGCATGGAAGAAACTGCAGAAGTGAGGAGATACATAGGACATACCCAAGATTGAGATTTGTGAGCCCTGTATAATACTGTGCTGCTGCTGACATGGTTTCTCTGTTTGCCCACAGGACAGAAGAGCGTGAGTCGCTGATGAGCCTCAGTAACTCCGCTGTCTTGCTGTGCCGATACAGTGTGATGTTTCATGCAGAGCCAGAGGAGGTTAGCATAGACAGAGGTTTCCATGTCACACTGTGGTACACCAATCACAGACAGTGATTGGGTCAGGGCAGTAGTGACATCAAGTGTGCTTAATCTCTTTCCTTCACTCAGGATAAATCCCATTTCTTCATAAACATTGAGGAAATGATCAGCTTGGCATCTGACCCAATCAGGTGTAACATTCCCAAGTGGTGAGTGAAGTCTTTCCATCTCCAGTTCTCTTTGTTGACAGAAAACAGATCCAGGACAAGCACATGTCTGCTTCCTTAACCGCTGTGCTCCATAGAGGTTAAGGTACGGTAAGCCCTCAGCAATACAGTTGTACCTCCATGTCTTTTTCAGCACCACACTGCATACAGTCAGACGGAAGATTCATGAAGCTTGGCGGTGAGGGCGCGCACAGGGTTCCTACAAAAGACTATGGACTTGTTCAATTTGTCCACATGGGACAGTTTGTCCAGGAGACTCACACTGTTATTGAAGTCTGTGAAATTTTCCCTCAACTCTCCAGTGTCAGACTGTATTGTTCCTCCTACTGTTGTGTTTCAGGGCTCAGCAGGGCGATCGTTTGGCCGCTGTCACGGACACACAGTCAGGTTGGACACCCAGAAAACACCCACACACAATCACTGATACACAGAGAGATGCTCAGATACGAATCGATAGATGCTTACATGCATTTACATGTACATTTATTCATTTAGCAGACAGTTTTCTCCAAAATGACATACATCTCAAAGAACAATAAAAAGAGTGCATTCCATCAACAGAAGAAGAGATTCGGATGCAGACACATGATTCTAGAGTACAGTTGTTTTATCACACTACTGTATGGACAAGTGTACGTCACACAAGTACATCCATATTAAACAAATTGTTATTAAAAATTATTCAGCAAAATAAACACCTGCACGTGTATCAAGCTCTTACGAAATCAGAGGAGAAGTCTGAAAGAGGCGAGTTTTGAGACCCTTAAATTGAGAGAGATTCAACAGTTCTGAGGACACCTACGCTGTGAAAATGGGTAGATGTACATTTATCGCTGTGTGTTTGGAATCCGAACCAAAGTTAGGATCTGACCTCACAGTTTGCCCCAGCAACATTCCTCTGTCTCCAGCCTCACTGTTCTCTCTCCCCAGGGTTATATCTGACTGATCTAATGACCGAGTGGCGCAAGGACAAGATGAGGTTCCTGCTGAATGATGCAGCCAGCTGTCTGCAGGCCCCCTACTGCCCCTCGAGCCCACAGCCCTCCACCTCCTGGCAGACCCCTATACCTATGTTGCTCCACCTACACCTGAACACTGGCTGGGATGTGGACAGAGTGCAGTACAAGGTAAGCCTTGATGGAACAGGGAGGTCATGTAGCCACAGGTCAGACGATCCCTGCATCCTCCTGGAGTTCAGCATCACAGTTTCAATGGCGTTACATGCGTGTGTTTGTGTGTATGAGAGACGTTTGTGCCCGTGCCCATATCTGACTCTACTACTGTTGGTCTCAGGGTGTTGACCCCTTCGTCGTTCCCTCCTCTCTCCTTCACATCCCTGAGGAACAGAGGCAGAGCCTTGTCACACAGCCAGGTTAGAGAAATCCCCCCTGCGAGGAGCTGCGAGACGCAGCTGAGTCTGAGAGGTGTAAAAGTTTTCTGCTGTTCTTTACTCTGTGCTTTTGCTCAGGGGCAGTAGAGGTGAGGGAGGAGCTGAGTCATGTGACCTCAGCATGTGGGTATAGCCCTCAGGACGACCCAGCTGCTGGCAGAGACGGACACACTGCAAACAATGGTATAGCCAACCCAAATGTGGGATGGGTGTTGGGGGGGGGGGAACTCTGCCTTCACACTGATCTTGTTGCTCTCCTGCTCTTCCTGTGCTCAGCAGAGGACCTGGAATCGTCTCTCCTGTGCGAGGATCTGCAGGATGAGCAGCCTGCCAACCCCTGGGACATGTTTGGCTCGGCCGGCATTGACACATCCTTGCTGCTCCCTACTCAGGTTATGACAGGTAGGAAATGGGAGGTAGAGCTCTGCTCTGTATGCACACACAGGCTGTAGCTATCCCTGTTGCTCTGATTCTCTCCCTCAGAGTCTGTGGCCCGGGACGAAGTCTCTCTGGATGACATACCCAGTGCTGCTGTCTCATGTGCTGGACCACCCAGAGCAGTGAGCACACAGACCCCCTTTGGGGACAGTGAGGAGCTCTTCACACCTTCAGACTCCAGTAGTAAGTGGAAGGACAATGTCAGTGTAGGGCCCCTTTGGAACCTCTCTAGGGCTGCCCACTCAGCAACAGGCCCCCCTTCCCTGCCCTTACCCTTGTCCCTGCAACAGTCAGAAGACCACAGTCTACTGCCATATCAGAGACCCCACCTATCCAGCTCCTCCTCCTCCAGTGGAGAGCCTTGTATCAGTGCCTCCCAGGCTGTGGAGAACAAAGGCCCAGTTAGGAGAAGTTTCTGCAAAGCTAACAAGGGGCAGCAGACTCTTCCAGAGAAAGATGCCAGAACTCAGGGTGGATCTGCAGAGGTACCTGGGGCCAGGAGCCTGAGGCCATGGCTACTGGGGACACCAGCCTGCTATAGGACCCCAAGGTTGGGGCTGAGAGCGCAGAACCAGCAACCCAGCCGAGTCGCACCTCGACCTAACCTTGTCAGGGTAAGGGTCTGTGTATATGTGTGTGTGTGTGTGTGTGTGTGTGTGTGTGTGTGTGTGCACGCATGCTTGCTTTCCCAGTCCCTGTGAGTTTACACACTGAGTGATGAAAAGCTTTCCGATGTGCCCAGCAGAAGGTTCCAGCAATAACTTTACCTTCTCTGCTAATGTCTGATCTTTAATCTAAGAATCAGGGCAAGTGCAAGTAATTTATTAGAAAATGACTTTGTGCTGTAGTGACCTACAGGCTGCATGCTTGGATTTTATACATATGATGTGACACCAGTTGAAAACACGCACAAACACACAACCCAGTGCGAATCACAGTCATGGCAGCAATTATACTCAAATAAATGACACTGAAGTTACTGTCAGCTGCTGGATGTTCACTCCGTTTGGACCGTTTGCTCTACCCCCAGGTCCATGCAGACGGAACTCCTTTCTCCTACACCTACCAGTCCACAGCACTGGTTGCAGAAGCTCTGTGCTCCTTCAAGTGAGTCCAGTCTCCACACCTAGACGCACATGATCATGATCAGCGGTCCCGCAATATGGTAGTTAAGGGTCATTGTTCACATGTTGTTTCACATGTGTTCGCTTCCACCCCGTTTCCTGTAGCATTCCTGATGAGCTACTGCAGTGGTCGGTCCGTTACCTAGCCCACCATAAACTCAAGAAGATCACCAGCTGACCACCTCCCAGGAACAGGTGTTTGCTTCCACCAGGTCACAAGATGGCGGTACATTAACCAGCTCTTTGCAGATCCTGACTTTTTATTTGTTGTCATATTTATCTTTCATGTTTGTAAGTCCTCGGGTGCAGTTGGTTCTGAGAGCTTTGGATGGCTCTGTTCTTCCTTGAACTGTTCTGTGCTGCTGGGTCAGTGGGAGTCATAGTTTCCTTGAGAGATTTAACTTTTGTGGAATTATGGGAGTCTGTAGTGTTTCTCAGGATCTGTAGGGGCTCTCACTGTACCTCTGTCAGGCTGGACATCATCCACAGCATTCATGTTCTTCTGTCTGAGCACCATGTGACTTTGCATAAATCACTTGGCTCAGTTAAATCAGCCAGCCACTGATGGAGGAGCAGTGCCACTTATGTTTTACTGCTGAATAAAATTTGTGTTTGTTCTTCAAGGTTACTACTAAGCTCCACAGGAGACTGTCTGCCTCACTTGTCCCCGTTTCACCTGTGGTTCTGCTGTACCACATTGTGCTCGTTCTGGAATTTGGCTTTTCACTGCCAGTGTTTGTAGTTCTCACATTTTCCTTCAAAACTACTTATAGTGTGAGGTTGGTACACTGAACTGCATAGACTGGTTTACCCATTTATACAGCAGGGTGATTTTTACTGTATCCATTCAGTGTAAGTACCTTGCTCAAAGACTCTTCAGCAGGACCAAGGATTCAGACCAGGTTATAGTTCTAACCACTGCATCCCTTGCTGCCCCTGGAGTGTATAACTGGCAGCAAGGTTCAAGCTGTAAACTCCAGTATAACTCAACCAACAACCCCACACATGCTTCTCCTTAAGACACCAAAGTACTCCATGTAAAATGCACACAATGGCTATTTTATTAAGAATAATAAAAATAATGATAATAAAGTACATTTGCATTTTTTATAATATATGCAATGTAGATTTTTGTACATAAGCAGAGTAGAGAATGGGCCCAGGTCACTCCGTGTGTTTTAGAGGTCGGGGTCCAAAGCAGCTTACCACCTTGTCCCCAGGTGCACCAGCTGCACCCCTCTCTGCGCTTTTTGCTGCTCCTGCTGGACAAGGGAAGGATGAGCGTCAAGGTCAGTGAGAGCTGTTGGTCCCCAACAGGACTGCTACTTTCTTAAAACAGTTCATGGTGGAAAAATACAGTAATAATGGAGCATAAGAAATATGAATATGGAGTCTATATTCCACTGTTTGGTTAAAAACTCCAGCAGTACCCTCTAAATATGGAAATAAAGTTTCTTGCATTCTGACTTGCTGATAATGTGGTGAAGGAACTTGACTCACATCTAAAGGAGCAGCTTACCCTGGTCCTCACTGTAGGGGGGCAGGTCCCGCGGATGAGTCCGCTTTCGCACTGGCAGCCTTTGCAACTGCGGCCGTGCCTCTCTCAGCACTGCAGGAATGGAGGTACAGCAGGGTATGAAGGTGGGATTACACATACAGTGCCACAATGGCCACAGGTCAGATGAAGGAGTGAAAATGGCCACTGAACACTCAGACTAAATGCTCTTTTGGCTTAGCCTAATGGTCTTTGAGTCGCAGGACACCAGTGACTTTGAGGGGCATTCTGTGGAAGATCTGCAGAGGTTCAAGGAAGTGACCTCACCCTGGGGGTCCAGAGACATCATCTGCTCATAGAGCGCCTCCTCATGGACAGAGACAGCTCTGCGGTGGGATGCTGGCTTGGTCCGTGGCCGTGGCTGTGGGAGCATGGCTGCAGGAGAAAGGAACATACGATGCACACACAGGTCCGCAGACACACGCAGAGCCCTAGAGGCAGTGACTGCACACTAGTTGCATTTAGGGGGATCTGTACCTTCAGTTATCGATTGTGCTCGGTCCCGGCCGTCCTCTGCTGTCACCACTCTTTGAGGTAAGGGGATGGGTGGAGCCTCCCTCCGGGGACTGGGTATGGGAGAGTGTTTTGCAGGGGGCGGGGGGGGCTCGCGGGATGAACTCGGGAGGTTTGGCACCACCAAGGCAGAGATGGTGACTGGAGGATCCTTGAACTTCACACCTGGTCTGGGGGGGGTCAGTGGGCAGGGCCGGTTGGGGGGGGGCAGCCAGTTGGGCGATATCCTGGTCACAGGGGGTCGCAACGGCCAACTGGGGTCTAAGCAGGAGGAGTGGAGCAAAAGAAGACGTGATGCCATCTGCTTGTTTCAGACTTGTTCAGGAGTGTGTCTGTATGTGTGGTCACGCATGCAGCCTCTCCATGGGACTCTGGAACTGCCATCCAAGTCCCCTGCTACTCACAAAGCTAACAAATGCCTTGAGCTTGTCATCTCCCATAACTGTAGGTGTCCTGTCCTCTCTGTTACTCCGCTGTGTATCTCTGATCATTTCTTCATCTCCCACCAATCCTGCCTCAATACTAATCCCTCTCCTTCTTCTGCACCCATTGTCACCTTCCACTGGAACTTAAAATCTCTGTTGCCCTCCTGCCTTCTTTCTGCCACCTTGTCTGCTCTCCCTTCTGCTGCACAATTCTTAGATCTCAGACAATGCTACTAATGTTTTCCTCTCTGTCCTATCTTCCTCTCTGGACTCTCTCTGTCCCCTAACTTCCAGACCAGCATGCCCCAGTGCCACCCTGTGGCTGACTGATACATTACGTGGTCACAGGACCAAACTCCGGGCTGCAGAGTGACAAAAATCCAAGACTCACACAGACCTAGATGTCTACGAAGAACTCTTAAGAACCTTTCACTCTGCTGTCTTCTCAGCTAAAACAACCTTCTTCTGCAACAAAATACAGTCTGCAACCAAAAAAACCACAAAGAATCTTTGCCGTCTTCTCATCCCTACTCTGTCCTCAGCTGCCTCTTCCTCCATCTTCTCTCACTGCTGAAACCTGCATTACCCCAGACAGCGCAACACACCCGCAGCCCTCTCCATGATCTACTCATTTTCCCACACCTCTGAGATGATTGTACATCATACAGCTTAACACATTGTATTTTCTATGAAATGTACATTGCTTTGGAGATGTCTGATCACCACTTACAACTCAACCTCTCCAAAACATGAGATCCTTCACCTCCCAGCTGGCCCAACTTCTTGCCGAGAACTCTGTCAAACTTGACAACTCACTCATTTGCCGACCTCCTCCGCCAAGAGTCTGGGAGTGATGATTGACTCAAGTCTATCTTTCTCTCAGCACATTGAACCCAGAACTTGGACCTGCAGATACATCCTGCATAACATCTGCAGGATCCAGCCTTATCTAACAACAGACTCTGCGTAACTACTTCTCCAGGCCATGGTGACATCTCGTCTGGACTACGGCAACTCTCTCCTGTCTGGCCTTCCAGCTACTGCCATCAAACCTCTACAGCTGATACAGAACACTGCTGCACGAGTTATGTTTGACTTGCCTAAGCATTCCCACGTATTTCCCCTCCTTGTCTCTCTGCATTGGTTTCCTATAGCTGCCCGGATCAAATTCAAGACCCTGTTTATGACATGTAAAAGCATAAAACAACTCAACTGTACCCACCTGTTTCAAAAACACCACCATTATCCCCGTTCCTAAGAAAAACAAATTGAGCTGCCTTAATGACTATCGCCTAGGGGCACTGACCCCCATTACAATGAAATGCTTTGAGAGGCTGGTGCTGGGACACATTAAGGACACCATCCCAGACACTTTGGACCCACTGCAGTTTGCCTACCGCCACAAGAGATCCACTGAAGACGCAATATCACACATCCTTCACACCACTCTGGCTCACCTGGACAATAAAAACTGGTATGCAAGGCTATTATTTGTGGCTTATAGCTCAGCATTTAACACTGTCACCCCAACCAAGCTGATCCAGAAACTACTAGGGCTGGGACTGAGTGCCACATTGTGCAGTTGGATCCTGGATTTCCTCACCAACAGACCCAAGCAGTAATACCTTCTCCCCACTGATCCTCAACACTGGCGCTCCACAGGGAAGCGTCCTGAGCCCGGTGTTGTTTTCCTTGTTCAGACATGACTGTGTGGCAAGGCACAGGTCCAACACCATCATAAAGTCTGCTGACGATACCACCATTGTGGGTCTGATCACCAACAATGATGATACAGCCTATAGAGATGAAGTGAGGCTCCTGGCAGAGTGGTGCCAGGACAACAACCTGTCTTTCAATGTCAGTAAAACTAAGGAGCTGGTGATTGACTTCAGGAAACAGGATACAGTTCATGCATCCATCTACATAGGAGGGGACATTGTAGAGAGGGTCAACAGCTTCAGATTCCTAGGGGTCACCATCACTGCCAATCTCACATGGTCTGAGCACACAGTATCAACCATCAAAAAGGCCCATCAGCATCTCCACTTCCTCAGGCATCTGAAGAAAGCCAGGATTCCCACTACAGTCCTCACCACTTTCTACAGGTGTGCTGCGGAGTCCGTCCTCACAGGGTGTATTACATCCTGGTGTGGCAGCTGCTCCATACAGGACAAGAAAGCCCTACAGAGGGTGGTCAAAACGGCTCAGGAAATCATCAACACACAGCTACCAGCAGTCCAGGACACCTACACCACACACTGCCCCAGAAAGACGATGCGCATCATGAAAGATCATAGTCACCCCGCACGGGCACGTTTCTCTTTTCTGCCATCTGGAAAGCGGCTCAGGTCCATTTGAACCCACACTACTAGGTACAGGAACAGCTTTTACCCCAGTGCTGTAAGAGCACTCACCAACATGCCCCCTTTAGTAACTAGAGTTGGACTGCTCCACCCAAGTACATTGGTAAATTACACTGTCACTTTAAGCATTCTCATGTTCTTTCTCTGGCTGTCTACTGGTATTATTGATATTATTGTTACCGTTATTTATTGTTATTGCTATTGCATTACTCACTCTCATTGTCATTTTCATTGTTTTGTTTTGTGCAGTATTTCTATTGTCTTTGTCCCTGTCCACAGTCTGTGGAGAAGCATTCAAAAAGAATTTCATGATACTTGTACACGGTACTTGTACCTACGACAATAAACTTGAAACTTTAACTTTAAATGGAAATGCTTCCATTGCTCCCATGCTCTCTACAAGATCTGATCATCTGCTACACCCCAACCAGACTACTACGCTGCTGCACCTCTGCCCGCTTGGTGGTCCCACACACAAAAGGTGCAAAAGTACAAAGGTTCTCAGTTCTGGCTCTGATGTGGGGGAATGACCTCCCCCTCTCAGTCAGAACTGAAGAATCTGTCCACATTTAAAAAGGTTCTTAAAACTCACACCTTCTTGATTCACTTCACCCATGATCTCTTAAGTTCATGTAATATGTAAATGTTCATGCACTATAACTTTTGGAATGATACCTGTTAAACAGATAAACCTTCAGGCAGCTACTCCTGTAATGTAACACACACACACACACATTTTCTGAACCGCTTGTCCCATACAGGGTCGTGGGGAACCAGAGCCTACCCGGCAACTCAGGGCGTAAGGCCGGAGGGGGAGGGGACACACCCAGGAGAGGACACCAGTCTGCCACAAGGCATCCCAAGCAGGACTTGAACCCCAGATCCACCAGAGAGGAGGACCCAGTCTAACCCACTGTGCCACCGCAACGTAACATAACATAACATAAATGTTTAAATATATATAAAATAGATATATATATTATTAGGAAGGTGATTAGGAGTCATCTATATTCAGATAAAGTTTTATGCAGCTTTTCGTGTAATGTACATTGATTCATATGGTGGAAAGAAAAAACTAACTGTACTTAAGGATCACACATCTGCATCTAAGTCTCTCTTTCTGCTAATGTAATGCACACATTGTATTTTCTCTGAGATCTACGTTGTGTTGGAGAAAAGTGTCTGTTAAATAAATAAGTGTAAATGTAAGAGCTAGAGAGAGCACATGGTTTCAAGTGGGCCAGAGAGAGTTCAGGTTTACAGTTAATCATGGTTTCTTTAACGTTACATATACATACAGACCCACACATTTGTACATCATAGAGCTTCAGCAATTTTAGCTGCAAACACACTGCTGGTACTGTCCCTACTATGTATCCATCTCACTGTGAGCTCAGATCTAATGTCCTACTAGTCCATGGTCAGTTCCCCACATTGAGTAGGTCAGACAGACCGAGGAGTTCAAACCCTTGGCTCTGATGTTGCTGGACCTCCCAGACAGATGAAACAAGGTATCTGCAGGATTAATTTCAGTAGTCTGGAAATGACAACCCAGCTGTGATCAAAACTGATCAAATAATGTCCAATAACGATTTCACTGTTCCACCTGCTGCTGTGAAGATGGTGTTCAGTGCAGGGTGTCATTGGGTCTCACCCTCTGATCCCAGTCTGAGAAGCTCTCCCTTGGCCTCCTGGAGGGAGGAGAGACATGGTCAAAGAGCAGAGTCTCAGAGATGAGAGACACTATACTTTGTGTGTGTGTGTGTGTGTGTGTGTGTGTGTGTGTGTGTGTGTGTGTGTGTGTGTGTGTGTGTGTGTGTCTGTCTCCCTTTTCACTGCCATTGTTCACCTGGTCTGCTTTTGTGTCCAAAGGATCTGCTGTTGTCTTGGTGATGCCCTCATACTGTGCATGTTCCAAGCCAGACGGGAAACCAGAAAGTTGTGTCTGTGTGGAAGAACCAGAGGTCCAAATTTAGCATAATGGGAACCCACCAGGGTCACAGAAAGATGGAACAAAGGTGTCCAGGTGTGACTACTTCGTGGATCTCAGACACAAACACACCTGTTTCAACTTGAGGATTATGTGTGTGGACTGTGTGAATACCATACACTGTGCATTTGGCTCCTCCCCACTATTTACCTTAAAGTATATTACTTATTTTCTTGGCACATATCCTTTTCATAACTTTTAATCGTGCCATTTTATACTCAAGGAGAGTTACTGGACAGTTAGTGAGGCCACCCAAAGCAAAACCTTAACTGCTACACCCCACTAGACCCCTTTCTGCACCTTACCGTGCCACACCCGGACGAGTGTGCAACAGGCAGCAAAATGAGTGACTGGGACTTGGCATCCCGCAGGTTGCTTGGGGTGCCAAGCTTCCTCTTGGTGTCCGGAGTACGGCTCTTTCTGCGTTCCAGGGCAGGTGGAGGGGTGTAGCTGGTGGCAGGAGTAGCCACAGAGGGGGCTGCTGCAGGGGTGGGGCTTTGAGTTTTCCCTGGGGCAGTTACAGGCCTTTGAGGGGCACTTTCCTGAAGCAACCTCTCCTTGTCCCTCCTCCTGTCCCTATCGGCTCGTGCTGCTTCCCGTAGCGGCCGGATGAGCTCCACAATGGATGTGTTCTTCATCATCCTGTGGTCTTCTGGTGCCCCCTCAGCCCTTCGGCCCCATCCCACACCAAGCTTTTTAAAGGCAAAGAAGTCCCCAAATTTCCTCCTTCTGTCCTTGGAGTGGGTGGAGCCTCCCTCTTCAACATGTCCTGCCTTCATAGGAAGTACCATCCCTTTTAGGGTCCTAGGGTTGGGAGTATGTGCACATTTTAAATACAGAGTGTTCTGTGCGTATGTGTGTCAGAGACAAAGAGAAAAAGAGAAAGACACTCACTGTGGACTGTCAGCGATGACCTTCTTGCTGAAGAACTCTTCCACCCCCTCATCAACCCTGCTCATGTCCTCAGGAGTGCCATATTCTCCCTTAGTGGTGTGTCTGTGCTGTGTGTATGACAGGAATACACACACAATCTTTCCGTTATACATCTCCCTCCAGTATGATCCACGCACCTGTCCTTCCACCTATCCACTTACCTGTGTCTTGGTGGGTACCTGGCGGTGTGTGCGCTGCGGCCGCGGCCTCAGATGTGTGTAGTGGTTCAGCCGCTGACCTTCCACAGGCAGCTCCATGGGGCTGTCAATGAAATCTGGATCCTGTGGTGCTAGGTGAGAGGCAGCATCCTGAGGAAGGTTGAGGGGACGGGGCCTGGCCTGGCCAACAGTGACAGACTGTGGAGCCAAGGCCCACCCTCCTCCCGCCATTGCTGCCCCTCCTGCATCGGGTAGCAGCTGGTTCTCACCATACTGTTGGGAGTCTGTCTCTGCATCCAGGAGACCTGAGAGGGAAAGAGAAAGTGAGAGGGAAAGACTGACCATTCATACCAAAAGGTGTGGGCCTAGTAGAGGGCAATATGGTCATCATTCCTCAGTGTCAATACTTACTTTTGACAGAGGGTGCTGGGCGGATACTCCCAGTGGGGAACCCGCTGCTCCAGGAAACGGGGACGTACTGCAGATGAGAGCCTGGGATCACACCTAACATCCAACTCAAAAGTCATTTCATACAGAGATCAGTGCTGTGTTTCCACTCGTGGGACTGTCACCTCCCAACCTCTGACCACCTGTGGGACCATCACCCCCGCCACAGTGTGTCAACTTGTGGAACTATACTCTCCCCACACTGCATCCGCCTGTCAGACTGTCATCCCCCTAAATGTACTTTCTTGACGCAATGTGTGCTGTATGTTTACAGGATTTATGTTTCCTCCCTTCACTATGTTTTCATTTACAGGTGTACTACTTTTTTAAGTGGACTGTGGGAATCCTGGACTATGGAACCTGAACATTCGCAGACCAGAACACATGATCAGGTATCCAATCACTTTTGGCGCTTCACAGCCAGTTGTGCCACATGGAGCCCAGATTGACTTCATGACTGGTTTCTGAGGGAAGCTCAAGCGCTGAAAGCTCTATGAATTATTACTGCACAATGAGTGAGCGACAGTCCACACACATAATCCTCAAATTAAAACAGGTGTGTTCACACTGTGACCTCTGACCTCATCTGTGGGGAACTCTGCTTCCATCACCCGCAGCTGAGGGATGTTGGCCCTGGGTGTGGCAGAGGAGCAGCCACTCACAGGCTGGGTATACTCCTTTATGTGGCGCTCCTGGGGAGGTATGGGGCGCTTACTGTCAGTCGTCACACATACATACAGTTCAGAGCCCATGACCGCGTCCACGTCCTGTCCTGTCCTGTGTATTTATTTATTGTCTTGTACTCTGTTTTCTGTTGCACCGTGGTCAGAGAAACAACATTTCATTCCACTGTATACAAGTTATATAGAGGAATGACAATAAAAACAACTTGAACTTGAATACACACACACACACGTAGAACACACACACACAACTCACCAGTTTCTGCTGGGATACAGAAAGGTCCTGGATAACCTCGGTAATGATGCTCTCTGCTAGTGAGATGCTCACAGTCTGTCTCAGTTCACTGGGGACATGGAGGAGAGCAACACTGATGAGACACCGTGTGTGTGTGTGTTTTGTGTGTGTGTGTGTGTGTGTGAGAGAGAGAGAGAAGTCCTGCACCTCAGCTTGCTTCTGACCAGCTTGCTTGCCTGCTCCACTAATGCTTCCTGCAGGAAGACAGCAGCCTGTCGGGACATCCTGGCCATGCAAGAGGTCAGCTGCTCACTAACACTGAGGCGCTGGACGACGCGTGGACACACACTCTGTGCACGCTGCAGCATGGTCTGCATGAGTTCCTATGAAACACAGGGGGCGCTCTTTCTGTTGGTGACCCAACTGAGTCGCAGAAGGTGGGGCTCATTACACCTAGCACCGTCCAATCAAAATCCACACACATTTTACCTTTTACATGCCGTGTTCAACCCCCCCACACACCCACTCTCCACTAAAGGATGTCCTTGTCCTTTCCCCTTCATGTCCTCTGCTCCAGCTGACCCCAAAAGGGCTCCAGGCCTAAATACCTGAATATCCTCGACCACCTCATTGGTGACCACACGCGCTGCGTCTCTCAAGACATGCTGCAGCATATCACTGCTGGGGGGCGCTCTTCCCACCTCAAACAGGGTCGGTAGCAGCTGTGGACAGAGAGTCCTTTGTTTTCCTTACACACAATCACATCAGCCATTGATGACAAGATGAGAAAGTGCAAAGGAAAGGGAAACGAACCCCGACTGAGGTCCTAGCATGGTGCAGCGCTTCCTCCGCACACAAGATGTCGCTCTGCACATCCTGGAGGCTGAGCGTGGACAGTGGCCGGATCACCTCTTGCACTTTCAGGCAATGCTCCTCCACCAGCTGGAAGAGTGGACACTCATAGGGACAGTCTTTGCACGACTTGGTTGAATGTGAGTGGATTAACCTAGACACACACACCTTCTCTGACTGAGTGGTTTTTAGGGCCTGCTGAAGCTGAAGCACATGGTCTGATGTCACTTCCTGTTGTTGGCTGTTCCTGTGCAAGTATGCCTGGATCTGAGATCCATCACACACAGGACATGTGTATTAGTGAACAACCACCCAACTACCAATCACACACTTATATTCATTTATCTGACACTTTTCTCCACAGTAACTTAAAATCATTTACCCATTTATACAGCTGGGTAACTATACCAATTTAGGGTAAGTATCTTGTTCAAGGGTACTACAACTGGAGGAGGGATTCAAACCTGTAACTTCTGGGTCCAAAAGCAGCATCTCTAACCACTACGATAACAACTGCTCCATAACTCTCCTACACCCACCTATACAGCCACACTCCTGCGCACACCCTCAACTCACCCGGTTCAGGGCCTCCTCGGTTTTCTCTGGGTTGCTGCGATATGCCTGGGTCAGATCACTCATGGGGAGGGACATGGTCTGTAGTGTGGAGTTCCTGTGCACGTATGTACACACACACACAAACAAAGCAGAAGATAAGAAAAAAATACAAAAAGCTGACACACTGACAGTGACACACACACACACAGTCGCACATACACTCCAACTCACTTCTCCAAAGCATTGGCCACATCTGTCAGTCCAGCTGCTGTCACATTGTTCCTGTCCCAGACCAGAGTCCTGCAGGGGGCAGAGGGGTCATGAGAGTGCTCCACCAGCAAAAGGGGCAGAGCCACTGGGGTTGAGGGGATGTACCTGAGGCGCGTGTTGATGAGCAGGGCCTTGGCCAGCATCTTTGCACCGGTATCACCGATGCAGTTACCACTGATGTCAATAGTGGTGAGGCTCAAGTTGCGGCCCAGACTGTTGATGAGGATTGTTGTCCCCGTCTTGAGCTTGGAGTCTGACACAGACAGTGACTCAATTGGCTGCCGGGGAGGAGGGTTGGGCACCACAGCACATCATGGAAGGAGAGAGGCAATTAAGAGAGTAGCAGGTCATGCAAGCGTAAGCCAGTATGGCAAAACAGAAGAGAATGACTCCAGGCTGGAACTCACACACTCCTCCTCCTGGATGAGCTGCACGATGCGGTGTAGAACATCACTCAGCGCCCTGGGGGGACACATGCCCATAAGCCTGAGTATTGGTCCCATGGAGTATTCTGCACACATCTTCCCAGCTGCTGGGGCTTCTCCAACTCACCTGGATTTCATAGCAAAGTTGCGCCCCAGAGCCAGGTGTCTGATGGAGTGACTGCGGCCGATTGAGAGGATCAGGGTGACCATGTCGCTCTCCAGACCTTCAAGACACAGGACGAGGTGGGAGATGGAAACACTGGGGGTCATGGTCACATCTGAGGTTGTATGCAAATACATCTCTTTTCTCTCATAATGATAATCATCACTAACCAGAGGGAGAGACAAAGAGAGAGAGAGAGAGAGCGAGAGAGAGAGAGAGAGGGAGAGAGAGAGGGAGAGGGAGAATGGCGTCTGCCTCACCATTGTCTGACAGGTCCAGGCTGCTGATGGCTTTGGCTTCAAAGATGTGCTCCTGGATGACCTGAGCACCAGCAGAGCGCAGCTGCTCACACACAGACACACACACACACACACACAGAGGGTACACAGCATGAGGATAGGGATGGCCACACTTTCACATTGAATGGCTGACTGACTGTGTGTGTGTGTGTGTGTGTGTGTGTGTGTGTGTGTGTGTGTGTGTGTGCTCACCTGTGTTTATGCCTTATCACACATACCTCACAGCTGCTCAGATCCACCTCCAGTCCAGTCAGGTGAGTGTTTGTGGCTAAACCCTGTAGCATCAATCTGGACACACAGACAGACACATACCATCTGCAGACAACTATAAAAATGTACAACCAAAGACCACATGTCTCCACACCTCGTCTCTCTGTATTGACTTCCCATTTCTGCCTCTATCGAGTCCAACACTCTTATTACGGCCTACAGGACTATCAATGGACATCCTCTGCAATACCTACAGGACCTGGTCACTCCCTAGAGCCCAGCAAGAGCAATGGAGCTCCTCCACCTCTGAGCACTTGGTGGTCTCTCTCAAAGGGGTCCAAACTCGAAATGCTGTAAGGTTTTCAGTTTTGGCCCAGATCTGGTGGAACAAATTCTCTCTGTTGCTCAGAGCTGCTGAATCCCTCATACATTTAAGAAGGGTCTCAAATACTTCTCTTTCAGAGCTACTTCTCTCCTGATCTCCTAACAGCTACATAAATTAGTCCAAAACCATTTGCTGTGATTATCTATGCATTTGCTATTTGAATGTTACTTCTACTGGCAGCTACTTGAGGGATGTGAACCACCAAAATGGTGGTATCAAAACACAAGTTGCGTGTTGATAATCCTATGTCTGTATTTAAAGCTTTTTGTCTGTTGATGATACACTTGCTAATTCTCAGTTGTATGTCAGTGTGTAAGAAAGTCTGATAAATTAAATCAATATAAATATGACGAAAACCCAGTATAACCCCCTGACACACAAAAACACACACACACACACACACACACACACACACACACACACACACACACACACACCGAACAACTCCTCACCGCAGAGCATCTGCTGGCAGCCGCGTCCCTGCCAAGCCCACATACTTCAGCTCCTCACTCCTGCTGAAGAAGTCCCTCACGCTGCGAGTCACCTCCTTCGCCTTCCTGGGACCAGAGAGAGGTCAACTGATGGTCACCCGTCCTCGCTGGGAAGACACTGGAGGCGTCACGCCCATCAGCCCAGCTATCAGCAGGCGGGTCTCACCTGTGTGAGAAGGTGTTCCTGGACAGACTCAGGTAAGCCATCTTGGAGCAGCATCCAGCTGAGAGGGACACAAACAGCTGGGGAAGAAAACAAAGGACAGACTGAGGGGTCAAAGGTCACTGACAGAACACTTGCTGCAGTGAAGGTCAGGATCAGGGATCAGAGGTCACTTACAGTGTCCAGTGGGCAGTCTGTCCCACTCAAATCCAGGTAAGACACGGCATTCTCTCTGGATAGGAAGGTGAACAGGCACTTTGGGAGAAAGAGCAACATAAGAGGTGGGAAGGTGGTGTTTGTGCATCATCAGGACCCCTGGACTTAGCCCCCCATGGACTGGTAACCACGCCTCACCGTGGCCTCCTCTGTGGCCAAACAGCCTGCGTTGCCAGAAAGGTCCAGCTGATGTAATGAAGTAGAGAAGGACTTGAGGGAGAAGGCCTGGGCCAAACTGGCCACACCTGCATTTCACACACACAGAGCAAAAACGGGAGGGGTGGGACAGTCAGAAACAATACAGTAGTAAAAATACTTGCTCAAAAATCTACTTAAAAAGAAGAACTAATAAAGTGTCTTGTTACTACAATCAGGCTTTTTCATGTTCTGCACAACTAGTCTACATTTATTTACTTAGTAGACACTTTTCTCCAAAGCAACTTCAAATGAACTCTATGTAGTGTTATCAGCCCACATACTTTATTCACCAAGGTGACCTACACTCCTAAATACACTACTTACAATGGGTCATCATCCATACATCAGTAGGACACACTCACTCCATCACTCACACACTATGGGTGAACCTGAACAGCATGTCTTTGGGAGGAAACACAGGCACAGAGAGAACATGCAAACTCCACACAGACTAAGCAGGGATTGAACCCACATCCTCTCACACCACCCAGGTGCTGTGAGACAGCAGCACTACCAGCTGTGCCATTGTGCTTAGTTAGGGTAAGTGCTTCATGATCTGATTAAAGCATCAGTAGTTAACAAGGGAGTCACAGCTCACCACAGCTTATAGTGTTTTACTTCTGACCAGATGTTGATAGCATTCAGTTAAACAGTTAAAATGGAAGAAATGATAAATGAGCTCAGAGAATCAGAGCTCGAATACCTGTCATAAGTCACCAACTGTTTTTACTGAAGAGACCTAGAAAATACATTAAAACAAGGTAAAGCTCCAAAAAAACTCTGTCTCTGTGCTGCCGTTGCCACTTTTCCTCTGCTTATCAATGAGTATGAGTCAACGGAACCTTTGTGAACTTTCTGGGACTCAGTTTTGTAGTTGGTAGTCATACATAAATTGAAACACTTTTACACAGACTGAGTGCATTTAAATAAAACAAGTAATAGAATAAGTAATAAAACAAGTAATACAATGGGTAATGAATACTAAAATGAGGACTAAGTGCTGATGTACTATTTTATCGGTTTAATAATAAAAACTCCTATATCCAGCTACTTGTGTAATGTATACTGGTTCATACGGTGGATTGTGACAAATTGACTTTACTCAGGAATCACCTGTCTGCTTCCAAGTCTCTCCTTCTGTTGACGTAATGCACTCATTGTATTTTTCTGATATGTATGTTGTTTTGGAGAAAAGCATCTGCTAATAAATAAATGTAAATGAGGTGTCACTGTCCACACTGAACCCTTTCTGGTTAAATGTTATGGACTGCTAGGAATGGTAGCTCATGGTACAATGCATGATGTGAAACGTGGAGCCATGAGCAGGTGATGGCCTCACCTTTGGGTGACAGCGACACCTTGGAGAGGGAGAGGTGTGTGAGGGTCTGGGGCAGTTTCTCCAGCTGCTGGCTGAGAGCCACAACACCTGGAGACAGGTAAAAACAGGTAAGTGTGCAGGCACAGGTGACACAGGAAGTACAGTTAACACATTCAGGAAAAGGAATAAGGTGACAGCTCTGCACCTTACGCACGCATGCACACACACGCAAACGCACACACACAAAATACCTTTATCCTCTATCGGATTGGCTGACAGATTGATGGTGTGTAAAACAGAGCCAGTATGATCCCGGAGAGCACAGGCCATTCTTTGCGCAAAGTCGCTTTATGGAGAGAGGAATACTGTGGTAAACAACTGAGCTCCTGTACACAGTGTGGGGTGGAGGTGTGTCAGATGCGGAACTCACGGTCTGAGACCACTGCTCTCCAAACACACCTCCTCCAGCCTGGGGGATCTGTTGATCATGTAGAGAATCTGCTCCTGTACCTCTGGACTCTGGAGGGAGACAAACAGACAGGTAAACTTTCACACACATGCATGCACGGACGCACACACCTCAACAGTCTACCTGGGCACAAGGAAGTGGCTTTGACTCAGTCAGTGGTGTGTGTGTCTGTGTTTGTGTGTGTGTGGGGGTATGGGGTGCACATCATGAGTCATGCAGCACTTCAGTGGTTTTGGAGGGAAATGAGTGTCCCTGGCAGTTTCTTGGTGCTCTTGTT
Organism: Scleropages formosus; assembly: GCF_900964775.1. Lineage (NCBI taxonomy): Eukaryota > Metazoa > Chordata > Actinopteri > Osteoglossiformes > Osteoglossidae > Scleropages > Scleropages formosus. The sequence goes on from NC_041806.1 coordinate 13,205,903, forward strand.
ACTGTTAACATTAGAAAGGTCCTTGTTTGTTTGTTATCACAGTTCATATATTGTTATATTATTGTATTCAGCATTATTATTATTATTAACATTTACCCCATCTTCCCTCTTGGTGTCCATTTGTCCTTTTCACACTGACCATAAGAGAAAGAGAGCAGAATGAGGGTATATGACCTTGGCGTGACCCCAGAGAGACACTTACCACCCGAGAATCTCTGTTGGAGATCCTGGTGAACCAGTGGTTGAATGACAGGGCAGCAACAGCCAGGGCCACATCTCTGTGGGAGAGAGGGGGAGGATGCTCAGCAGGGGCACTTCCCACAGGACACTGGTAACTCCACACTGGTGACCCGGTCTCAAGAGCTCAGGGCATTTTCTCACTGCCATTTAAAGACCGGAGACCCCAGAATCATGTGTGAGGAGCAGAACACCACTGCTGGATCAGCCAATTGTGCAGGCCCCACAGCCTGCGCCCAACCAGCCCTGAGTACCATCTATCCACCCATACAGTCCTCCACACCCAATCCCTCCTTCCACCCAGAGAATCCAGGTGTTTCTCACTGGCTGTCCAGGTGGCTGAAGTCCATCAGGTTGAAGTCCCGGCAATTTTGGACATGGTAGATGTTGTCCACATCCTGAGGGAAAAGGAGAGATGATGATGGTGATTCTGTCTGCTCACACAATGGACAGGTGGAGACAGGGAGACATCTTATACATTTTGGAAAGAATCTGGCCAGGTGTGGAGCAGCAACAGGGTCCAACCATACCCACAATGCCTCACAGAAAACCCAGTGAGCACCAGGACCTACTGACCCACTTGACCTCCTCTCGACAGGGGAACTCATTGAAGTCGCACAGAGCAGCGTATGTCTCTGAGAAGCCACCTGAAAGAAGGAAAGAAGACCCTGTACACCTGTCTGCTCGTCTGCATGGACACCTGGACACAGAGGCGCTGCTGTGTCACACCTGTCAAAAGGTCCATTTGAACCCCTACTGGCTCTGTCTTACCACAGGGCCCCTGGGTGCCGTTGAGTTGCTCTTCCACGCTGGTTGTCAGCTTACGCAGCTGGTCTTGCAGGTCCATGGGGACCTTCTTCAGGAGCCGCCTGAAGAGCAGGTGAGGATCAGTCAATCAGCTGATACAGTGAAGAACTTTCCCACAATGCACCTGAGTCTTGTCAACCAAGGTGGGTTTTTCTCCACATAGATACTATATTGACTTTACATGTAGCTACGTGCAACAGGTTGGGCCCCCCAGTCAAACTACGTTTAGTTCATTTTCTAAGTGAAAAAAGTTAAAACCTCTCCAGGGAATAAAAATTACATATTTCTGCATATTTTAATGCACAATTATTATTTTTCTGCTGAATTTAACAGACTGGAAAAAATAAAGTCCAGTGTGTGCAAAAGTCTTGGCACCTTCCAGTTCATCCACTTATTATTTATTAAGGTATTAATTAGTTACTTTTTGTACGGTGTCAAAACTCAGTTGACTCGTTAGGCCTTACCTCAAGTCAGCTGAAGAAATTGCAGAGCCTAATAAATTCTTGGACCCTTTGAACCACTATGGGTGTTGTTCTTACACTCAACAATCAAGGCTTCCACTAAGCAGCTGACTGAGGATCAAAAAATAAAGATAACCGACTCAAACAAAGCAGGAGAGGCTATGAGAACATATCCAAATGCTTCCTGTCAATTTCCACTTCCTGCAATTTCTACTATCATTAAGAAATAGGAATTAAGGGGACTGCTGAGGTCAAGACAAGATCTGGAACTCAGGAAGGATTAGGTGCACAGGAACAGTGGTATGCTGGTTCAAAACTTCCCTCAAAATCAGCTATGAACTGCATCAGGAAATGAAATACAGAGGTTTTGAAATGATTTCCACAGCTCCCTGAGTTGAATATTATTGAAGATCTTTAGGTAGATTTCAGCCATGCAATGCAGGCAAGATGAGCTGAGAATATTTCTGAATTGGAAGTGTTCTCCAAGAAACAATGGAGAGAAGTTTTTTTAAAGCAAGTACAGAAACACTGTTAATGAGTACTGAGTTACTGAGGGATGTTACTGAGTACTGACTAACTGGGTGTCCAGAATTTTGGACATACCACACTTTATGCTCTATTATTTCCAATCTGTTAAACTCAGAAAATAAATAGCAATTTCACATTAAAATTTGCAAAAACACGTTGTGTTTAAGTTTGATCCTTGCAGACGTTGCCTTAACTTCTTTTCACGTATAACGTCAACAAAACATGCAAAAGATGTAATTTTATGACAGGTGCCTTAACTGTAGCACACCACAGTATTTAAATTTTTTCCACAGTGGTGTACACTTCAGAGTAAACAAAAGTACATCAACAACAGACAAAGAGGTTTAGACACAAACACAGGATTATGGACACAACTTCTGTGTCTGATTTGCTGGTGCAAATCCTTGAAGTAGCCTCCTATAGAAATGACATTCAGATAGCAAATATATAGATAACCACAGCAGATGGTGTTGGACTCATTTATGCAGCTGTTAGTAGGTATGGAGAGAAGTGGCTCTGAAAGAGATGGGTTTGAGACTCTTCTTGAATGTGGAAAGGATTCAGCAGCTCTGGAGGAGACCAAACGTCCAGAGGTGGAGGACCTCAGCACTGTCCACTGCAAGGAGAGATACATCCAAATGCTTTGGCAGGTCAAATACCACTTGCACTGTGGTATTCTGTATTGGCATGAGAGGCTTGATTTTGGATTCTGGAAGACCAGACAGGAGAGAGTTGCAGTAGTCCAGGTGGAATTAGCATGGTGGTGCAGCAAGTAGCGCTATTGTCTCACAGCACCTGGGTGGTGCAAGAGGAAGTGGTTCCCATCCCAGCTGACCCTGTGCAGTTTGCTTGGTTGCTTAGGTTTCCTTTGGAAGCTCCAGTTTCCTTTCACAGTCCAAAAGATGTGAGTTTCAATGAATTGATGACTAAGTGCCCTGTGTGTGAATGAGTTTAGTGTCTGCTAAATGAAAAAAATGTAAATGTAAGCTGTATAAAGTGTGTTATGACAACAGGGCAGATGTAGGGTACATGCAGGATGTATTAACAGGACCAACATAAAGTTGGTGCTTTTGTCCAAAGAGATTTGCAGTATTTAACCCATTTTTACAGATGGTACACTTATGTTTAACTGGAGTAATTCGAGGTAAGTTCCTTTCTGAGAGGTACAGCAGCAGCATGAAGCAGTCTGATCTACAAAATACGGCCATGTCACATGAGGTAAGGTGGCGTTACGAACCGCCCGTCAGTCCACCACCCTGTGCCACTGTGGCCTTTGTCTGCTGGGGGACTGTGAACTGGTGGAGCCACCAGCGGGGCTATGGCCTCAGGCTGTGCTCCAGGGAAACCACACACTTGGCCTGCTTTGCTTATGGAAATTTATACGGCCCACGCAGCTGTCCTCGCAACCTGGCCTGCTACAAGTCACTGGCTCTGCAACTTTGGGCACCGGTACAAAGATTCAAACCCCGGCCCAGGTCGCTCCCAGTTCCTGATTTTCTTCTACTTCCAGCCTGGTGCCTCAAGTTCCCATGCAACCCTATATCTGTGATGGAGGAGAAGGAGGTTCTGAAAGTGGGTCCATCTTCTCAACATGCTCCACGAGTCAAATCCTGACTGACCAACTGAATACAGAGACAGGAATAAACCTTTCTGTGTCCCACTTATTGATTGTCCATGCCCATTCCTGTTGACCACATATACAAATTCCTTCCAGAAGGATCTATTTTTCACTTGTGACTTCATTGTTAAAAGTCTATGTCCACAGTGTCACTGAGTCCATCCATCTGGTCCTCTTCTTCTGTTTCCTACAAATTTCCATCATCACAAACAAAAGCGGTGTAACAGACACACACAGACTGAGGGCAATGTAGAGTCACCATCTCAACTCAAACATGTGTCTTTGGACTGTGGGAGGAAACCAGAGCACCTGGAGGAACCTGGCACAAACCTGGGGAGAATATGAAAACTGCAATTTCACTGGCCCCAATATCCATGTGTCTATATGGTCTGCTCCAAAAGAGTTCAAAGAGTCTGTGTGTCTCCTGTCCTGCTTCTCCTCAGCAGCTTCACCCCAGCATCTTATGTGAAGAAGATGTTACAAACGTGGCTCATCAACTCTATAAAAACAGCAATGATCCAGAAGCTAAATGAGGGCAGGAAGTGGTCAGGGGGGTTGTGCCATTGTCCACTGCACTGCTTCACAGGAAGTGGAAAGCACTGAAATAGCTGTGTTGTTGTGGCCCACCACAAAGCAAACACACAGTTTATCAATAATGACTTGCAGGAGGTCCTCGAGGACCAGAAGAGCAAAGAGCTCCAGCAGAAGGTAAAGAACATCATGAACTATGGAGTATCAGTCACCAACGCCAACAGAGTAGAGTGGCAAAGAGTCATCAGTGCTCCAGCACATCTGCCACTCTAGTGAGACTGGTCATTTTACTGGTCATGAGTAGCAGACACAAAGGGCAGGAGTTGGATACAGGGAGGACATGGAGAGGAAAAAAAGAGGACACTGGAGCTGTGGCTGGGCTCTGTGACTCACCCTGGGGATGAGTCGGGGAAGATCTTCTTCAGTGAGGTGGTCACGTGTCGGACCACAGTCTCTAGGTCCTCCATGGTCATGAGGGTAAAGGAGTAGTTCTGCCTGTCCGTTTCGATGGCCAGCTAGGGGCCACAGAAACAAACACACGGTCACAACACGTAGTAGCACAAATTTGTGCACCAGTTCCTGGGAGGCCATGGGTGGTGGGCGGTTCAAGGCCAGCCCCCCATGCACAGCCTGCCCTCCACAGTGACTCACACTACATACTGCGAGATGGAGTGTGTACTGGGCCAACACATCAGTGAGGTAAGAATCCCAGCGCCCGTTTCTATCGTCTCTGTAATTACCATGGTAAGGGCCCTGTAGACCTATTGGTGAATGTGGGGGGAGGGGCGTCACTTGAGTCTCACTTCATGTGTACATGTTTAAATGTGTAACTTTGTTTAATGTACCTTGTAAAAAAGAACATAAGCCAAAAAGATAGCTGATCAGAAACAGCAACACACAAAAAATATATACAGGTCCTGTCAGAGTCATGGCATCATTGAAAGTTTACACATATGCACACACACAAACACTCACACGTGCACACACATGCACATGCACACACAGACACACACAGATTCCGTTAGATCACGGTTTGATCAAAACAGGGATACCAGTAGCAAACAGTCAGTAGCAGAATTTCTTTAAATATATAAAGAAATGATGACACATTAGAGAATATTAGAATAATACAAAAATTTGAGAATATGAGCCACAATAAAGGAAGTGAAAAACTGTTTGCTCTCATTGTCAAGTTACCATGGTGATCAGGTCACCATGTGCTGCACTTTCCTGATATGTGGGGCTTGTGTGTCAGAGCTGCATTTTTCAGTATACAGATTCTTATCCCTGTGGCGGTCATCACAGTGAGACTAACTGACCCCCTGCCTCCCCTTGGCCCCCCGGCCCCTGTGACAAACAAACTGGCCCAGAACATACAGGTTACCTGATACAAGTGTCCGACGGTGATGGCAGAGATCTCTAAGTAACTGAAGGAACTCTCCACCTTCACAGAAAGAGAGAGAGATAGTGTTCTTATCACTGCAAAACCTATGCACTGTCACAGATACTAAAACACACACAACACACACACACACTTAGAGCGAGGTCCCTTGGTGACTCATGGGAAGTGGAATAAGAGGCCAGAGAAACCAAGTGGGAAAACACCTCCTATTACGAGGTGGAAACTCTTAGTCATGCTGCTGCCTGTTGCTCTGTGTGTGCATGTGTGTGTCTGTCTACCTCATAGAGACGTTTCTGAAGACAGTATTCCCACATCGACGTTACACACACGGTGAACTTTTGCAGGCAGGTCTCTACAATGAAAGAATACTTTCCAAGGGTACTTGGGTTTCAGATAATGAATGACCTTCAATGTAAGATCAGTGACACACACCTGCTGTCTATTCCCTCTGTCCCCCAGATTCTCCGTCTTTCACAGATCAAAGCAGAAACACACAGTCTTCAGCACAGGTAGCACATAGCATGGCACAGGGACACATACATTAATAGCTCATTGGTAACCCATTCATTGGTAATACACTGCTAACACACTGTTAACACCTCCTTTACTTGTCCATATGGCTGCTTCTAACCTGACGCAGTTCAGTGCTACAGGGCTGGTGCCTACCTGTGTTGGTGGTGCTTTCTCTCTTAACCCGGTAGTGGTGTGGGAGATCCCAGCTCCCCAGTACTGAGCTCCCCCATAGCAGCATTGCCTGGCTGCAAGAGGCAGCCAAGGGCTTTGCTGCTGCTGGACACTGACCACTTCCGCGTCGGGCCACATTTGTTTATAAAGTTGCAGTGGAGTGGAAAGCAAAAACAAGCATGCAAACATGCAACACACACACACACACACACACACACACAGAAAGTGGAAGAGCCATTACCTTGACAGGTTGCCTGCAGGGAAAGATGTATGCCCTCCACTGTGTCATCACCTGTGGACACAGAGCACAGGTGGGGGGGTCACCTGCAGCAGGAGCTCAGACACTTCCAGTAAACAGAGACATGAGTGCCTGGAAGTGACCAGCATTGTCTGTGTCCCACATGGCACAACATTCTTCTATGTCAGGGCAGAGAGCAGCCGTGAGTCTGATAGACACGTGTTTCCCGGGGGCAATGCTAAGAGTGTGCACTGTTTGCCCCCTGTTGGGAGACAGCTCTAACAGCAACTGACAGCTGTTTCTTCTTATGACATGTTCCTCGTAAATGTATGACTAATGTCAAATCTTAAATATGACAGGTAATTTACTTTTAAATATTTATTTAAATTTCACCCTTTTCTCCAAAGTGACTTACAATGTTAAGATACTTACAATGCCTTCCCTCTTTATAGAGCTGAGTAATTTTTATTTCATCATTTCAAGGTAAGTATCTTGATCAAGGGTAATACAACAGGAGGTGGGATTCAAACCTGCAATCTCCAAGTGGCCCTAGGCACTGTGCCACCTGCTGTCCTCTAATTTTCATGGAAAACTGAAGCATCGATTCAGAGTAATCACTCCTGGTCATCATAGAGATCAGAAATGACCTGCAGGGGCCCGGTGGGCCCTAAGAGAGTCATATTCACCAGAACTCTGCTGTCCACGCCGGACCTTGGCTGACTAAGCTGCACCTGCCTCAGGAGGAGGACATTCTGGGGCCGAAGAAACTGAAAGATCCCATCTAGAAACACAGAGGAAGAGACTGAAAAGAAGAAACAGGCAATGGTAGAAATGTATAAATGGAGGGATGGAGGGACAGTGTGACAGATGGATGCAAGAGGGCAACAACACACACAATCACATACAATTCTATTCAGTTCCATCCAGCAAGACACCCCGCAAATAGCCAGGAAAACAGCCTCTCCTTCCTGCAGCTCCATCTGATCTCCATCCCACCTGACCATCACACTTGGTCCCCAGCAGTAAAGCTGTGAAGGAGCACCAATGTGGTGCAACTGCTGAGAGGCCTCCCTCACCGTCCCCAGAATTCAGTGGCCACAAGTATCGGAAACGAAGCTCCACAACTCACAATCTTGTCCTTTCACCCACCTGCTCACACAACGTTCCCCACCAGTTCAGAAGGTTGCCATTCGGAATGTATGCTGCACCTGGAAGCTGCACTCACTCACAGAAACCCTTACAGCAGTGTGGCCCACGCACCACATGGCGAACAAATGCCGAGGGGGGTGAGTGTCCTACCTTGGAGGCTGTGGGTCACCTGGGCAGCTAAGGCCATGGCAAAAGCACACAGGTCCTTCCGTAGGACCACCCAGGGCAGCAGGATGGGGAAGGGTAGAGGCAGGTGGCTGTGTCCCTGTCTGCAGGGCAGAAACACACACATACGCAAACACATAGATACAGACAAACACACACATCCTGCCTTGAGCGAGTGAGTGAGAGAGAAAACATACACTCAGAGCGAAAGTGTGGCAGACAGACAGCTTGAAAGAGGAAGTGACACCATAGCTGGTGCATAGCAGGGCTCCGACACGTTTGCCAGAACATTCCTCCAACACGGTCATGTCATGGCAACAGGGTGTCTTTGCCACCGCTTCCTCCTGCTGTTCCCACAGAGTAGCCCTTCACCCTGGGCATGAGTGGGCATTTAGAATGCAGTAGTTAGTGGGCTGTGAGAATGTAGCTGGGGGGAGAACTGTGAATGACAGACAAGGCAAACTGTGAGGGGCCTCATCTCCAACGGTAACAAGTGGGATAACCACAGATGCTTGGTTCATCAGAGAAATGAGAAAAACACCATGCTTAAACAAAGTAATCCACAGCTCTGCTTGAACCTCGCGTTTCCTGCTTGTGTGGCGCTTCCGCTCGTACTCGATGACCTATTTCACTGCTCACAAGTCAATTTGCTTTTCTTTTACTTTTTTCAGCTCACTGTAGATAATCATATTTCCACTTAAATGCATGATCTTGTGATGAAAACATTAAAGAAGCAACTAACTGGCAATTGTCATTGGCAAATTTGTGTTCTTTCAGTCTGTACACATTGGAACATTAAACCTGACTGTCACATGCCTGAGTAAGGGCTTGTTCCAAGGGGTAAGAGGAGACAGTGTGGCCCTTTTACTTTAGGAGCCCCCCAAGGATCAGACTTCTCCTCTTTCAAACTTTTACACACATTCACTAAGATGTATGATCACTTATGTGATTCCAGAGTTTAGCCAATCACCTGTGTTTTACAGCTTCTCCTGTTGCATACCCCCCTCTGTGCAGAACTCAATATAATACATGTAAAGAACAGATGAGCACTCATAACTTGAAACAGCCTTTCAAAGTCTGACATCCTGTTGCTCCTCCTCCCCTGCTGCTGACCTCCCAGTGTGTAACTGACAAAACTGTCAGCATGACTTCTTTCGTTTGTTGGAAATCCTAATGTTAACCTCTTTTTCATCAGTCTGACCTTCTCTGACCGGCTCCAGTTACTATTAACCTCAGAACGTGTACTAAGGTGCCTACATTCTGTCTTCACTCACTCTCAAGTGGACTTTCTAGTGGACATCAGAATTGCACCTTCTCTGTTACTTTTTATGTTCAAGAGCCATCTTCTCAGGCTACCCTTTTGAGACAGCATCCTAAATGACTAACATTAACTTCTGTCTTATGGTTGAATCAGTGTTCTGTTTTAGGATTTCTATGGTGAAACCCTTTACATAAAATTTCTTGCAGGTTCACCTACACCTGTACTGAGGTCACTGTTAAGAAAAACTGTTATTTCCAGTGTATGACACTGTTAGGTAAAGAGATGAAAACAATCAAGCCCCCCACAAGATGAGCGCTGGTTTGTTACTTTGTTGAGTAGCTCATGCTTTGGACCCATTTTTACAGGTAGGCTTATTTCACTACAGTCAATCAGATTAAGGGCCTTGCTCCTCAAGATGGCGCCATGTGATGTGGCTGCCTTGGGGCTCAGCAAATGTATGTTTTTTTGTTACCTTTTTAAGTCTGTATTTTTTGTTTGTGTCCTTCAGTATTTTATTTTAGTCTCACTCTTTTTTGTGTCTTCTGTTGAGCTCTGTCTTGCTGAACGGACATACTAACTGACTTTGCTGCTCTTTGGGTACAGTGTCACACTGATGGCTGCAGCTGGGACAATGAGAGCATGTTTCTGTATACAAGGGCCAGTCACCCTCAACTGACTAAGGGGTTTAGTGTTCTGGACAGCCTTCAGCTTTGTGTGTACTGTCACTGTGGACAAGCAGATGGAGATCACCAACAGTGCAGTGGAAGGAGAGGTGTTGGGACTGCCATTCTTGCAAACGGTGGCTGAGTACACGAGTAGCTGCATAAAACTTTATCAAAATATCTACGATTCCTGATCAGATTTTTTTTTTGGGGATACACATAAACATTTACGTTACATTACTTGAGTAGCTGCGTAAATGTTTATCCAGGCATGATCTTAAAGTTATAGTACATGAACATTTACACCTTACATGAACTTAAGATCACGGGTGAAGTGAGTCTGGAAAAAGTGAGTTTTAAGACCCTTTTTAAATTTGGACAGAGAATGAGCAGTTCTGAGTGAGAAGGGGAGGTCATTCCACCACAATGGAGCCAGAACAGAGAACTTTTGTGCTTTACTTTTTGTGCATGGGACCACAAAGCGGGCAGATGTGGAAGAGCATAGCAGTCTGGTTGGGATATAGCAGATGATCAAGTCTTGTAGATAGCTGGAAGCAGTTCTACTGATGCATTTGTAGGCCATAACCAGGGTCTTAAATTTGATCCACGCAGCTACAGGAAGCCAGTGCAAAGAAACTAGTAGAGGAGATACATGGGAACGCTTCAGCAAGTCAAACAACTCGGGCAGCAGCGTTCTGTATCAACTATAGTTGTTATTGTTGGTATATTGGCAGTGTATACATTGAACAGCAGGGGAGCACGAACCGATCCTTGAGGAATGCCGTTTTTCAGGAATCTTTTTTTACTGCTGAACTTCCCTATTGTCATTGTGACCAGCTTGTTCATCCGGCAGCGGTGGGTTGACTATTGGCTGGATGCGGTTATGGACTAATTGCTCAAGTAGTTAGTATGTAATACACAGCAGGCTGATAGGTCAGTAGCTACTAGCTTCTTCTGGTGGTTTATTCGGTTTAAGTATTTACATTTACATTTATTCATTTAGCAGACGTTTTGTCTAAAGCGACGTACATCTCAGCAAAAATGCAATTTATGCATTACATTAAGAGAAGGAGACATAGCTGCAGACATGAAAGTCTCAAGCAAACTGAATTTGTTACCTACCACTTGCTGCACCAAGGTTCATCGTTCGAGTAGGTGCATTAAACACAGGGTAGACAAATCCTGATTCCCTCCCACCAAAGAGTTTTCTGACACCTCTAGGAATGTGCTTTTTGGCTTTTTCCATAAGAATTTTGTTGAATTTATTGTATAATTTATTTGTTATCTTTAATTAAGTTATCTTTAATTTTATCTAAGTTTTTATCTATCTAGTTTTTAATACAACTGAAACTTAACAGCACACTTCTGTGAGGGATAATCACATCCCGTATTACACTACCTATTAGCCTACCAAACGAGCAACATTAGCTTAAACTAATTTATAAAACCAATATATTGGACAAAGAATTGTTTTCCAAAACTTAAAATATGAGCTACAACATTCAATAAGTCACTTCATATTCACAACATTTATGTAGTTTTAAACCATTTTACTAACCTGAAAAGTGATGAGACCAGACACAAGTTAGCATGTAAAGGGTTCTGCAGGTGACTTTTATTTCTTTAACTTTTGACCCTTTTGCCAGAACCAGAGGTTCCTTATCAACGCCAGCACTGGCTACAGGATCTCTTGTTAAACAGCATTCACACATTAGTCAGTTATGAACTTTTCTGTAACAACCGAGCAAAACATGCAAAAAAAAATGCTTTTGGGTGCCGTTTCTTTACTTTTATACATCCAGTTTTGAGCCCACTACACTCTCCCCTATTTTTTTCATGTTCCATGTTATCTACACTATTATTTCTTCAATAAGTATGGTCATTACAGTAAGAACAGCATGGATGACTGAGCATAGGGTGGTAGTAAAGGGTATGAAGTGTGCACCAAGCTGGGATAGACCACAGTGACTTCACTTCCGCTCTCCACGGTCTGTATGATGGCTGACCAAGTGAGTCATAAGTAAATACTTCTCTCAACCTTCCAATCCTTTGAGATCTTCTTGCATCCCCTTCTGTTTCTATCGTATCCATTCCTCTCTCGACATTCTCTTCCTCTTTTTTTCATCTACCCTTTCTGTCTCCAACTCATCTGTCTTTCTTTGAGCCCTATGTTCAATTGCTTACTGGTGACTGGGAAACTGGGGAGACTGTACCTGTTCATCTTGAACTACACCCATGTCCTGACTTTCTCTGACGCGCCTCTCCGTGAAAGGACAAAATTCATTGGCTGTTGCACAAAGGTTGGAGTGGTGTACAGGGCTCTGTCGTACCTTGTCCAATTTCAGTGGCTGAGGTTCATAGGGTGGGTAACAAGGTATTTGTCTTCGAAGATCATAATGGTAAGTGTATTCTTCCTCATCTGAATCATCAGTCTCTGGCTTAGTGATAGGATGAGCTTGTAGGTGTCTTTTCTGTCTTACTCTCCTTGTCTTCTGTTCTGCAGGAACTTGGCTTTCAATGGGTAAGTCATTGACTAATATATATATTAAAAATGCATATTAAATTTACCTAAGTAACAAATTACTAACTCTGTTCTATCTTCTCGTTGAGCACTAACTTGCTACATAAGACCTGAGGAGGCCGGCCAGTGGTGACAGACAAATCCCGTGCTGACAGAGGATGATGTCCATCTGCCATGACGATTGAGACGTTCCATGCCGAGCTGGGGATCCAAGATACCATTTACCAACATTATCATTATTACTTGTTACACACTGGCTTAAAAATTGTTACTTTCTAGAATGCCCAGGAGGGGTGGGCAACCACTGGCCCGTGGACCCTCAGAAGTTTTTTCTCCCTCAACCTTCAGTTGGGAGTTTTTGTTCCTTTCCCCGATGGCCTGTAGGTATACTTATAGCTCTACAATAAGTTTTTCATTATGGTAGCCATTAGTCGACTGTCTTCTTTGTTTGTATCTTTTTTTCTTGCTTTATGCCTGTGTTAAAGCGCTCTGTGTCACTGCGTGAGAAGAGCGCTCTATAAAAATAAAAATAAACAAATAAATAAATTGATGGGCAGTAAGAGATTGCGCTGTAGTATCCTGAGTGTCTGGCTGCCGCTTTCTGACTGTACCTTGTGGAATGAAAATTTGATTCTAAAGCTTTGCTATGCCTATATGCTTATGTATTACAATGTCTAACTAGTGAAACGGCCTATGCAAGAAAGCACCATATTCCAGGCAGCAGTCTGGTGCCAGTTTGTCCTTTTCTGTGTCAGCTTGTTCCCATAAGATAGCAGGAGGAATACATAATTACATAGTTCCCATGAGACTGTGCATATTGAGAATGATAACACTGGCGACGGTTGGGAGTGTTTTCATCAAAGGACGGGAGATTAGGGAGCACCTTGACCTGCTTGGGGTGATGAAACAAAACATGTATCTCACCCATGCTTGTGAAGAACCGTCCTAGAATGTGTATAAAGTCCCAGTGGATCTGAACACCTCGGGTCAGGCATCTGGACCAACGGGAACTGCTGTATCTCTCCAGTGGCCCCCTTGGGAGAAAAAGGGAGACATGGGCCCCCATACGTGGTACCTGCCCTGGTGCGGCTGGGACTGGTCTCCTGCACTGCCTCTCTGCCTCCTGATCGGGTCATCAGTAAGACCAACTAGATGATTGTGGATTTTAGGAGACATCAGGAAGGAGACCACACACCTGTTCGTATCAACGGGGCCACAGTGGAGAGGGTGAGCAGTTTCAAGTACCTGGGTGTCAGCATCGCCGAGGACTTATCCTGAACGCATCATAACAACACTGTGGTCAAAACAGCACGGAAGTGCCTGCTTTTTCTCTGTAGGCTGAAAAGTTTGGCATTACCATCCCATATCCAGGCCAATTTGTACAGATGCACAATTGAAAGCATTCTGACTGGTTGCATCACTGCCTGGTATGGGAGCTGCTCAGCCCAGCATTGTAAAGAATTGCAAAGGGTTGTCAAGTTGGCACAGCTCATCACTGGCTGTGAGCTTCCAAACATCCAGGACACCTATGCAGCCAGATATCTTAAGAAGGCCAGGGCTATCCTGAAGGATCCCAGTCATCCTGCTGACACATTATTTTCTCTCCTGCCACCTGGCAAATGCTGCCAACGTATCAAATCAAAATCAAACAGACTGCAGGACAGCTTCTATCACCAGGCTGTTAAACTCCTGAAGATCAAGCAGCATCCAAATTTTTTGCCCCCCCTCCCAAGCTTGCGGAAAAAGACATTTCATTGCCAGCAACCACTGCTGTACACTGTATTGTTGTGCATTTGATAAATAAACCATTGATTGATAGATTTTTGATGGGATCAGATCTAGCGAGCAGGTGGCGTCTCTATGTGATATCAGGAGGTCAGAGATTTCAGTTTCTGACAGTAGCCTGAATTCGGAGAGCACGACTGCAGAGAAGTACAGTGCGAACAGAGGAAAATGTTAGTGGCATTGTCTGCTGATAGATCTGAGAATTGTGCAGTAGATGGGAGTGCGGACAGTGTGACAGAGGCAAGGCAGGAAGGAGAGAGAGATTTTAAGTGACAGCAGATGGTGACAATGGGTATAGAAGAAGGAGAGGCATTAGTGGTGAGGCATGGTTGGAAAGAGATCAGAGACATGCAGTGGAGTAACAGGACAGCCACAGTTATGAGAGGAGACAAGGTCAAGGTGATTACCAGCATTGTGAGTAGCATGGGACTGGGACAGAGAGGTCAAAGGACTACAGGAGCAGCAAAAGGCCCCTTGCATGACTTTTCTCAACATGCAGGTTGAAGTCACCCAGGAGAATCAACAGTGTTGTCCCGTGGGAGAAAACTCAACAAGATGTCAAGGCCATCCAGAAAGAAGCCAGGACGGCCAGGAGGGCAGTACAGAACAACCACAACTAGAGGTTGCACAGACAAGTCAACTAGTTGTTTTTCCGACTTCACTGCTCTGCAATGATACTTTAAGCTTGATGTAAACTAGTTGCTGATCACATGATTATGACACTAACAACATAGCTTCCGAGAAGACAACAGGTGAGTAGCCTGGTGGGTCATTGCAGCAAAACAGCAGCGGTTCATCAAGTGTGGAAATACTTCACTGAAGATGAAGCCTGCCCTATTGTCGCTTGCAAAATATGCAAGTCCATCCTGAAGTACAACAAAAGTAGAAGTGCAAGGCACACTCATCTGAAAGAAAAGGTATCTGCTAGGACTAGCAGAGGAACGATCCAAATCGGTTCGTGTATGTTGCATTCATTCATTTTTTGATTCAAAATTGAAAAACAAAATGCTAATTATGATGCCTTCATTCATTTTTTGTTTTAAAAACAAAAACAAATTATGAATAAACTAGCAGAAAAATGAGAAAAACTGCTTTTTATTGTTTCTGAGCACACACACAAAAAAGAAAAGGACTTGTTTAATAATTTTCTTTTTTCATTTAATCATACAAAGTGTAAAAATCTGACGAATGGCCTAAAGTGCACAACATTTCCAACCTAACAGCATGGTGGTACAGTGAGTAGCACTGCTGTCTCACAGCACCTAGGTGGTGCAAGAGGATGTGGGTTTGATCCTCACTCAGTTTGTTTCCCCCTGTGTCTATGTAGGTTTCTTCCCACAGTCCAAAGACATGCTGTTCAGCTTCACTCCTAGTGTGTGACTGTCAGAGTAAGTGTGTTTCACTGATAAGTGACCCATTGTAAGTTGCCTTGGTGAATAAGGTGTGTGGAGTGATAACACTACATAGAGTTCATTTGGAGAAAAGCATCAGATGAAAAAATATATGTAAACCTCTAACAAAGAGCCTAACCTGGATGTAAAAGTGAGCTTCACTGGTGGTCTTTTCTTTGGAAAAAAACGTGCACTCTCGAACCATTTGTGCAAATGATAGCAACATATTCACAATCTAGTACCACATGGTGCTGCACTTGGTTGTTCTACAATGAGTGTCCGAAGGTTTTGTGTGTGGCACAACATTGTAAGAGGAGGACACTCCCTTGCTGCTTTTGAAAAGCACCTAGAGATCCCTATTAAGTTATGTTTAATAACTCGGAAAAAATGCAGCATGTAAGATGAAGCCACTCATGGATTATGTGCGGTTTCAATTAGTTTACATGCAGGTTGTTCAAGAATACCACAAAATCAAATAACTCAGTCAAGAAAAATAAGATGACAAGAAACTATAAATGAGGCATATTTGTAATATTTTACATTTTGAGCAAAAAAAATGGTTTTTAAACATAGTTCATTCATAATTTTTTATTTTTAAAACAAAAAACAGCATTATTCTTTTAACCCGGCTACAATGTCTCATCTGGTGTGTGTATATATATATATATATATATATATATATATATAGCCTCTGCATAAAGCCTGTTTTCAGCATATGCATTCAGTTTGAGAATACAGATTGTTGGTTGTTGCAAAGCATTTCCTTCTCCTGTGCTTTTATTCATGTCCCATGGAGAGGTTGAAACAGAATGGAGGGCTTGACAGATGAGGACAAACCAGGTTACTGTAGCAGCGGGAGCACCTGAATCTTTGATGGTGGTGGTGCACAGTTTGGTCGCCTTAGACAACTTCGACATGTTTGACACATGATCCCTTGCGGAACACGATGGTGATGGCAGAATTCACGTAGTGGTGGAGGTTTCCCTCGGTGGAGATTGGCAGGTAGATTCCCTTGTCTTTGCACCCCGAGAAGCTGCTGCTACAGGTCTCCAGCTGCTATTTGAGCCAAGCTAATTCACGTTAGCTGAGAGTGCAAATCAAAACTACTCTGACAATGGTAATCAAAACAAACGTAATTAATTGAACTAACAGTCACGCCCACTATACAATACAGGACAAAGTATTTTTACCTTTGCACACACCCTAACTGTAAATTCACCTAAATAAATAAATACAACCGACAACTGAACACACACACAACCGATTGCTTCTATCTATCTGTACAACAACACAAGAAGAATGCGTGTTGGTATATAGCGGCAGCAGCAAAAAACTTATCGGAATCAGAATGAACTGAAGCAACAATCCTCTAATGCAAAATATGATGCACAATTGTAACTTGCCTGTGACACGCATGACAAAGAGTTCAAAGTGTTGATTTGTCCTCCAAATTCCCCCGATTTCAAGCCGATTGATCCGTTGAATGTGCTGGAAAAACAAGTACGATCCATGATGGCCCCACCTCACAACTTACAGGACTTGAAGAATCTGCTGCTAACGTCTTTGCGCCAGACACCATAGGTCACCTTAAGAGGTCTTGTGGAGTCCATGCCTGACAGGACAGAGCTGTTTTGGTGGCATAATGGGGACCTACACATTGACATTTATTTATTTAGCAGACACTTTTCTCCAAAGCGACGTGCAATGAACACCATGTATTCTTAGCAGCCCACATACCTTATTCAGCAAGGTGACTTAACAATGGGTCACTCATCCATACATCAGTGATACAATATTAGACAGGTGGTTTTGATGTTTTGGCTGATCACTGTATCAGCAGCTAACTAACTGCAATAGCCATGTACATCCACAAACAAGTCTCACTTCAACTGTTATTTGCACACCAGACACCTATGAGGGACTCCGTGAACAAACGCGTGGAACTCTTTGAAAGGATTTAAACCAAGTATTTTTAGTATTGTAAACTATGTGTAGTTTAATTTTTGAAAAGCCATGGTCAGGTTAAACCCTACAATGTCTACAGGCATCTGCTCTGCCCAAAGATACAGTATTACATGACTTTTGTGTTTGTAATGCAGAGGAGCCTGGCCATGCCCACACCCTGCCATCATAACAGCCACACCTGACAGGGGTTCCTTGGGAGGAAACAACCTCCAGGTGTGGCCAATTCTGAACAACGAGAACTTTAGAGACTGGAGGGAACTTTTGCTTTTCATCTTACTTGCCCATCACCACTGGAAATAGGCTTCAGAGAGCAGCAGCTGCAAGTTAAAATTTGAACTTTGGGTATTATGTTTAAGAGGGAACTGAATTAGAAAATTTGAGGGCTTTATGAAGGTCTGATTCAAGATTTGTTTATATGCTGTGTTCTTAATCTGTACTCTAATCTCAACTGTTTATTAACGAAGTCATTTGAGTTTCCTTGGCTTCTATTATTAATTATGAGGGAGAATAAAACATGGTGTAAACTCACTGACTGCTGCTCCTAATCTGGTTGCTCTATGATCCCGAAATGCGCCAGTGTGCAAGTCTTCATTGCTAGTCAGCCCTAGATGGGCCTGAGTAGTAGTGAAAAGGGGGCACAAGTCTGAAGATTTTGATGGACATGAGGAAACACCAATGAGGACAGAGCTAGGTTGCTCAATCTAGAGTGCACATACAGGTGTGGACTAGATAAGCAGATGCCCAGAACTGAACATGTTAAATGATATAGTGGCTCAGGTCTCAGCCCATTTCAATGATGGTGTAAGGAGGGGGAGAAAAAAAAAAAAAAAACAGACATTTGAATAATAAGATTACAGTAACTAAAAAAAGAACAGATAAATGTGGTCAGTTTTGTTTATTAGCTGTACAGCAGTACAATCTCTCCAAACCGCAAGCTTCAATAATTCCATAATTGTTGGTTTTCAACCACCGAAAATCGGTACAGCTAAGTTGAAAGAAAAAAAAAAAAAAAAAAAAAAAAAAAAAATTTAGGAGCGTAACAAAAAAAGCTATTTAAAAATGCAATTACATAAATTTCATTGAGTAAGCTAAAACCTCCTGGAAAACTAGATTTGACAGCTCTATACTGACAGTGGCCCCCCCATTTCCTTCAAAGGATCCTAACAACCCAACCCCCTTGCAACAAGACCTGGTAAATGCTGGAACACCATAAATGACCAGAAGGAAAATTGAACATGTGCATTGGTTTCTAGTTTCTGTGAAAAGATCAGGGGCGTTTAAACGCTTTAAATCTAGGTGTCTCCTGTAGCTCTGTCCTCATGTGGGACAGGTCTGCTGGGAGCCCCTCAGAGCCTGGATTCAGGTTACCTTCACATCACCCTAAGGCACCTGTTAGCAAGTCCACAAAGAGAACAACAGTACTGGAGTCCCACCACTTGCCTTGAGGACTCCACCAGATGGGGGTCAACTAGGGGATGGGAACACCTGGGTTGTCAACACCCCCCAGAGTCCAGCATGCTCCACACTGTCCCAATGATGTCACAGGCAAGCCGCAAAGCAGAGAACTGAGGTCATTTCATACATGATCTTTTTGTGAAACTCAGCAAAGAAGTTAACAGCTGAGGGGTTCCATAACTACTGTTAAAATGCTATCCATAGAAATGTACAAGATCAATTGCTAGACAGAAGATTAAAATACTCTTAAAAATATATGTACAAACAGGAATAAGTAATTGCTTTTGTACAACATGATCACAGGCTTAAAGCATTGTGATGGATGCCACGGCTCCAATTAAGACACGTGGACCGATGGGATTCTGACTCATCACAGCAGGACAGACCATCTCCAGTATGCAGGAAGACGAGGGGGGAAACAGATCCATGGAGCCCCTCTGCTCTTCAAAGACCACCTGGACACTGGGCTCAAGCTCAGAAGGCAACTGAATTCCTTCCACTGGCAGGACAAAAGGCCTCATTACATCTGCAAGCTTCCTCGTCCCCCAACAAACCTTGTAGGCTTTCGGCAAACCATGAAGAAAAGGAAGAGAACCTCAAGACAGAACTTCACAAACTAAAACTACACTGTAGCAAAGTGGGGGGATTAAAAAAATTATATAAAAACATCTCAGGCAGTTTCATTTTTAAACTGACAAAGCGAGCGAGAGAGAGAAGGTTAGGGTACGAGATGGGGCGGGGCAGGCTCGCAGAGCGTGTGATCAGGCATTCCCATCACCGGTCCATCATACTGAGGATCATCTCTGGGGTAAGGTCACCATTGGGCGCAGCCTCAACAACAGGTAGCTGAACCGTTTCTGTATCCGTCCCACTTTCTGCACTGCTGGCTGCCCTGCTGGCTTGTTCAGGCTCCGCCTCCTTCTTCACAATGATGTTGTCAACTGCACCCGTACTCTCGTCCTGCACTTGGATGATTGCTGATGCTGAAGAAGAATAAACGGAGTAATTTGATAGTAGTGTTCAGGGGAGCAACATAGGATGTACTCAAACCACTGACACACTGTGCCAGCTTCAGGTGGTCAGTGGTAGTAGGGAGGGGTCAGCCAGTCAGACTGGGTGTAAACATGAAGGCTGCAGACTTCACAGCATGACCCACAAGGTTCTTTTGCCTACTGCTCAGTTTCTGCGTGTCGACAACTTTGTAAACCACGAGGGCTAGTTCTGTATGAGCAAAACCCTGCTGAAAAACACCACTTTTACAGACAATCTGGTGCTGCTATGTCTGTACAAATGTACCTTGACTAATGCTGGAGTATGCCACCTAATGGAAAAAAGGGGAGACTTACGGGGGGTGGGTTTGGGCTGGTTGGTCCTGCCTGGTGGTCGGCCACGCTTCCTCTTGACTGGTGGTGGTGGGGGTGTTGGGGCAGGGACAGGGACTATAGGAGGAGCCTGATCCACCTCCATCTCCACAGGGGTCAGCAGTTCTTCCTCCTCATCTTCTTCGTCGATGTCATCGAGCTCGGGCTCAGCATGATCTGTCACAGTAATGAGGCAATATGTACAAATGCTTTTTCCGCCATCCAGTCGACCCAGAAAAAAAAAAAAAAAAAATTCCAATAATGCGCAGAGGAAAAACAAACCGCTGTCGTCATCATCATCGTCGTCATCATCCCTCCTGCTGCGCATCTTCCTCTTTCTTCCCCCTCGGGCCTTCCTCGGGGGGGCACCATTCTCCCCATTGGCTGAGTCAGGGCCAGAGCAGTTCTCCGCATGTCTGGCCATAGTGTTCTACAGAGAGGAGGTTAATGAAACCAGCAAGATGAGTACAGTACCAAAACATCCAAAGACAACATGCCCACTGAGAAGGTGGGACAGAAAATGTCCGCCCACCTACCCTGCGCGTAAACGTTTTTCCACATTTGTTGCACAGGAAGGAAGAGGGTACAAAGTTGGGGTCATGGTAGCGCCGGAAATGCATGTCCAACAGCTGCTTTTGCCGGAAGGTCTTGTCGCACTGACTGCAGGCGAAGGGCTTCTCTCCTGTGTGAGTGCGCCGGTGCATCACCATGTGCCTCTCCTGGCAGGGGGCCAGATTTGCATCAGAGACAAACACAGATGATAGAAGAGCAGAAAAACCACTTGTTCTATAAGCCTGACTTCTGAAGTAGTCACTGAATTGAATTATTAATAAGCATCTTAAGATAACAGGTCATACCTCCAGGGACTAACCAGGCCCTTCATTCACTCCTGCTCTACCCAATCTACTGAGAGGAAAGGGTGTGGCTCACCTGTCGACACGCGTAGTCGCACTGGTCGCACTTGAAGCGCTTCTCATTCTTGTGTGACTTCTGGTGCTGGATGAGGGCGTAGCGCTCGTGGAACACGGCGTCACAGTAGCGGCACTTCCTGCCCTGCTCAATGTATGAATGCTGCTTCCTCAGATGGACACCTGCAGAGCAAAGAGGTCAGTTTGCTGCATGCATGAGCACTGACATGCGCGCATGCGCATACACGGCACTGCATGGGGACTCACCTAGGTCACTCTTGCGGGCGATTACCGTGTCGCAGTGCGGACAGTGAAACTTGGCTACATTCTCTGTGTGCTTCTGCAGAATGTGCATCTTCATGGTTCCACTCTGTGTGAAACGGGCATGGCAGATGTAGCACTCGTAGGGCTTCTCTCCTGCCGGTGCCACAAACACAAACTGAGCAAAATTTGTGTCGCTACAGAAAAGCAACAGAGCAGCACCATGTTAAAGAGGGAGAAGGAGAGCAGGAACCTTAGCATCAGTAGATGACCCTTAGAGCGCCTACCCTGCCCCCACAAACTGCAATAGAGGTAGACCGACTAAGTGTGGCAGAGGTCGGCCACACGTGCAATAGGCCACAACACTGGCTGGAACACATGACAGCACTACCAGGTGCATGCTTCCGTATGAACGTTTGCCCGCTTCCTGCACAGTTTCCTGTTGCTTACCCGAGTGTGTCCTCATGTGGCGCTTCAGCTTGTAGGTGTCCCTGCTGGCATAGCTGCACAGGCTGCACTGGAAGGGGCGTTCCCCTGTGTGTGAGCGGATATGCCTCTTGAGCTTGCTCACCTGCAGGGGAATGACATGGTGCTCATGAGGACAAGGCTACAGCAGTTGTCTCTGATCTGCTCTTTGATGCTGCACCACAGTACTCTGCAAATGTGAGCATGGTACAAAACGAGCATCTCAAAGCATACGCATTTGGAAACAAGAGATTTTATGAAATAAAATACACCTGCTTAAGAAACCACAAATGTAAAATAGATACAAGGTAGCAGATGCACAATGGACCTAAAATGTACAGTGGGGCCCACCAGAGGTCACATTGCCCTCTGCAAGACTCCATGATGCTACACTCCCATGTCCCCCTGACCTCAACACTGGAGTAGTCACACATGGAACACTTGAAGGGCTTCTCGTGCGTGTGCTTGTAGC
Source organism: Scleropages formosus (assembly GCF_900964775.1). Taxonomy (NCBI): domain Eukaryota; kingdom Metazoa; phylum Chordata; class Actinopteri; order Osteoglossiformes; family Osteoglossidae; genus Scleropages; species Scleropages formosus. Next base: position 13,228,230 of record NC_041806.1, read on the forward strand.
GCCGGTGGCGAACGAGCTCGCCACTGGTAACAAAGGCCATGTCACAGTCTGTGCACTTGTGGGGTCGTGTCCCTGAAGGGGGACACAGGTGAAGAAAGTGTGAAACAAAGACCTCAGCTGAAGAAAGTATGTACAACTTCAGAGACTGAGTATGTGTGTACCTGTATGTGTGTTCAGGTGGTTCCTCAGCAGGGTCACAGTCCTGAAAGCACGGCCACAGAGGTGGCATTTGTGCGGCCTCTCATCTGTGTGGCTCTTCATGTGGCGGTCCAAGTTGGAGCGGCGTGGACAGGTGTAGCTACACAGCTCACACTGAAATGTCTTCTTCACACCTGGACAACACAGCAACAAAACTTATGATACAGCTTGGGGACTAGTTCAGAACAATGTGGCAGTAACACCTGAGGAAATGGACTCACCTTTCTTCTTGATCTTGGTGGGCTTGGGGGGCTTCATGTTGCCTACCACCTTCTCAGCGTTGACCTCCGACAGGAGGCCCTCTTGCTGCTCCTCCTCAAAGTCATACACAGATACATCCATGTCCTTCCCCTCCTCAGTGTTGTAGCGCAGCTTGCTCTTCTTCATCTTCTTGGCCTTCCTTGCAGGTGGCTGGTAATCAGGGTCCTTGGCCCAGGTTGGGTCCTCATTCTGCAGCTCTGGCTCAGCCTCCATCCCAGGCTCCAGCTCCTGGGGAAGTTCATCTTGTTCCACTGTCTCCACCTCCCCGTTAGCCCCCACCTTCACCACCTGGGGACCAAACAGCGGGAAGGGCTTAACTTGAAGGCAAGGAAAGACACAAATGAACCAGATGCTGACACCTCGATCTAGAGGAATAAAGCGTTTATGTCTGGATGCAGACTAACCTGAAAGCCCTCGGGCAATGGCAGCGTATGGCAGATGACAGGCTCGCTGTCCTTAGGCATGGCAGTGGTCTCCACATATGAGCCCTGCAACTCATCCACCACTGTGCCATCGCTGGCAGGGACAGTGGGCACAGCAGACACAGGCACCTGCACGAGCTGCAGCTCCCCCAGACCCATGCCAGCCTGTTCCTCCATGTTCACCACCTGCAGTGTGATTATCTGTGTGTCGTCCACAGTGGCTGCATTGGCCACACCTGCCTGTGGGTGAGCGACACCTGCCTCCATCCCTTCGGGGGACTTCATCTGCAGCAATGTTGGGTCCAGAGCATCCACTACCATCATCTCCATGTTGCTGTTCACGCTCACCATGCCCGGAACAAGCTGCTGGTGATCTCCACTAGCTCCACCCACATCCTGGGCTACAGCCAAGGCCACAGGTGCAGACTGAAGAAGCTCTGCTCCCAACTCATCATCCTCTTCAGCCCCACCTTCACGGCGTCGCTGGTAAGTCTTGCAGTCCTTGGCCTTGAAGGCATCTCCACACTCGTCTGCCACTCCATCAGTAGGCTCTCCTTCCATGGGTACAACCTGGGGGTTACGACTTTAGTTACTTCCTGCCCAAGATCAAGTAATCACTGTTCCCTCAGAATCAGTCAGTTTCATTAGATGTTTAAAAAAAGACCTGCGGATCCTGTCGTGGTTAACTAAAATGGCCCGATCACTTCTTTGTGCAAAGCAAACTCTTACTCACATACAGGCCTGCAGATTCATTGTTGTAAGATTAAAATAAAATGTGTGATGCCAACGAAACTGTGCCGCAAAATCACGTGACTCACTTCCTGCACCAAAAATGGCACCATGCAGCACATCTGCAACCATTAAAAAAAAAAGCAGAGTGCTAATAAGTGGAGCTTATCCTTTACAGGACCTCTGAGCTCTGTGTAATTGTGGAGTATCATCCTATGCGTCAACACACCCAGAAATGTGTGTGTCTAAAAACAGAGGAAAGTATCCAGTCCAGAGAAACTAGATTAATATTCATCCAAAGTCACTTGTCAACTGGAAGAGTGGAAAAAAAAATAGGGAGGGTACAACAACAGGTACCACCTAAGCTTGTAAAACTGACTTGGTTCTGAATTGTATATTTCTGTGTTGACTTTGTCAGTTACAAACAATATGTCACCTTAGATTACCATTTACTGATTCTCATAAACACTGATGAACAAACAGAAGGTACCCACGATGAGGTGATGCTGCTGCCAGGGAAAATGACACCCTTCTGCAGACAGCAACACTTCTCGCACACTGTTAGTCATGGTCATAGGGTTTCCATGATCCTACTTCCCTCAGCTGTTACCTGCACCAAAGGGTCATGTCTCCTGCGTAGTGCCCCCTGGATTTCAGGCTCTGGAACCCTAAATAGCTCGCTGGCCTCCCCTGAGCGCTGCCTACACCTGATCCTGCTGGAAAGGGAACAACTTTCAGCTGATTTAAGCCTGTAGACCTTCACCTGCAAATGCAATAGTGCAGCAGGCAAACTGCTCTTTGCAGTATCAAAACTCTGCTTATCGAACTGGATTAGCCAAAGAGCTGTGGACCAGAAACCTCATCTCCAGAGTAACATTGCCATGATTGATGGAATTTTCAGCAGTCGCTTTGGGGCTCTCTGACCACTTCCACACTCAGTTCCACCACCAGGAAACTTATAACACTTTTCTCCAGACCAACTTCAATGTTAATCTGCTTGCACTGATTTACCAATTCATAGAGCAGGGTTACATTACAAAGCCCCCCAGTGCACATGCAGTGTCAAGTTCTTGCTGCTGCTCATTTTGGTCCATCTACACACAGCCGGCTTCAGCAGGGTCATACTGTGCTCCGGCCATTCCAGTGAATATATCAGTATCCTTGATGAGTGCTGATCCATCACCAATATTTCATCATTACTCTTGTCTTGCATTGAAGGAGATATGCACAAATCTGTTTGTTTCAAAGTCTATGATATGCAACAGGTATAAACACATTATAGAGTAATTCATGAAGGGAAACTGCACTACTGTGTTAACCACTTAACCACTAAAGTTACTGTATCCATGATTTTGATATTTTAGTATAAAGGGGGTTAACTTGAGCTCAGCAAACGCATACAAATTTTTACCACTAGAATTAATGGAAATTATGTCTTTGATTTGCAAGAACACATCTAACAATAGATTTTTCAGGGGTGAATGGCCTTCCTGGAGGGACAATGTGCTTTGTGTGCTGCAATAGCCCTATACAATTCTTTTTTTTTTTTTTTTTTTTTAGAATGACAAGTTTAATCTAATTGAGGTAATTTACTCTAGCAGGAATGGACTTTAAATACAGCCACTATTGCCACAATTTTATATCCACTACACCAGTTGCTGTTTCTATTTTGTTACTGGGAAAAATATGGTGAAGACTCCTTTGTAAAGATCTATTACCCTGAAAAGTTTCATGATATCATGAAGTAACAGGTGTGGTGATCTGTGACATCAACAGATGAGCTGTTGAGGAGACCCCCTGAGGCGAGTGCCCCCTGGCGGTGGTTTACTGTTACTACCGACAGCACTAACGGGCACTTATTTTATTATTACTAGTAAATTACTAATACTAGTCCCAGGTGATGAAGTCGTTCAGTCAGTGTGTATATTATCGTTACAGCTTTTTACCACTTTACTCTAATAAGCGTTACTGTAGTATTACAGCAGTGTTGGTGGTGTTGCTGAGCGTAGTCATAGTGTGCAGTTTGTTTCATCAGCGGTCGGTTTGTAGCACGGCTCTGGTCTCGATGCCTTTTTTAAATCGCACTTGAAGGACGACGCCAAGGCCCCGGACGAGGCGTGAAGCGCGCCATTTTCCAGGAAACGCCTTTTAAAAGCCAACGGTCAGTAACGGCTCGCTATGATGGCCGGACCGATCTGAGACCGTCCAGCAGCAACCCGCGTGAGCAGCTCCACGACGACAGCAGCACAGCTGCTTATGCAGGGAACAAGCACACGCCCCAGACTCGCGAGAGTGCGCCTCGGGGAGCACCAGCGCCGGGGTTCCGCAGCCGCCAAGCCGCGTCTCTCCAGCGAGCAAACAAAGAGAAAATGGAGGCCCGACGCGGAGAGGCCGGAGTACCACAGCAGTCCCGTCACGGCGCGCACAAGCACAGCGCACCGAGCGGCGGCCCCCGGAGCCTCAACGCGCCCGCGGCACGCGCCACCTCCGCCTCAGACGTGTTTTTTTGCTAAATTTTCGATAACGATAGAGGGAGACAAACACCCCCCGCCATCCGCCGTCACCGGGAGCCCCATCGTGACACCTAGAGGCCGAACAAAGCTCCTACAAAAATGCCCCCGATTTCTAGGAATTCGCCCAGTTTTACCTGATTCTGACCGCTTGTTTTCTCGCTGAATTTGACTGAGGGCCTGGCAGATGCACTCTGTTCTCTCGGTCGCAGCTGAAGAAGGCGCGGCTCCTCCGCGGTGCTTTTAATCCTCTCGCTTTGGCCGAGGAGGCTCTGCACAAAATGGCGGCCTTGGCCGAAGGTGTGCGCCTGCGCGGTCAGGCGGGTCGCGGGCGTTGACGAGGGGGAGGGGTGGCATATGGCCTTCTGGGAGTTTTTCGTTTCTGGCGCCACTTTTAAACTTTTGAACAAGTGAGTTGGTTTTCTCTGCAAGATTATTATCGCTAGGGGCCTCTTACATACATATAAATATCACATATTTGTAAGTAAATGCATGCATGCATACATACATTTACTGAAACCGCTTGTCCCAAGCGAGGTGAGCCGGAGCCTAACCCAGCAACATAGGCTCAAGGCTAGAGGGAAAGGGGACACACCCAGGACAGGGCAACAGTCCGTCACAAGGCACCCCAAGCGGGACTCAAACCCCAGACCCACCTGAGAACAGGCATCGGCCAAACCCACTGCGCCCCCTATGTAAAGTGACGTATAAGTATTATGTATTCATTTATATAGCTGGATTATTTTTACTGTAGGTGTTCACTATTGCCTTGGTCAAGCCAGCAGCAATGAGTGATTTTAAACTGGGTCCTTCAAGTTCACAGACAGAAGCTCTGACCAGTCTGCTGCCTGCTGCAGTACACTATTATAATACAATGCAATATCTACTATACAGTTTGTGAACCCTTTGGAATTGTCTGCATAAACAAATAAGTGGGCTCCAAAAAAAGACTGGACCGACTGTGATCTCTTGCACTTTACGATGTCTGTGTTTATGAGACAATTGTAAGAAAAATTCAGTTTATTTTTGTAGAGCACTCTTCTCACACAGTTACACAGCACTTTAACACAGGTGTAAGGCAAAAAAAACAAACAGTTCAGATAAGAAACATAGAAGACAGTTGACTACCAACTATCATAACATAATGCTTTTATATAGCTATAAGTATGCCTACTGGCCACGGAGGAATGGAACAAAAACTGCCAACTGAAAATCAAGGGAGAAAAAACCTCTGAGGGTCCAAGAGCCAGTGGCTGCCCACCCCTCCTGGGGATTCTAGATTAAGTAACAGTTCTAAGACAGTTTGCAAGTAATAATGATATTTTTGCTGTATGGTCGGTTGAATCCTCAGCTCAGCATGGTACGTTTCGTCCATCATGGCAGTTGGTCATCATCTTCACTCGGCATGGGGGTGTGTCTGTGTCCGCCAGCTGGCCTCCTCAGGTCTTATTATAGGGAGACAATGCCCAACAAGAAGAAATAGTTAGTAATTTGTAACTTAAACAAGTAAATTTAATTTTGATTGGTGTAGAGGTGGGAAAAACAAACTCAGCCAAGTGGAATTACATTTCAAGGTGGAATGCCTGAGTAAACATGTAAGTCTGTGGTCTGGATTTGAAGACAGAGACAGATGGTGCATTTCTGACAGTAACTGGTAGAGTATTCCGTAGTTTGGGTGCTCTGTAACTAAAGGCGCAACCTCCTACTGAGGTCTTACTGATCACAGGTACTTTAAGGTAACCTGCATCCAATAAACAAGGATATCATCCTGGGATGTAAGAATCAATAATCTCGCAAAGGTAAGATGGAGCAATACCATGTAATGCCTTACAGAAAAACACTGAACAAGAGTGTTCATGTGAAGTCACCATAAAGGAAATATTGCTTTCTGGTTCAAGTTTGCTTAAGACCACTTAGGTGTTCCACAGCATTGGAACATTGGGAAATATTTCTTTTATTTTAAATTATTAGTTAAATGAACAATTCATGAACTCACAATACAAGAACAGTAGGAAGTATGATGATTTAACCATTCAGTCAAGGCAGACTTTCGGTCACTTTATGGATCATCATTCTCCATGCTTTATGATTTTTGACCGTGTCTTTTAATTCTTTCAAGGGCATGTTTGTGTTGGCCTTAATGATGTCCAGCCGGCATGTTCTTGGACGTCCTCTTCTTCTCATCCCACTGACTATGCCAAGCATTAATGATGTTTCCAAGGAATTAGCTCACATGATATGACCAACGTATAGGAGCCACTGCTTGGTGATTTTGCCTTCCAGCGATATCTTTGTTTTGACTCGCTCTAGGATCGTCTTGTTTGTGACCTTGGATGTCCGTGGCATGCACAGCATTCACCCCCAACACCATAGTTTGAAAGCGTTGATTTTCATTCTGTCCGCCTTCTTGAGTGTCCAACTTTCACATGCGTACATGGAGATCGGGAAACGATTGCGTTGGTTATTTGGATCTTTGTTGCGATGCTAATAGCTTTGCTCTTCCAAATTTTTGCCATTCCTTGCATCGCGTTACGACCAAGTGCAATTCTTCTGTTGATTTCCGGTCCCGATTCGCCGCTGTGGTTAATTTTGGATCCAAGGAAAAGGAAGTCTTACACTGATTCTATTTCTTCATTGTCGATTGATATGTGAACTGTGCTGTTGTCTGCTGTTGTCATTACCTTTTGTTTTCTTGATGTTAAGGTACAGTTCCATGCGTTCGCTTTCTTCTTTGACTCTTTGGACCACATATTCCAGGTCCCTTTCACTTTCCGCAAGCAGCTTTGTGTTGTCGGCATATCGAAGGTTGTTGATGTTCCTCCCACCAGTTTTCACAGCAATTGGTGATTCGTCCAGATTACATTGCCTCATGATCGTTTCAGCGTACAGATTGAACAGGGCCAGTGATAGGATGCATCCTTGTCGGACGCCTTTTGCAATCTTAAACCAGTCTGTATTGCCAAATGTTGTCCTGACTGTAGCTTCCTGATTCTCGTAGAGTGATCAGATCAATCCTTCCAGATGCTCTGGGATGCCCATTTGTTTTTAGCAGTTCCACAGTTTGTCATGTTCAACGCAATCAAATGCTTTACTGTAATCAATGAAGCACATATAGACGTCCTTTTGGTATTCGCGCGTCTTCTCCATGATCCACCACAGGTTCGCAATTTGATCTGGTTCCGCGTCCTCTGCGAAATCCTGCTTGGACGTCAAGGAGCTCGCTCTCGACAATCGATGCCATGCGTTTTTGAGTGATTTTCAGCAGGATTTTGCTTACATGCGATATGAAAGCGATGGTTCGATAATTGCAACATTCTTGCATATCACCTTTTTTGGAAGTGGGATAAAGACTGATTTTGTCCAATCTCTGGGCCACAATTTGATCTTCCAGATCTGCCGACAGAGCTCTGTTAACGTTGGGATCGGTATTGGCTTGAGTAATTCAGCCGGAATGCCATCAATGCCTGGGGCTTTCCTATCTGGTGGTGGTTCCAAAGCCCAGGCTACCTCCTCCTCCAGAATATCTGGTTCTTGCTTGGTTGGGTCTTTGTGACCAGCTGATTGACTTGGACGGTTGCCCGCGTACAATTGCGCTGTGTACTCTTGCCACCTACATTTAATTTGGTTTTCACTCTGTAGAACTTTGCCATTCTAGTCTTTGATGGTTGCTACTTTACGGGGCATGAGTGGTGCTCATGCCTGCATCGCATGGGTGATAAGCTCGCGGGTGTGACCTTGTTTGCACGCATCTTCCAATTTTGCACACTGCTCATTCCAGTAATGTTCCTTATCACGCCTCGCTTCTCTTTGAAATTCCACATTTAGCACTTTGAAATCGGTGCTCTTGCCAGTGACTTTAGCTGCTCATCTCCTGTTGGCGACTTCAGTCGTCGCATCTGAAAGCCATTGTGGTCTTTTTGCTGGTTTTTCGTAAGGGATGAATTGTTCCGCTGTGTGTGTTATGATCGATTTCATTTCCTCCCATAATTCCATAATTCCTCTGGAGCTTTTTTGGCTCCATTGAGTGATTCAAATCTACTTTCTACCTTGATCGCATGTTGTGTTGGGATTTTGCTGGTTTCGAAACATCTCATTGTAGGTGATCTTTTGATGGTGTTGAACCGGAGTTTGACTTTTGCAACAAGTAGCTGATGGTTGGAACCGCAATCGGCACCAGGGAGTGCTTTGACTGCTTGTACTGAGCTCCTCCAACGTTGTTAGCAGAGGAAGTGGTTGATCCGATTTTGGTGTTGTCCATTTGGAGCTGTCAACGTATAAAGGCGACGGTTTGGCTGCTCAAACCATGTGTTCGTGATCAGTAATCAATTTTCATGACAGCATTGAACCAAGCAGTCACCGGCCTCATTCCTTTTTCCTAAAACAAATTTGCCTACAACAGGTATCTCTTCTCCAGCCCCTGCTTTTGCGTTGAAATCTCCAGCAATAAAGATGCTGTCCTTGGCAGGGGCTTGATCAGTTGCTTGTTGGAGATCCACGCAGAATTTTTCGATGTCCTCAACTTTTGCATCTGTGGTGGACGCATAAATCTGCAATATCGTGAGCAGGCAAGGCTTCCCGCGGATGCATACGGATATGACTCTGTCGTTGATGGCGTTAAAGCGCTGAGTGGCCTTAGCAATTTTATTGTTTGCAAGAAGTATACAAAGAAGTAAATAAAAGTGAGTAAAAATAAACAAAATGGAAATAAATTACAAGTCACTCCAATGACCATCTATATTACACCAAAATCGGTTATTACAGTAATTTACAATCTTAATGGCCTTAATTAGTACAATCTAATAAGTACACTGTTTACTGTTTTTTTTACTTCACTGTTACTGTTCTTCTTTAAGAAAAATATAAAAGATATTGACCTTTAAAACACTCCATAATCTGTATATATGGCTAAGATTATTAAATTGATAATATATGCTTGTTTCTTGTTGCTTCTATCAAAATGTATCAAAATGTTGCTTCTATCCAAACAGGAAATATTCACAAAATCCATATACACTGTATCAATAATGAACTTGGAGACAATTCTCCATAACTTTCTAGTGTAATAATGGTACCAGATAGGAAAGGCAAAGTCTCTAGGTGCATAGTACAAAAAAGAAAAAATTGTATAATCATCTAATCACACACACACACACACACACACACACATTTTCTGAACCGCTTGTCCCATACGGGGTTGCGGGGAACCGGAGCCTACCCGGCAACATGGGGCGTAAGGCCGGAGGGGAAGGGGACACACCCAGGACAGGATGCCAGTCTGCCGCAAGGCACCCCAAGCGGGACTCGAACCCCAGACCCACCAGAAAGCAGGACCTGGTCCAACCCACTGCGCCACTGCACCCCCTATCATCTAATCATCCTTACATTATTTCAGAAAATGCTGTACTGTAAATTTTCTTAAAAGAAAATTCTTTAAACTTTTCTTTCTGAGACAGCACCCAAACTTTCTCCCATGGGATATTGTTAACAAAGGTATTCCAAAAAGCTGTGCTATAAGGTAATGTGACAACAGAAACAGTAAAAAGCTGATATTATTTCTGAAAGACTGTGAGAAACAGATTCTTCTACAAGTAGTATCCACTGGATTTGCTATTAGTAGGGTAAGAGACCTCTTTGAGTAGAGTCACACAGCCATCAGGAATAGCCCACATTACCAGGGCAAACTCCTTCTTTGTAATGGGAAACCTGAAGACATATTCGTTGTAGCTAATAAGATTTCCTTGTGAGTTCAGAAACTAGCCAACTAAAAGGATATCTAACCAAGTCCTCAAAAATACTCTTACCCTTAATCGGAGCACTAAAATAGTCAGCGGTAGAAATTATTAAAATAACAGTCCACAGTAAGGCAGGCAGAAAAAAGAGGAAACTGAGCACCATTGCTGCGCTCCCTAGGAGTGGGCATTCAATGATCAGTGCAGGGGAATGTCATGCCCTTCATGTCATGTAATAATTTGAAATACAAATAAAGACTTGTCAAAATGCTGTGCTTTTTGAATGTGAACATACTGTATGTATATTTTCAAAATAAACTTTATTGACAAAAATCAGCAATTACAAAAGTTAGAAACATGAAAAGAATAAGGAACCAGAACTAGATATTACAAAAAACAGCAAATGATGCCAGAGGGAATTTAACAAAGAGAAAATAAATAAATAGGATTTGTACAGTTCTTGCTTACAATACAGTACTTTGTTTTTTCCTTTTTTCAGCCTGCGAGTACCATTTCTTGTGGGTCTTTGTGACAAAGCGCAATAAAAGACATTAATGTTTTGCCTTTGCACACTTTCCATCCAACTCATCCGATCCTTTCAGTTTGCAGTTATGCATTTTTGTAAGCAAACCAGTCTAATAGCAACAAATTAAGTAGCTGCAAAGAATAACAGAAAAATATCTCAGCAGGTCAATAATGAATTTGTTAAATATTTTTCTTTGACTGCAGTTTTAAACTGTTTCTTTTAGTTTACTATTTCTAATGTCTATTATGTTCTTTTTTTGTGAACATGGTTCAGTTCAATTTATTTTTATAGAGCACTCTTCTCATGCAGTGAAACAGAGCGCTTTAACACAGGCATAAGGCAAGAAAAACAAGTACATCAGAACAAAGAAGACAGTTGACTACAGACTGTCATAATCCAAACGTATAATGCTTTTATAGAGCTATAAGTATACCTACTGACCGTGGAGGAAAGGAACAAAAACTCTCAAATGAAAATCAAGGGAGAAGAAAAAAACCTCTGAGGGTCCAAGGACCAGTGGCTGCCCACCCTTCCTGGGCATTCTAGATTAAGTAACAGTTCTAAGACAGTTTACAAGTAATAATGGGATTGTTGCTATATGGTAGCTGGACTACAACTAAATTCTTGCACTTTTCCCCACAGACTAATAGATATGACACCAACAACCAACATTAACTACAGCATCAGACAATATGTACAAGAAGCACACATGCCGACTGCTGAGTAACCTTTGGACCTGTGGGTTAGGGTTTGGTGGTTAGGGGCAAGGGTGCCAACAGTCAGCAGTTCTGAGAGAAGAGTGTGCATAGGCTACAGGATGGCCGACGTCACTAGTAACAGTTTTTGTCTTTCCAAGGCACCTTGATTTATTCATGTCTCTACCTGTCTGTATAGCTGAGTTCCAGTGACACTGTGGGAACAACACCCCTAGCTAAGCAGCTGTCATACCAAGATGGACTCCACTGGGCACCAGAAGGAATCGTTAAGCACAGATAGAGACATCTGGACCTTCCTCAGACATAAGAGGAAGAACAGATGTTGGTGAACCTTCCTAGTGACAGCTGAAACATGCTATCCCTGCTTCAGGTCATCAGTGATGGTTACTCCTAGAGACTTCCAGGTGCTTTCCACAAGCTCCCCTGTGACGCATATGGTCATTTAGTCTGAACACTTGCTCCCATCTTCCAGGAGCAGGTTTGTGTGCTTTTAGATACTGAGGGAGAGAGTGTTGTCCTGGCACTGCTGGGTCCAAAGGCAGATGTCCTCAATGAATGCCGTCATATCAGTGTCTGGTATCAGGCATGTGATGATGGTGCCACAACTAAATCAGATGTGGCCATTTCCTGATGGTTACAGGGAGAAGGGAGGGAAATGATTAATGCTCTGAAGCTCTTAACCAAAGGGCTGCATGGAAGTGGATGGAATCAGTGACCTGAGTTCAGTTTTCTGTATGTCAGTATTTAAATATTCATTTAATAGACAGAATCATACAAACAAGACAAGAAATTTTCCAAACATTTTAATAATTCTGTTTACATTTTAAGGCAGGATCTTTGTCAGAATATATACATTTTTTAGACATCTCTTAGACTGCATTTGTTTTGCTTAAAATGGAAAAAAAAGATTGCAGTTATGTTTCTGCTGCAATTCTGAAGTATTAAATAAAAACTCAGTATCAATACTTTCTATTCACCAAAACTTAGGCACTTTTCAGCTGATCAGGTCTCCATTTCCGCTGTGTTTAAGGTCTCTCAGAATAAACAGTGAAGCATCTTCTGAGGTAACGCCCTGAATGCTTGGTTCAAATCTGGAACCCATCCACCTTCCTGCAACAGCACTTCTGGGGCAGAAGATGTTGTGGCAAATCCAGTGGTTCCCAAGGCAACAAGACTCATCAGTCTCCCACAATGTGAAACCTAGCACAGTGCACAGGATTACATCAGAAATGGGATGTGACCCCAGTGAAGGTCTGAGCTCAGAGCCACAGAACCTCCTGTACTGGAGCATAATACAAGTGTCTAGAGCCGTATAGTGGAAATTCCAGAAAGAAATGTGATGAATGTACAGAAAAATGGCACTGATTCTTTTTTCTTTTAAAAAAAGTGCATTGGAGTCTGGGGGCCCTGACTCACTTGTCCACAGCAGTCAATCAGCCCCCATCGTGCCTTTCAAACATGGCATCAAGGCTACAGATATTAAGGTGCAGATATTGGACCCATTAGTCCCATGGGCTGTAGGTATGGCAAGATAGAGCCTCAGTCTCCCAAGAAAATTGGCAGCTTCGCTTTTTCCACTCATGTTTATGTATTTTATGGGCAGTAAATATGCTTTAATATTTAATTAGCTTAATGTTGACATGATCAGTTTAGTCTGCAGGAGCATGTCTGACCATGGAACCCATATAGACTGATGGATTTTGGCTGTGTGTGTGTGTTTGTGTGAGAGAAAGGGAAACTACAGCAGGTCAGTGGTGGCTGTTCTGATGGGGACGAGGTCTCCATGGCACTAAAGGACAGTGTTGCCATGGCATTAGAAGCCGTTGGGAACGCTGAGGTGCCGCATCAACACTGCAGAGAGAGGAGCCAGAAGAACATTCTCTAATGGTTTCTCAGTGGCCCTCGGCCTCCTCAGCCATTTCACATATGTGTGCGTCCAAACTGCTCACACCCTCAGACTCCAAATAGTTCCAGAACTGGAAGATGGTCAGAGGTTCACCAGCTGCTCTACCGTTGTCCTGTGACATCTGATGTCCCATAATTCTCTCTACCAGCTGGAGTAACACTGTAGAAGAAACAGGGCATGCATGAGATTTAGAGCATGGCATTAGTGACTTCCTGATTACAGTAATCCTTTCTGAAGCCCAAAGTCTACCAATACGGAGATTAGTGGGACTAAATCTCATTGTGCCTGTGTGAGGGACTGACTTGTGGGCAGAGTTTCCAGGACCACACTGTACCTGTATTAGTCATGCAAGAAGAGGCTCCACCCAGCTGCTCTTCATAGGACACAATGAGCGTACGCAGGAAGCTCTCAGCAGAAGTGGTATATGCATCGGAGCTGCCCGTACACTGTTTCCATAGTGACGCGGCCCCATGACACCGCTCCAGTTCCAACACTCCTGGAGGAGAGCCAAGTTTTACAAACATCACCAAGCTTTAGCAAACTACTATAACAAGTTTCTTTACCAGAAATTAGCTCAGTTGTTAGATACTTTACTACATTCAGTGCCCCACCTGGTGGTAGTGATTCAGACATGCACTAACCACACAATAGGCTATGCCCACATGACACTGACCCTGCATGGGGGAGTTGGCATGGCTGTTGGAATCTTTGGTGACCAGGTAGATGAGCTCCAGCACCCGTGCTTCTCTGAGCAATTGGTCCAGGGCACCGTGATTCATTCCTGAGGTATGCAGGGTCTGAAGAGAGCACAAGGTCAATGTTGCTTCGAGCACTCCGCAGCACAGTATATTACCACACCTCAGCTCAGAACAGCAGCAACAGCAGCACAAGCTGCACAGGTCAGGAAGCACACACTTGGGTTCCTAACAGTAAGAGGCTGTTCATCCGTACCACATACCCACACTGGTCCACCTGTGTCACAAAACTCTAGTTCACCTGGAGCTGGGAATTGCAGTTTCTCAGGTGAACCATTAGGGCATGGTCAAGAGCCTGGCACCCAGTGGTCATAGGTTCAGTTAAGGCCCCTTGGCAGTCCTTCTTGTAGCCATTGTCTTCTCCCAGCCTAAAGGGGTTGCCATGGAACTCACTGCACACATTAACAAAAGAAGGATAATCACAGGCTTCCTATGGCCAACAGCTCCTGAATTCTGTAAACAGGTAAATTATACTGACATGTTGAGTATACATAATATACACATACATTGACTGAAACTGCTTGTCCCAAGTGGGGTTGCGGTGAACCGGAGCCTAACCTGGCAACACAGGGCACAAGGCTAGAGGGGGAGGGGACCAACCCAGGATGGGACACCAGTCCGTCAAAGGGCACCCCAAGCGGGACTTGAACCCCAGACCCGCCAGAGAGCAGGACCCGGCCAAGCCCGCTGCGCCACCGCACCCCTCTCTACATAGTATAAAATATCATAATAAAACACAATGTGTCCCCAACAACTTTTCAAGCAAGATGCTACTGCCATGTTTTAAATAAGAATTTTAGAAAAATTACCAAAGCGCAATCTCCTTCTGATACCTCCAGAAATTTTGTGAATGAATATTATAATTTCCAAAACATATTTACAAAACATTTTTATTCTGTATTGCAATGCACTTCCTCGCCACAGGGAGGTAGCACAGAGTTGTGCATACATCTTCTCTTTATTTCATGCCCTCGATTTGACACTCCAAAAGGGTAGGACCTCATGGGGGAGGTACCTGTCTGCAGGGATCCATTGCTCATCTTCCCCTTCTTCCTTTGCCCCCTGATTTGGATTCTCATCCTCATACTCATCTTTCAGGAAGTCAAAGCTCCCAAGAGCATCTTCCACAGTTAGAGTCACACCCGTGGAGTGGCTGTGGTCCTGAGGATGAAACACACAGGTGACACACACCCACACACAGGTGGCAGATACACACAGAAGCAGTCGGATGAGATTACAGTTTAGGATGATGCTGTAAAACCATACACACACTGATGTCATCTTAGGTCTGTAAGGACCAACTTGGGCAGAGTCTAACTGCTGTTGAAAACTGTTACTCACCATCATTGTCTCCTCCAGTTGTTTCAGCTGTTGCTCCACACCTTGCAGCTCAGGAAACTGCCCCTTTAAGGTCCCCAGGGTAAAAAGAACTGCTTTTAGAGTCTCTTGCACCCCACCCACTGCACTGTCCATAGGCTGGGCCTCCAACACCAGGTGGTGCTGTGTTTGTGTCATACCCTCAGCTGGTGCTGGAGACGCTTTCTTCCAGTCAGGAGCATTAACTTCCTGTGATACGTCTTCAGTCTGAAAGGCATTGCTGCAAAGCTCCACCCCCACCAAGCTGGTCTCCACCTCCACTGAAGGATACTTTGCCCCTGTCTCCACCACCATGGTGGCTGGTGAGAGTGTAAAGACACCCTGGTTCTCTGCACTGAGCTCCTGTTCCTGAGAGCCTAGAGGAGGTGCTGGGGATGTTTCACTGATTGCCAGTGGTTCCACATCACATAACCTGGCTGTTTCAAAAGCGTCAGGGCATGACCCCAGTGTTGGGCACGAGGACGCCTCACAGCTAAGGGGGCAGTAGCATTTGGCGTGGCCGTTGGGCACCGCCTGCTTCCCAGAATCCTCCTGTCTGCTGGCAATGCTAGCTTCAGACTCCTCCTCCTCTTCCTCACTCTCTTCGGGATGGGTGCAGGCAGTTGGGCCACAGGGGGTAAAGGAGATCTGAATGGCGGGCAGGGCAGCACATATCTCTGGTTGGACCACGTTCTTGTGGATGTGGGGCACACCCAGCAAGGACTGTGGACTTGATGAATCATCAGATGATTCAGAAGAGCAGGACCAGGCTGTTCCACTGTCCATGTCCTCCTGCCTCCGTGGTAACCTCTACAGGACAGTGGAAGAAATCAACACAGAGATGGGTGTTACCATCCTTAGGGCCAATTGACACAGCAGACAGGCCTTCCATTTGTTTACTGAGCCACCTGCTCCACCTAACAGGCCAAGTGTAAAATCACTGCCATCTGATGTACCACCTGCTCCATACTCACACAGAAGACCTGCTCACGCAGTGCCGGGGTGTCTGGAGGGGTCTGATTGTAGCTCGGCAACCGCCTGTTGACTGTGGCAGCTTTGCTGATGGTGCCGGAGGACATTTGATCATCTTTGTCAAAGGGGCTGAGTGACAAGAAGAGCTGAGATGTTACACCCTTCTGATCCACAAATATTTAAATACTGTAATGGCACAGAGGGGGGCTGATGTGAATTAATGTAAATAGTTGATGTTAGTGTCTGCTTCTACGTGGTCCTGTGTTCCTTTCTGATCGGCTGTTATATTGATGGTGCTTAATTTGCCACAGGGGAATTCTAGGGGGTTCAAGGGGTAATCCCCTAATCACTGTGTGGAGTAGAGGGGCTCAGAGTGACCTGGGGAAACTTTCAAGTATTCAGCAGATTGTCTCTAGTGTTTGTTGTGTCTTTGTCGAGACTGTTATTGAAAAGACATGTATGTGTTCAATAAAGAGCATTTTCCTACAATCCTGTCTCCAGTAGCTCCATGGTGGGATGCTACAATATATTGTATAATGGCCACAAATTAACCATCCTCAAAGCTGGAAAACAAGCTCTAAATGAGTGATGAAAATATAAAGAGGGCCACTCTGGGGCCATTTCTTTAAAGCTCCTAAAGTCATGCACACTTTTTGCCCATCTCGCACCATGTCTAGCCTGCAGAGAAGAGAAACTCACTTCCAGGTCACCTCCAAGCTCAGTTTGACTGTGCCCAGGTCGTTGATGTCCACAGCGACCATCTGTGGCTGAGCTGTGAACAGGTCCTTGGTCTCACAGGACACGCTTCCCACAACCACATGACTCGCCAGGCTCTTCAGCTCCGTCACCTTGGCAACCACAGCAGAGTAGGGCACACGTTCCTGATAAACATGTCACATCAGCACAAGCAATAGGTGGAGTCAGCAGAGGCACCTCCCACCCTCACCTTGATTGACAGGAAATCTGTAACAAGCGGCATGAACACCATCTCTTCGCTGTCCCAGACCTGTCGGCTGTTGACCTCAATGCGCCCCCGCAGTTTCCAGCGCTGCCGTCCGTATTTCATGAAAATCTGGTCGAAGGGGTGTGAGCTTAGTGTTGGCAAACGCAGATTATTTATTTAGATGCTTTTCTCCAAAGCAACTTCCAATGAACACACACACACACACACACGCACACACACATTGACTGAAACCGCTTGTCCGGAGCGGGATCACGGTGAAGTGGAGCCTAACTCAGCAACACAGGGTGGAAGACTGGGGTGCACGACACACCCAGGACGGGACGCCAGTCCATCACAAGGCACCCCAAGCAGGACTTGAACCCCAGACCCACTGGAGAGCACGCACAGGCCAAATCCACTGCGCCAGTGCACCCCCTCTCAATGAACTCTATGTAGGGTTATCAGCCTGCACACCTTATTCACCAAGGTGACTTACACTGCTAGATTACACTACTTACAATGAGTCACTCATCCATCACTCATCAGTGAAACACACTCTCTCTATCATTCACACACTAGAAGTGAACCTGAACAGCATGTCTTTGGATTATGGGAAGAAACCGGGGCACCCAGAGGAAGCCCACGAAGACATGAGGAGAACATGCAAACTCCACACAGACTGACTGAAGCCATGTCCTCTTGCACCACCCAGGCGCTGTGGGACAGCAGCACTACTGCGCTATTTATGTACATATATACGTGTATGTGTATGTATTCAGTATGTTGTATATTACACCAGAGACATACTCGTGTGATGAACATGTGCATATGATGTGGTGTGGTGCATATGACGGAAAGAAACTGACTACTTAAGAATCACACGTCTGCAACTATGTCTCTCTTTCTCCCAATGAAAGGCAGAAATTGCATCTTCTATGAGAAAAGCATCTGCTAAATGAATAAATATAAATGTATATGCTGCTGCAGCCAAAGTGAATCTCCCTCTGGCATTAATAAAGTTTTATTCATTCATTCATAAGGACTGCAGGACAGAGAAAAACCGCCTTCTCTCCATGACAGTGCTTAACTTCACTGGGCAGAACATTAACCACTATTAACTCCAGTAACTAATGTTAACTGCCATTAACCATCATTAACCTCCATCTACTGCAAGTGACAATCAAAGAGAACTACTAACTGCCAATGCCCACCCCCATTGCTGCAGTGATGCTGAAAGGTATGATGTCAGAGAAGCATGGAGAGAAACCTACCTCATACTGGTCTCCAGCACAGAGCCTTGCAAATCCAGCCAGACCTGTGGGGTGGGGTGGGGTGGGGAGCCATAAACAACAGGAAACAGAACAAAGACAATACAATACAATAGTGCAGGCGATGTAAACACACACACAGTTCACATGACACACAAGAATGCAGACAAACTCCTGTCCTCACATGCATGTGTGTGCCAAACTTACCTTTCATTTTGACATGGAACTCCCCCAGTAAGGCCTCCAGTTCACTCTCCAAAAGACACATACCCTGCAGATGGGGGGGAGGGGGGGTCCATGTGGTGAATGGAAACACTGATTTAAACATGTTGCTCAATGTGTAAAACATAGTATTCAGCACCACAGCAAACACTGCCCCCTGACTCCCTCTGTCATTAAGTAGATACAAACATTTTCTAGTTTATTTTCTTATTTTTAATGACAATTTCTCTGGTTATCTACATATTTAGTACAATTAGAGCACCTCAACAGGGATGCGGGATGCCTCAGTTCAACTCACTTTCTCACTGTCTACTGTGTTTACTGTGTTGGTGATCAGTAAAAAGGTGAGGAACATTGCACTTCTATGGGTTTATGGGTTGAACCAGTCAACAACTGGCACTGAACAGGAGTTTGTGATGACAAAATATTTTTATTTACAATAAATCAGCTATATTTGAGGTTTTTACAGAACATGACAGTGAATAATTCAGATACACCTATACTGTTAACCTTTTATTGATCGTGACTTTGAAATTACAAACAAAAGGAGCTCTGAATGGACTTTTGGTCCCAGTTTGAGTGAGTGCATTTTCATATAGTACAAACTGTACTGATCTAGTCTCCAAAACTAGTACAGATGCTCCTCGACTAACAATGGGGTTACATTCCGATAAACCTATCATAAGTGGAAAAAATCGTAAGTTGAAAAAGAATAGAGTACTGCACCTACCAAACATCATAGCCTACCCTACCTTAAAATATGCTCAGAACACTTACCAGCTGGGCAAATTTAAGCAGGAGACAAACATAGGCATTTAGTAGACATGATGGGATGTGAAAAGACAAAATAAAAAAACACTTTCAACACAGTATCAAAAATACACATAGTTGCTTACACTTGCAGTTGCTTACACTCATTCCCGTGATCGCTACAGAGATTGTGAGCATGGTTGAATGGATGCTGCAGCTCGCTGGCATCCCCCAGCATCAGGAGAGTATTGTACCGCATATCACAAGCACGGGAACAGATTGAAAGTCAAAATTCAAAGTACAGATTCTACCAAATGTGTATCACTATCGTACCATTGTAAGTAGAGGAGCATCTGTACTAATCTCACTGATCTAACATTCCACGCCTAATGTCTTCCAGGACCCATAGAGTGCCCAGTGAGGGCCCAGTGAGTACCGGACCTCAGTGTACTCGCGATATCCCTTAGTCGCCTCCATCAGGCTTTCTCTGGCCTCCCGACTGCTGGGGGAGGAGCTGTAGGCCTTTATCATCTTGTTGGCACCATCGCGCAGCCTGCGCTGCATGCAGTAGGTCTCATAGAGCTCGTCCACCTGTGGAGGACAACAGCGTGTTGGTGCGTCACCACCTACACACCTGGGCTGTGTTTCAGGGGTAGGACCTATAAGACACACACAGATGCACGCACACAGACAGAACACCAGCTAACAGAGCAGTACACAACAGGACAAGCTGGACATACCTTGCTGAGGTGGAACTCCAACCGTCTCATGAACCTCTCAATCACCTTCACCTGCTGTTGGGGACACAGAACAACAGCAGCCTGAAGGTGGTGCTCTCCTCTTCATCAGAGGACACTGAGTATGTCAACAGCAGTGTGATTCAGAGAGAACACAACTTACCTTGTCCAGTTCATACAGCAATCCCTAGAAAATGAAGATGACTTTTATTATTGATAATAACCGGAAGTACACGCAGTAAACAGAACACAGCACCGAGGGCCACATGGGGTTCCAGTCTCACCAGTCTGGAGTTCCTTTTGCACTCCCTCATCTGGACACTCAGACTTTCCTGTTCTAGTTGATGGACCTGAAGGAAGGACCTGGGTGGGGTGGGGCAACACACATCACTTCCTGTCTGCCTACAGTCACTTGGACATAGCTGTATAGCACAAGTGTAGGTACACTTATCCCCCATTAACTGGTCCTAATTTACTCCTGGAAACATGCCAAATTTCTAAAAACCAGATAAACTTTCTTATTCCATTATGGGAGAAACTGGAGTTGGTTGCAGTCCCATTGCAGGCTCTCCCCAAAAACATATTCAATAACAATAACAATATTATACGCTATGGGGCACGGTGGCGCAGTGGGTTGGACTGGGTCCTGCTCAGGGTTCGAGTCCCGCTTGGGGTGCCTTGCGACGGACTGGCGTCCCATCCTGGGTGTGTCCCTTCCCCCTCTGGCCTTATGCCGTGTTGCCGGGTAGGCTCCTGTTCCCCGCGACCCCGTATGGGACAAGCGGTTCAGAAAAAGTGTGTGTGTGTATTATACGCTCAGCAGTGCATGTTTGCATATTCTTTTTTTTTCTTTTTTTTTTTTAACTTTTTTCCTGGTTTGTTCCTAGAAAATATTTTTTAAAATAATTATCTGAAAAATAACCTTTTATCTGTCAAGAAAGCTTTATTGAACCATACATTGTGGTACTAGTGAAGATGGGCTTGTATTACAAAAAGATTCCTCTCAGTTAGACATCTGCTTTTTTAAAATAGAGGTAACAACAATAAATTTAATTTTTTGAGCTTTTATATTTGCAAAGATTGAATTTTAAGGTTTACTGTGTCTGTATGTGAACGATGAGCTGACAACAGAAATTTCATGAAGGTTAAGCGTATGAAAAATACATTTTAAAGAAGAAAACTTTTCATGACAGTGTGTGGACTGACTTGAGGAAGACAAAGACTGCCACATCAAAATAAATGAATAAGTTGGAAATTAAAGAATAACAGAGCAAAACACAGGATGTGCAGAGTGAGCTGAATAATAGTTAAGTATTATTAATAATTTCATATTGGATATAAAGAAAAACTTGTTAAGGGACCAGTTAAGGGACCAGATACTGAGAGTAACTGTACTGTGCAGTGTACAATGTTGGTTGTGTGTTCAGTATGTAGTGTTCAGTACATACTGCGCCCACACTCACTGCAGGCCTCTCCTCAGCGCCTCGTAGACCTCATCTAGTCGCTCAGGCTGGGGCACCCTGGAGGGGGCGGACTTGGCAGAGAGTGTGAACATCCTGCTTGCTCACACCCCCTGCACTGTGGAGTGTGTTGGGCTCCTGTGGGGAAATGACAGAGCCATTAGAATGAGACTCTCACAGAGAAACACCCTTCGCGTGCACTGGGTTCAATACTCATCCGGCCATTTGCAGTTGCAGTTTTCATGACGGCATCCACACCCAGCTGGACTTCCAGTAGGCTTCCTGCCGAGTCACTGGAGGGAGCCTAGGAGCCCCATTAGGCATTGCAGCTGGTCATCTTTACAGATCAACTTACCCACTGGGCTTGTTGTGAAGAACTTTGGTGAAATACTGCCTCCTAGGGACAGATGTGGAGAGGATCTGGCAGGACAGATGTGTGGATAGGAACGTGTTGGATGCAGCTCCAGAGGGACATAGAGACAGAGAGGTCAGAGATCACAGGAGGGAAGCCTGTGGGAAAAGAAGAGTGTGTGAGGTGCAGTGGGTGCTGTCCTCCCCACCGCTCCGAGGACTTCTCTGGAACATCCATTATAGAACTCCGGTATCTCTGCAAAGTGAGCTACTAACAAAGTAATGATTGAGTTTAAAACGGGTACAATAACTACCTGGGCCAGCTTCTCCTCCACTGGCTTATACTTGTTGAAATCGATCATGGAGGTGCTGACCTTGACCCCACCTCTGTCCCACTCATCTCCAAACTTTTCTAGTTCATGCTGAAAATAAACTTTGCGATGAGACCAAATGGACTGTGTCATTCTGAACAAACTTCCAAACCCTGACTCTACCTTGATATCCTGTTCACAAAAACCACAAACAGAGGAGATCAGCCTCACACTTGGAGGAATACAGCACTTTCACTGAAAATGTGGAGACACAACTGTTACTCTGAATGGTATAAGCAAAACATGTTTATCCTTACTCTGCCTGTCACCCAGCAGGCATCACACTCAAGTCCCATGCCTCACTGTGGCCTACACAAGTCACCCATCCACCAGGTACTCTCCAGTGAGCACAATGCCCCTGGTATGCCTCCAGGAGTGGGCCCTCGTAACTCCAGTAAAGGCCAGGTATTCTTATAGCCACCTTGAGCTTTCATGGGAGTCTATTACTTTTATCACAGAAGGAAATCACCTGGGATCTCACGCTGCCAAGGGTGATTCCACCAAGAAAACAAAGCTGGAGGCAAGAGCTCTCAGGATCCCTGGTTGTTCAAACCCCTCCACCGCAGTGAGGCTGCCACCCATGAAGGGTTAAGATTAGGTCTAGGGTTACAATTAGGGTTAAAGTCAACGTACTCTTTATCCATAATCCACAACCTGGTGTGATGATATTCCTTATTATTTCTTAAAAACAACAATCTCCTGCACTTTGGACATATGAGCTCTGAGCTCTTCTGGGACAAACAACAAACACCTGTCCACCTGAGAAGTGCACCTGTCTGTTGTCTGTCTGCACTTCTTGAAAATAACAGCAGGTTTCACACACACATAGTCTGAAACGAACATGGCGAGCCAGAGCCTAACCCAGCAACACGGGGCGTAAGGCTGGAGGGGGAGGGGACACACCCGGGATGGGACACCAGTCTGTCGCAAGGCACCCCAAGCGGGACTCGAACCCCAGACCCACTGTAGAGCAGGACCCGGTCAAACCAGCTGCACCACCGCAACCCCCCCGCTCTATCTCCCGGGGGGTTATAGGGCCAGGACTGCAAGTTATTCCCTGTCCTGCCATCACCTGTTCAGCTGTATTCTTATTTGGGTAAGAACCTGAGCAGAGGGTCTGTGTACTCCGTCCCACAGGCCACAGTAATGCCTGACAGGAGAGCAGGGACACACTTGTCCGGATACTGAGTGGAGACCACACCGTAATTTATCCCTTCTGTCATTTCTGTCATTGTACTATGACACAAAGGCAACACTGTCATCACAGGTGTAATCTCCTCCCACATGAAATTGTCCACTTTGGAGTGAATGTAAAGTGTGTGTGAAAGCTCCAGTGGGACAACTTTCTATCTGACCAGATGAACTGCTTCCATGTTGTGAGGCTGTGAACTTAGTTGGTCCAAGTCACTCACTGCTCTGCCACTTGTGCTCCAGTGGCCCTGAGGGCTGCAGAGGCTGGACCAACAGCAAGAAAAACTCCTTTATATACAATATATACACACACACACACACACACACACACACACACACACACACACACACACACACACACACACACACAGAGTCTCCACAGCTGTGGTCCCTGAGGTGCAGTCAACAAGCTGAGAATGAGAGCAGTGCAGGGCAAAGACCACATGACCTCTTGGATGCAGCACCGCAGTCAAGCTGCGTTCACACCAACACAATAAGAATAAGAGACAGCAGCTCAAGTTGGACATGTTGTCCAGAAGTCATCATCAGAAGAACATGGAAACAAAGCAGAACATGGCTGACAATGATCCGTTGGCAATGTCCACACTGCCGCCAGCAGCAAGGACTTTACATGTTTATACAGCTCGAAAAATGACACACTTATATTATACACAATGAATCCACCTTCTGGGACCATTTGGAAGAAACAGAGATGATGCCGAAGTTCTAGTCTTCCTGGTCACACACTGCTCCGCTTCAATCTGCACCCTTAACTTTGACCCTATCCGGGGCCCTGCAGTCATTTTCCTGCCACTTCCTGCTGTGCTTCAGAAGAAACATTCAAAGTTTAAGAAGTATACAGTCCCTCCCCAGAAGAAAGACATGCATTATGCAGCACTCAGAGTTAGGGTCTGTCAAACCCCCGAAGGGCACCCCCTTCCACCCTCCACCGGACCTGCATGCTGTGAGGGGAGTGTAGTTGGGAAGCTGCTCTGAGAGGCATCTGACATCCCCGACACATTAATGCATGATTGATAAAGGATTTTAATAAACACTGTCTATGTAAAATAGCAGGGGGTGCAGTGGTAAGAGTGGCTGTCTGCTGTACAAAGGACACAGGGCTTGAATATCTGGACCTATTATACTGTAATATGATGACAGAAAGCTGTCATTTTTATCTCATGTAAATGCTTTGACTAAGTCGTGCTTCCTTCAGTTAAGTAACATAAATTACGGTGATTCCCATGTAGACAGGATGCTGAGAAATTGGGTCATGCTTTTGTTTCAAGTAAACTGGACTACTGGAATACTTTATTATTGGGTTGTCCATACCAAACTGTATCCAGGCTACAGGTGGTCCAAAATGAGGCTGCGAGAATTGTTACTAGAACTCGGAAGTACGACTATATAACACCGTTACTTAAATCGCTGCATTGGCTCCCAGTTATATTTAAAGTTGATTATAAAATCCTACTTCTGACTTATAAAGCAGTACATGGCATTGCTCTGGAATACCTTTGTGAGATTACTGATTCTTATATCCCAGGACAATATCATCGTTCACTAGATGCAGGTTACCTTAAAGTACCTGTGATCAATAAGACCTCAGTAGGAGGTCACACCTTTAGTTACAAAGCACCTAAACTATGGAATACTCGACCAGTTACTGTCAAAAATGCCCCGTCTGTCTTCAAATCCAGACTAAAGACTTCCATGTTTACTCAGGCATTTCACCCAAAAATGTAATTCCACTTAGCTGTGTTTATGTTTTCCTCACCTCTATCAAAGCATATTAAATTTACTTGTTTAAGTTACAAATTACTAACTATTTTTTTTCTTGTTGAGCACTGTCTCCTTATTATAAGACCTGAGGAGGACGGCTGGCAGTCACAGACACACCCCATGCTGACTGAAGATGATTGCCATGATGGACAAGACGTACCTTGCTGAACTGGGAAATCAAGCTACCATACAGCAACAATTCCATCGTTTCCTGTAATCTGACTGAGAAGTCTTATTTAATCAAAAATGCCCAGGAGGGGTGGGCAGCCACTGGCACTTGGACCCTGAGAAGTTTTTTTTTCCTCCCTCAAATTTCAGTTGGGAGTTTTTGTTCTTTTCCTCTGTGTATCTGTAGTCAACTGTCTTCTTTGTTCTGATGTATTTGTTTTTTTTGGTCTTATGCCTGTGTTAAAGCGCTCTGTTTTAATATCGCGGATGAAGGTACTTACCCTGAACTGATACAGTAAACATTACCACACACACACACACAAAAACATTATCCCGCTCTTTAAATGGGTAAATCAGTGTAGGTATTTGGTCTGCTAAATTAAAAAATAATAATAATCATAATAAACTTCACACAGGCTATAATCGTGGCACGTGACTGAACCCTAGCCTGTGTGCTCTCTATCATCATTTTCTATGGGGGGTGACAAAGGGTCGATTGTTCAGAGCACGGGGGGTAGAGGTCCTACGCAGCGGTCTCGGTATAGGGGGGCTCTTTCCATTCCTTCAGACATTACTGTTAAGAGCTTCACTTCCTTAACCGCCCCCCCGTGTGCGTTTTAATCCTTTAATTAGTGCGACGCGATAAATTAGCTAGTCTAATGGTAATAGCTTCGGCAATGGAAAAGCCCTTAAAATAGCCTCTACAGCTTGAACACGTTTTAAACCTGCAGGTGTCCAAAATGAACACTAGTAAAACACAAACGAAGTATGGACAAGGATGGCAAAGAAGATATTGAATAGATGCGATTCCGATGGTGATGAAACGAGTACTAGATTTTTTTTTTTTTACATTTTCTGGTAGTAAACACACTCTGTCTTCCTTCTCTCTCACCCCCCCTACACACACACACACACACACACCATGCGCTCCAGAAATTGAATTATTTACATGACGGTTCATAACTTCATCTTGAACGTATTTTCTGAGCGACACCAACAACATTCTCCTCCGTCTTACAAATTTTGAAGTGAAACTAGACGGTGTGTGTGTGTGTGTGTGTGTGTGTGTGTCTGTAAATCACCAAATTCCGGTTTGTATGTAACTCCGCTCTCTGGAAGTGTCGCTGCATTGTATCCTCACACGTACTACACACTCACTGTACACACAGATCTGTAGATAGACTACACACTTCATATATACATACACACACACCCAGTACATGGCCGCGGTGCTGTATCATGAGAAACGCCCTGCTCCCCGCTTCTCTCCACAAACCAGCCCGTTACTCCCCGTTTTACTCTTTTTACTCGCGCTCAGGCCTACGTACATGAACTCCGCGGGACGTATGTCGCTCGCGCTCGGTCCCTCATCAGAATCCACGTGAACGCGCCGCGGACGGTTCTGCCTTCGTGGATTTTTCCTGCAACAGGAGCTCCATGAGAAACGCCCGCCTCCCCCTCCGACCGCTCCTTCGGAACAGGGAAATACGGCTCATCTCCTTCTGCGTCCGTCAGTCCCCGCGCTGAGCACCACGACCTCCAGAGGAGAGACGGCTGTGGAGCTCCTCAGTGTTCTTTTGGGTTTCACGTTCTCACAATTTTTATTAAATAAGTATTTATAAATAAATACCAGAAATAAAATTGGTAATACAGCATACTTAACGAGTGGTATTTACTTCGTGAAATCTGCTCTCAAAGTGAATTCTCGCAAAACCAACTCTAATTTACCATCATTTAAGTGTGAAAAATAAATAATGCTTTTACGAGCCACAAAATGTTCATCCATTTTCGACTAAACAGCCAGAATTCCTGTTATATGGTTGAAATACAGGGAGACTGATTCAAAACCATTTTGTACATTTAAAAAGGACTAACAAGACACACATCACATGTGTTGATAACAAAGCAAAGACTGTGCAACACAACAAATACAAACTCCGTTTATCACATCTGCTTTATTAAAATCTTTATTCAATAAATAATTCCAGAAAATTCAAAACCTAGTGCAGAACACCAGAACTGCTCTGGACAACTGTAAATGCAGGGTTAAGACACAGTCCTGATTGTGCTCCTTCCTCACAGCTCCAAGGCTGTGGGTTCAAATCCCATTTAGTCTATGTGCAGTTTGCATGTTCTCCCCTTGCTCATATTCATTTCCTCCTGCTGTCCAAAGATGTGTTCTAGGTGAACTGGTGACTCCAAATTGACTGTAGTGTGTGTGAGAAAATGACAGAATGCCCTGCAATGGACTGGTGTCCTGTCCAGGGTGTACACTGCCTCATGCCCTGTATTTCCAGGATAGGCTCTGGACCACTGCAACCTGCACTGGACAAACAGTCACCACATAGTGTAATTTTGACAGCAGAAAAATGGCCATGTTTCTCTTCTATCTTCATCCTCCTCCTCCTCACAGAATGAACACACAGCTCATTGTCAGTGTTACACTTGTGTCCCCAACAGAAGGGCGGAGTCAGTCACAGACTGTTATATGTGTGTCATATCAGACATTCAATGTACAGAGAATGGTCCCCTGTTCCACAGGCAGTATGAATCAAACCCACACATGCAAACACACACACACACACACATCTTATTTCACAGCTGTACTATTTTGTATTGTACTGTAAAAACTGCCATGTTTAGGACGCTGACCCTCAGCATCCGCCCTTAAGCTCCTGTGACTGAGGATTAACAAGTGTCCTTCAACACATTGACCCACTCACACCCAGAACTTTCCTTCTGTCTCTGCATCATGACCCACTTGTCCAGCTTACACCCTTCTGGAATCAGGGATCAATAGATGTGGTCAGACTGATGTCACATTCCACTGGAGCGTGCAGTATTTCACACTGTCATCAGACTGCCTTGGAGCAGTGACATGTAGTGCAGTTACGTTTACTGGTTATGATTGTGGTATTTTAAGGTGCTTGCCCCCTTCCCCATGGAGTCAAGGGGTCTGTCCATCCATCCTTGTATTAGTGTGATGGTCACTTCCATCAAGTGTCAGCAGTGCTGTGGTCAGTCATGCTTTTCACTGTGAGTAAAACTGTCTAAAACAAAATTGGTAATCAATATACTGTAAATGATTCTTTAACAATAAATGATGCTTTGATGACACATCTGTTTTGTTCTGAGAATTTGTGAAAAATTCATATGAACATGAGAGCATTTTTCAGCAATATGAGGGAAACCGTTAAATGCTGGCACAACACCTGCAACCTGTAGGAGGCACTGCAAGAAACTCTGACACTGGGCTCATTGCCATTGGAAGGGGTGAGCCAAACAGCACTTTGCATACTACCATGACCCACCCACTGTCTGAAATTGCTTGTTATGGTGAACTGGAGCCGAACCCAACAACAGAGGACATAAGGGTGAAGACACACTGAGGATGGGACACCAGTCTATCATAAGGCACCCCAAGCAGGGCTTGAACCCCAGACCCACTAAAGAGGAGAATCTGGCCAAGCCCACTGTACCACCCCATCCCCTACAAACCCACTTCACAGCATGGCTGGTCCAGTCAAGCAGAAAGTGGAATGTTGTGGGGGGTGAACAGACCAAGACTGGCCAGAGCTGTGAGTGGCCCTGTTTGACCCTGACTGCCAGATGATGATTATTGTTATTATCTTTTACTTAACTAATACCTTTGTTCAAGGCAATGTAATATTTTAGGGTTACACTGACTTACTCATTTACACAGCTGGGTAATTTTTACTGTACCCATTCAGGGTAAGAAGGTTGATCTAGGGCACTACAACAGGAGCAATTATTCAAACCCAGGACCTTCAAATTAGAGAGTGACAACATGAGCACTCTGCTACCTGCTGGTCTTAGTGTAGACTCATACCAAGAATGATCGAGTCATTAGCATTCTTTCGTTGCCAATACATTACTCCCACAAAACGGCTATCTTG
Organism: Scleropages formosus; assembly: GCF_900964775.1. Lineage (NCBI taxonomy): Eukaryota > Metazoa > Chordata > Actinopteri > Osteoglossiformes > Osteoglossidae > Scleropages > Scleropages formosus. The sequence goes on from NC_041806.1 coordinate 13,257,470, forward strand.
ACATTTGACCTTCAACCTGTGGCAGAACAGTGTCTTGACTTTGCTGCTCCAACCCACAGTGTAACACCATGTGATCTGTGTTTCACCAGGTGTCCTGGGCAGAGCTGCTACTCTGCGTGTGTGTGTGTGTGTGCGTGTGGGTAAAAGGAGCCATCCACCACAGACTATCTCTTCCAAGGCCCAGATCTCAGTGGCGCCCCCACTCTCTCAGCCATAGGAGGCATGTTGGGGCAGAACACCTACGCATTTAAAAACAAATGAATGACACAGAGAAGAAGAGGGAGTGGGAGGTGTGGGGGTTGAGCAGCAACATGCTGCCAACTTGGCTCCAGGCCTCCAACCACACAGGTTCAAGAAGCTGGTGATAATATAACAGGGAGGCTGGGGGTGGGCAGACAGGAACAAACAGATCTGCCACCACAGGACTGGAGTCCAAGAATGACAAAGTCTGTGCTCTCTGCATTTGGAGCTACACATGAACATGGGCGCACACACCTCCCATCCTCCATCTGCCTCATACTTGCAGTGTTTTGGATAGAAACACACAGCTGCACACAAGCCCAGAGCTTCTGGCCCTCTGCTGGCAACAGCAGACCCAGGACCCATCTCAAGACTATGAGATGGGTTTGGCCCCCAAAGGACTCTAACTCTACTGTTCTGTGAGGAGTGAACCCATCCCCCAGTGTTTAGTAACGGCTAAATCCATCCTCCAGTGTTCTGTAAGCACTGAAACCATGCACTGCTTTTCTGGATGGCTTGTCCTGTGATGTTGTGATCTTGACCATTGACACGTCACCAAATCCGGAGTCCAGTCCTGTTGTTCATTATGGAAAATTATGAAGTCCATGTGGGAAATTTTTACTCCCTCCAAACACACGGTCCAGTTCTCGGTTTCTCTGTTGTCACAGTAACAAAATATGTGACTCTGCCACATATTTAAATGTATTTTAAATGTACGCATTACATCTCAGACCAAATGAGCACTGAAGTGGCTGTGACTCCCACTCAGTCTAGTGCTGTGGCCTCAGTTTATGGGTTACAACTGAGCAGGACAAAGGCCTTAACTCCTGTGACAGGGTGTGGTATCGCAGCTCCAGAAATGCAGTGTCGTCTGCATGTGGTCTGGGAATTTGTGCCCATGCTGCTGGGAATGCGGTAAGGGAGCTCTGCCATCACACTACCCCTCCATCTGCTGCTGGCCACATCGCGCAACCTCACTCTCTTTCTCTCTCTCTCACACACACACACACACACACACACACACACACACACACACACACACACACACACACAAGAGGATCTTGTAAGATGCTGATCATATCCATTCAAAGGGCATGGCTGCTGCCCGACCAGAGACTTGGGTTCACAGTGCTCATACCCTGAAGGGCGTGGCTTGTCTGTCTGAGGACAGGGCTACTAGAAAGAGGAGCAGTGAGAGAAGGATTACAGAGGTTTCATAAAAGAAGTAAAGGTGGTGAGGGACAGGATGGAGACAGAGGACAGAGGTCAAATTTGAGGGTAGCTGAAAGATCAAGAATAACACGGGGGATGGTCAGATCCCCAGGAGCAAATGGAGAAGGGAGACTGTGAGTCTAGTCGGCACCTCCCTGTCCACACACCAGTCAAAGCAAACAAGAGCTCCAGTGTGATGAGCAGCAGTCCTGGAGGCTCCACCCACTCTCATAGCAGAACTTTTCCAGTGATAGAGGTCTTAATCTCATTCCATAGACACTGAGTCTCATGTCCTTGCTGTCTCCTCGTCTTCTTCCCTACAGACGCCATGATGAAGGACAGCGTGTCACCATGGAGACAAGTGAGACGATTTCTGATGGTCCAACAGCCCCAGACTTGGCTTAGATACAAATATCTCAAAAAATGGCCTAAATATGTTTCCGGAAATTCCCCAAAAAAAAATCGAAATATCTCAAAAAAATTCTCTAAATATCCCGTAAAATTTTCTAAATATCCTCAAAAATGCCTAATCTGTATTACAGATAGGGACATTACCAAAAACTATCTTTGGCAGATTATTTGCCCACATTACTGATGAATGAAGACTTTAGAAAATTCTGACAGACTATAGATAGTAATATGATACTGTGCAAATGACATATCTATACCCATATCTATATTTTAAAGATGATGTGTTGTCTATGAAAGGATGGGACTGAAATGGGTAAAAACGGTGTTATTACGCACTCGAAATTACTTCAGTCTCAGAACTTTCATGTCTGATTCAGATTCCAGTGTTCCCATGGGTTGGCAGAAAGTTATTAAAGTGTGTTGAATCCAAAACAACAAAAAACATGTTTACAGAGGCTGGCTATTGTTGGATTTATACACTAAGGATCAGCATTCAACCAATCATTACTGATAGCCCTTCGTCAACTCTTTGTTTAGCTGAGATATTTGGCTCGTTTTTCCTAGATGCTGACAGAGAATGGTGATTCCCTTGAGTACTGGTTGACAATTTTCTTTTTCTAGACAAATCACTTGATGTTGGAGCTTTGAGACGATCTAAAAGGGACACCATTTCGTTTTCCCTTACTGTTGTACTAGTACTGGAAGTTTGAGCTTTGGGGGTTTGCCTGTTGTCATGATCTGTATCCTCCATGTTGGACTGCACCAGGCATTGTGGGATACATTATGAAATAGTAAAGCTGCTGGATGATTAGCTTGCCAGCTCAGTAAAACTGAAGGAAATTCAGAGAAACCGTCAAAGTAGACTCAAAACTATGCTTAATTTTTCTAAATATCTCAAAAAATTTTAAATATCCCAAAAACTTCTAAATACCTTCAAAAAATATCCGGATATTTGTATCTAAGCCTACCCCAGACTAGACAAGATCAGACCAAATCACAGCACTGTTCCCAGTGGACATGTAGGTCAACCCCTCACAGCTTCGTGTAGCAAAAAATTGTTGCTTGTTTTTGGGTGTGTGTGTGTGAGAGGATGTTGATGTTTCCTTTGCCTTCTTTTCAGTGGTCAGAAGGGACATTTAAATATAGACATAATGAAAGAGCCACAGACATTTTCAACTTTGTTAGACCAGCCTGTGAAACATCACTGAGTCCTGCAGTGGGAGTTTCCAGCTTGCCTCCCCAACAAGGACTTAGTTCACATGCCCAGGGAGAGGTAACAAGGTCCTTGCGCCCAACCTGTCACACGTGTGTGCCGTATGTCCTGCGGAGGGCACTGTACCCTCATGTTGCCCAATTAATTCCAGCGACCCTCTTCTACTAAGAATAGGTGACCTTCGGGGGGGGGCACTGTCTGCCCCTATCTTACCTCCCCCTCCCGAGCTCCATCACCCTCCACCTCCAAACACCTTTCTCTCTACTGCCCCTTTGTGGCAGTAGCTGGAGACTAAACACCACTGTCCACCAGTGTCAGTGTGTCTGTTTGCTGACACTGTTTAACTCGCTGTCATTCTCTGAGCAGCTCAATCAGTTCAGGTCAACCGTACCACAGTAAGGCGTGAGTGTGAGCCAGTGTTACTGTGTGCCCTGAGAACCATCTGGTGAAACATCTAATGACGGCTGTAGCTCGAAGATGTGGCTCAGGTCTCCATCAGAATAGGACACATATAGCTGTCCTCACTGCGCACCAAACATGTTGTCCTGGGCAGGAGAGACACCGCTTCTGTTACATAAACTATTTCCATGACATTGATACAAAATTTGCCACTAAATATTTAATCCAAGTGTTGCAAAGACCAAATATAAGTGACATATACAGGCTGACAATGAGCCCTCTAGTGGAAGAAAGATGTATTGCATACACGTAATTACAGTTTCGAATGTAGGTAGCGTGGGTTTCTAACAACACTGCACTGGGACTTGGGTTTGAGTCTCGCTCATTAGTTTGCATGCTCTCCCCACATTCACGTGTAGGTTTTCTCCAGCTGCTCTGGTTTCCTACTAGAGTCTAAAGACATGTATTTCAGGCAGAGGGAGACTGTAAATTGCCCTTAGTGTGTGCATGTTTCAGTGCTGTACTGAATAGATGTGTGGCTGACTGTATGTAGTTTACTGTAGTGTAAGTAAAATTATAAATCACCTTGAATAAAGGAGTCAGTTAAATACTAGTTAATACATTACATTTATTTATTGACACTTTTCTCCAAAGCGATTTACAACATTAAGCTACCTTTACAATTACTTACCCATTTATACAGCTTTGAGAAGTGTCTCCTAAATTAATAAATGTAAATGTACTAATGAAAGCCCCTTGCAAATGTTGGCTACAAAAGGGTGTAAAGCATGAGTGCAGTGGAAAGCTTAGTGATTAGGACTAACTAGTACTCTGTGGTCAAAATATAGTAAACCTTTTAATTCAGTGTCTTACAAAAACTTTAAAAACACAGCAAAGACTAAAACAGTTGTGGAAAACACTTAAAAGCTTAAATTATGAACAGGCGGTTAATCTCCCAGGTCAAGACCAATAATTCATATACCCCCATAATTCATACAACCTCATAAAAATCTACCATAATGAAATGGAAATATTGAAAACTCCCCTCTCTGTAAACCCTGAACAAACACTAACAACTTAAATCCAGAGAACCCTGCCCCCACCTGTGCTAGAGGGACAACCACACTCTCTGTCTCTCTCCCAGTGAGCTAGCCTGTTAGAACTGTAAAGAATTACATGACTGCAGGACCACAGGAGCCCAGGATGCAGCTGGACTGTCTTACAGCAGGAGCTTCACCTGGATCTTCATTTGTGCTGGTCAGAGCTAGAAAGAAAAATCTTTTTAGTTAGGGGTCAGTAGCAGTGTGGTAGTGTTTGGTTCTCTCACTCACAAAAGAAAATCGGTCAAGGAGATGCTATTTCTCCGAAAACAGGGCACAGCAGAGAGGCGGTATGGTCACAGAGTCACTCACACCCAGACGGTGCCCTTACCTTCATGTCAAGAGGCTGGTGTTGTGATGCCCCCTGTTGTTTCAAGGCCTCCTGTAGACCCTCCCGGAGCTGCTGGTAGTCTGGTTGCTCAGTGTACTGGAGTGCCATAACCTGGGACAGGTAGAGCTGCACAGCACCTGGATGCATGAGCAGGTGACTCAAGGGCTATGCCACCAGCCAGGTGGAGTTTTTCACAGGCCTCTGGTACTACGGGTTTGGCCAGCAGGTGGTAACAAACCAGTTCAAGCTGTCAGCTTACAATCTGATGGATCCGAGTTTGAATCCCACTACCTGCTGTAGCTCCCCTGACTCCCCTTACTGTTGCAGTAAAAATGACCTTGTTGCATAAATGGGTAAATCACTGTAAAGTTGTCAGATGACTACTGGTTAATAATTATATATTCAGATAGTTAATTTCTCTATCAGGGGCCATACAGTGACTCACCTGGAACTATCTTCTTCCCGAAACAGTGTCTCAGCAGGGCCTGGACATCATTCACATACCTGTGTGAACCAAGCAAGATCTGTGACCCCTGAGTGGTGACTGCCATCCATCTGCTTTCTGATCTTTGACCTCCCTCACCTCTCCTTCTCCACGGCGACCCTGGATGGGCTGTTGGTCAGTGCGCTCCAGGGCAGGTGTCCAGTCAGCCACCGCAGCATGCAGTAGGCTAGAGCCTGGAGGTCACTGCGGCGTGAAGGGCCTGAAAGCAAGAGGGTGCAGTGCGGCTTTACCTCTCAGAAAGCAGCTGTGTATGTGTACATTGCCAGGACACACTGACAAATGTAGCTGGTAGTTGTTGGTCAAAAAGTAGCTGCCTAATGTCCTGCAGTTCAAAGCACCTGTGTTTGACAGTTACCGCAGCTTCTCAACTTACAAACACTACTGAGACTACAAGTCTGCTCAGAATTCTGTCTGTAACTCCAAAGTCCCTAACCACTAAGTAACAGTCAATAAAAGGTGAATAATTACACACATCCCTCTTTAACTTCTGTGAAAATGTTGGATATTAATAAAACGAAAATACTTTAAGACTTTTTTGTTTTAATGTATATTCACTTTGTGTAACAAAATGAAAATTAAATTAAAATGGCTCAAAATTAAAAAACATAAACTTCTATTCAATGCTGACTGATGAACAATTCATTCCATAGACATGTTCAAAGTTCTTCATCTTGTTATTTACACTGAGGAATATGAAACAGGAGAAGTAAACACCAAGGAAGTGAGGTGAATTAAGGTGGTTCCACACTACTGTTTTATTTACTGCCATCTGTCGTCTCAGTCAGTAAACACAAATCATAACAGACAGAAATAAACTTTCTGAAAAAAGTGAATAATTGTAAAAACTGGTATCTTCAAAAATTTCTACCATTTCCATGTGTAACATAAGGACCCAGTGTGTGAGTAAAAAAAAGGACATTTTACAATGTCCTACTGCTCAAAGCCAACAGAAGACTGTCGATGGCAGACCAAAGGCCTCACCAACTCCTTTGTGCAAGTCCATGCTGATGAACTCCATGGCACCCTCGTGTGGTGTGCGGCTGCCCTCTCGGTATTCCACGTGCTTCCCTCCTGGACAGTAGCGGAAGGCGTGGCAGTACCCTGCCAGGTACACCTAGGAGGCATGTACAGGGTGAGGTGTGGCAGTGCTCTGGGGCTGCACTGGCGTGTTATGACATACACACACCTGTGTGGTGTCTGCTGGGTTCACGTACACGTTCTCAGCGTGGATGTCTGCGTGTACGTATTCATTCTCATGGATGTACTCCAGCACATCCAGCTAGGGGAGACAGATGAGAATCACCAGCAGAGTTAAACAGCAACACGAGGGTCTAGAACCCTGGTCAGTATGGTCACAGGAGGACCGTGAGTCTGAGCAACTCGAATGCAACATGAGAAAAAATGACCATGCTAATATTTCATTGTCCGAATGTCCTTCATTCCACCCTTATCCTTATGTCATTATTAAAGTGAACTATGTTGAGTTTGTCCAACATCCTGCTACCTCCCCATGATGTCTAGGGGACCACCCACCACATGAGCCAGTCTCCAGCAGGCAAGAGATCAACTCACCATATGGCAGGCAAGCTGGAGCACGGCCTTCTGGGAGAGCAGCTCTCCTTGCTCCTCCAAGAGTGACTGCAAGGTCCGGCCCATATTGGGGAAGATCAGGAACCTGTGGAGCCACAGGAGTCTACGTATAAAGCACAGGAAGCAAACAAACGGGCTCACTCACTCACTCACTCACTCACTCACTCACTCACTCACTCACTCACTCACTCACTCACTCACTCACACACACCGGTATGTGTCTGCATGCAGTCCAAAGCCCTCGCAGACAGGGATGCCCAGGAAGTTCATCTTGTTGAGCTTCTTCCACTTCTCCACTAGGGGGAGACAATAGACAATGAGCAGAATGTCTGAGATTCCCAATAGTGAAGCTCTGTGAAGTTGGCTCCCCCATAAACAGCACAAATGAAGAAAACCTGATGATTCGTTAGTGCTACATTTGTGTCGTTTTGTGCTGTAAAAATTTGAATTTGTGCCATTGCATTTTTTTGAGATATTAACATTTATTTATTTCAGAAGTGACCTCACTCCAGCCTCTACAATGTTGCAGAAAGTCGAATTTGGGCTCGTTCATTTGTGCCACATTTGTGCCAATTCGTGCTGTTCAAACTTCAGTTCCATCTCTGTTACTTCTGGAGATAATAGAGATTGTTTACCCTGGAAGTGATGTCAGCAGCCCCCTACAATGCTGCAGACACTAGAATTAGGGCTCATTCATTAGTTAATTTGTGCCGTTTGTGATGTTTAAACCGCGATTCTACCTCCTTTGTTTCTGGAGATATACATGGTTGTTTACATGACACGTGACCTCACTCCAGCCCCTCTACAATACCACAAAAACTCAAACTCAGGCCCATTCGTTAGTGCTACATTTGTGCCGATTTGTGCCGTTCGAACCGTGGTCCCATCTCTTTAACTTTTTCAGATACAAAAAGCATAGTATTTCGTGTGATGTCACCCGGAACCGTAAAGATGGCCCCCCCTACAAATGACACAAATAAAGAGAGGCATATTTTTCGTTAGTGCTACCTTTTAGAGACAATGGAGGTTGTTTACACTGGAAGTGACGGCACCAGCCCCCCATAATGCCGCAGACACTCGATTTCAGGCTCATTCATTAGTGCTACGTTTGCGCCGATTTCTGTTGTTCGAACCGCAGTTCCATTGCTTCTTAAATATTAAGGGATATATTACACGACATCACTGCTGTATCTCAGATTTCAGGTATTAGTGATTATATGACACATTATTTCTGGCAATATTATAACATGTACATTACGACTTGCAGTCCGTAACTGCCAATACTTTTACCTGTGCCACTTCACTCACCGGTCCAAGTTGTGGCCAGACACAATGGAAAAACTGCTGCTGTTCAATGAACAGTATTGATTTACCAAGGTCAACACAACGAGTGGGAAAAAAACAACTGTTAATGTTGACGACAACAGAACTCAAAACGTACAAATTCACTGCAATGTTTCCAGCGGCCTGTGTACACTACTCATGTGTTGTTCTGTGAAACAATGCCGACTTAATAGAAAAAATTGCTCGTTCTCTTGTACATGTTTTGAAGTTATTTGACTTTGGCGGTAACGTCTCCCTGAAAGCCTATAGTTAAAATTACAGGCATGACAATGAAAAATACAACTTTACAAAGAATCTGGAAAATTTGCAAACTAGTCAGGACTAAATGATTGTTGTTATGAATACTTTTAAACTAAGCTTACATACGCAGTACATCACACAAAATACTACCCTGTATATCTGAAAAAGTAAAAGAGATAGGACCGCAGTCTGAACTGCACAAATGGGCACAAATGTAGCTCAAATGAATGAGCCCAAATCTGAGTTCCTGGAGCATTTCAGGGGAGCTGGAGTGACATCACTTCCAAAATAAATGTTAATATCTCAAAAATTGGAACGGCTCAAATTCTAATTTTTACAGCACAAAATGGCACAAATGTAGCACTAATGAATCATAAGGCTTTCTTCATTTGTGCTGTTTGTAGGGGGGGCAACGTTACGAAGCTCAATGGTGATGCTGGGCACACACATCTTAACCACAGGCTCATACAGTTAAAGGGACAGACATGTTGTGCTCTGACAAACAGTGAGACTGTGACACCTCACGAACCCCTTTGTTACCCCAAAGGGAGCTCTCAGAGCTGCCTCCTCACCTGATGCAGGCTTGGCCGCTCTCTGCAGGAAGTTCTGCTCGTTGAAGATCCTCCCATCCTTGGCACCCTGGGGACAGGAGCACGATACACTGGACGATCAACTGGAAGACACTCAGCAGGAGGTACACACACAGCTGTGTTCATTCTAGTGTAAATACAATGTAAATACCAAGCTAAGGTGCAACTGCTACCAGGACCAAAACTGCATAGTCACATGAAAGGTTCTTAGTTCTGTCTGGAGGGATGGGGGTCAGAGAGAGTAACACACTGCCTTTGAACCCAAAGGATCAGGGTTCAAATTCCATTTGCTGCTGCACTACCCTTGATCAAGGTACTTGCCCTGAAGTAATACAGTAAAAATTACTCTGATGTAGAAACAAGTACATCGGGGTAAGTAGCTGAACATTTCATGTTGCCGTGGACACAGGTGACAGCTAAACGAATGTATCTAATGATTTGACGTAACATGAGGCTTATATTCCACTAATGCTTCATAGATGGGGGTGCGGTGGCGCAGTGGGTTGGACCACGGTCCTGCTCTCCGGTGGGTCTGGGGTTTGAGTCCCGCTTGGGGTGCCTTGCGACGGACTGGCGTCCTGTCCTCGGTGTGTCCCCTCCCCCTCCGGCCTTACGCCCTGTGTTACCGGGTAGGCTCCGGTTCCCCGCGACCCCGTATGGGACAAGCGGTTCCGAGAATGTGTGTGTGTGTGTGTGTGTGTGTGTGTGAGTGAAATAAAGCAGTGAAGAAAAAATGTGACAAAGTCATGAGAACGAAGAGCTTTTCTAGACCCAAAGTCAACATGGTACAGCACTTACTGCACTGTGGCTGGTTCTGCTAGTCCCCAAAGGGACTGTGAGGAAAAACATCCTGAAATTTACAACAAATGACAACAAATAAAAATGTTCAGATGGGAAACAGCACAGACACATGGTGGGCAGTGTGACCATCACATTGCCACTCACCAGCTTCAGGATGTACTCGTAGCCCAGTGAGGACCCTCTCGCGGTCACCTGCTGGACTGCAGGGTCACAGGAGACAGAAATACAGTGGTGAAGGGGACGTCTCCCTACAGACCTGTGTCTCCTCTGACGATGACAGCGGGACCACCTCACCTGCGTAGACAAGCTCCGCCTCATTTTGACTCAAGAGTTCCAGCAGTATCCACTTCCTGCCAGCTGTGTCACTCAACTGCTCGCTCTCAGGCAGTGGCTCCAGGGAGTTCACCCGTTTTGCTTTCTTTGCTTTGCCTTTGGCTGCGATGAAGGGCAAGCAGGATGACAGGAAGAAACAGATAAGGACCAACATGTGGCGACCCCTCGGTGGCATGCCATGACTCTGGAACCCCACTTCCGCTCCCTCTTTCTGTTGACTGCCTCTCTACACTCTCTTGGGTTCCAATTTCACATGCTGCTTGTTCTAATAATGTGTGAAGCAAAGATCTGGTCCTGAGGAGCACTAAGGGTAACTCCCCAGGCCACTCAGTGCTCCACCCAACCAACTTCTCCATAACACAACTCACTTAGAGAGGGTGGACAAAAACTGGCACACTATGTCCCCCCAAGAGCAGGAATGGAGCCCTCAAAGAGGGGCAAGTAGATGACAGCAGGCTGCTCACCAGCAGAGGGCGATCTAGTGGAGCTGGAAGATGAGGGCAAAGGGCTCAGCGCCTCCTCCTGCTTCACTACCAGGGACCCCCTCTTTCGCTTCTGTGGAGATGAAGAGGCTTCAGGGCTTTGAGCTGAAAATACAGGTCATCAAAAGACAAGAGAGAATACTGAATAACAATGTAACAGGGTGGCAAGGCACAGGCACCTTACAGGACCTGGGTGGTACGAGAGAACATGGGTTTGATCTCAGTCTGTGTGGGGTTTGCATGTTCTCCCATTGTCTGCATGGGTTTCTTCTGGATGCTCCAGTTTCCTCCCATAGTCCAAATACCTGCAGTTCAAGTACACTGATGATGCTAAATTGTCTGTAGTGAGTATGTACATGTGTGGCTACCCTGCAATGGACTGACATCCTGTCTAGGGTGAACCCCTCAGCCTTGCACCCAATCCTTCCAGGACAGGGTCCAGATCACTAGGACTCTGCTCAGAACAAATGGTTACAGAAATTGGAGGGATACTATTGTACCCCCGCATCATACTCAACTTGGAAAAAATCAGCTGATAACCTCCAAATGCACATATTCCTCAAAATACAGGGACTATTTGTTCATCAAAATCGTTAGTTGAATATACTTTCTGAGGGGGTCGAATTATTGATTTTGAGCAATGATGGGAAAGCACATTTCAAGCTCCAAAGACTTTTTTTTGCCCAAATTATATTTTTATTTATATTTGGTTGAATTTTTAAGAAACCTATTGTTTCAACCTCTGGTTTAAACTGTGGGTCTCATTTTGAAGAAATGTTTCACTGTTGAATATGTCATATTTCTATTTTTGGATTAAAAACACAGAACACTGCTTCCTTTTCTGCTGCAGGTGTGGAGCACAGCATGTGTTTTACCTGGTTTTCAAACCTCCTTTTATCTCTCTCTCTCTCTCACTCACCAACTCAAGTTTCCTTAACCACTTGTCAAAGTCAGGGTTGCAGCATGTCCTGGAAGCAAGGGCACAAGACTAAATATGATATGCCCAGGGTGGGACACCAGTGACAGCAGTTGGGCTGATACAGTACTTGGACTGTACAAGATCCCACAGGTTCAATCCCCGCTCAGTATGTATGGAGTTTACATGTTCTTGTGTTCATCAGGTCTCCTCACAGTCCAAAGACATGGAGACGTTCCATGCTGAGCTGGGGATCCAAGATGCCATTTAGCAACATAATCATTATTACTTGTTACACTGGCTTAGAATTGTTACTTTCTAGAATGCCCAGGAGGGGTGGGCAACCACTGGTCCATGGACCCCCAGAGGTTTTTTTCAGTTGGGAGTTTTTGTTCCTTTCCCCGGTGGCCAGTAGGCATACTTATAGCTCTATAAAACTACTTTATTATGGTAGCCATTAGTCGACTGCCTTCTTTGTATCTGTTTTTCTTGCCTTATGCTTGTGTTAAAGCACTCTGTGTCACTGCGTGAGAAGAGCGCTCTATAATGTGTTTGGTGCCATTGCAGCAGCCAGAGAGAACTTTCCCAGGGGAATTTATGAAGTATGATTATTATTATTATTATTGAACAGGGTTTAATCTCTGAGGATACTATTATAATAGCCACCAGAATGAGTGTTGTGTTTGTAAACTAAACAACAACTCTAGAAACACCCTCAGGAGAAGGAACACACAGAACATCTCTTACATGTTTTTTAAAATGCACTTTTAATGTTCCAATCGTGTTTTTATCCAGGTGTCTTTAGAGCAGCCTGCAGCGATTCAGAGCTGTACAACAACTGGCCTTACCATAGATTGACTGGTTTTCTCTAAAAACTACTGGATGAAATAATGCAACTTTCTGGCTTTATTTTAATTGTTTGTATTATCTGAACTTTTTATGACTGTTTTATGACACCTTGTTGAACTGTTGTGTACTAATGAAAACTGCACAAAAACTGTATTTCACTGGTCACTTTAAAAACAGGGGCTTGGGGCTTGAAATAACATTTACATTTAATATAGAGCAAAGACCACCGGTGTTCTTACATCAACTCCTTGTTCACCTGTTGTCAAATGACCACGAAACCAACAACAAATGCTGTTGTACTGAATTTTTAAGCCCTCCGCTAAAAAAGAATTTACATAAGAGCTGCAGTGTATATTTATAGTATGGGATGCTGTTACATGAAGGCCATGAGTAACTGAAACAGCCACTTCATGAATCCTTAAACAACAGTTAGGTACATATAGAAGTCTGCAAGCTTTCTCAAATCTTTTACACACTGCACACTGCGCTGCGTATTCCAGTGCGGCGAGTGCAGCACACCGTGGGAGACACAAGGCAGTGCTCACCTGCAGATGATGACTTGCTGCCCCCTGTCATCAGGGCTTCTGAGCTCAAGTCCTTTTCCTGTTTCACTTTTGAGGACACCTGGAGTTTCTGTGGTGACACCAAGGGCCAAGTGCTCTGACCTACCAATGTGAGAAGTTTCTTTAGGGCAGATTTAATGAAACTGCAAGGACACAGAGTTTAAAACTCTGTTTATCTCACAACAAACTCTGTGCAACTACTTGTCCAGGCCATGGTGATATCCCGCTTGGACTACTGCAACTCTCTCCTGTCTGGCCTTCCAGCTACTGCCATCAAACCACTACAGCTAATACAGAATGCTGCTGTATGAGTTGTGTTTGACTTGCTGAAGCGTCCCCACGTACTACATACAGTATACTGTATATATACATTGTGTGAGATTGTGTGTGTGTGTGTGTGTGTGTGTGTGTATATATATAATATTGACGATTCCTTCCTAGTAATTACATATATATATATATATATAATTACTAGGAAGGAATTGTCGATATATATATATATAATTACTAGGAAGGAATTGTCGATATATAGATAAAGTTTTATGCAGCTACTCGTGTGATGTACATTGATTCATGCACAAATGCACAAATTGTATTTCCTAGGAGTTGTACGTCGCTTTGGAGAAAAGCGCCTGCTAAATGAATAAATGCACCTTTCCAGTGGTCATTTAGTAGGAGTTATTAAAGTCATCTTTATGAGGACCAGACAAGGAGGCGTGTTACCACAGTATAGTACAGCTCTACCCCACAAGGTTTCCACACCTCACCTGTGACCAGAGGATCCTGGGCCAAAGCAAGAGGTGGTGCAATCTGGGAGCTGATGCCACCCTGTCGCCCACCCCTAGATGCAGCCTGGCGAGTCCTGTGCATTGGGGGGCGGCTAAGGGCAGTGCCTAAATAAAACAGGGACAAAGACAGTCTGCATCCCACCTTTCAGCCTGACTAAACATTGAAAATCCACCCACTTCATGCTTTAAAGAAAGTGTAAATCAGGTAGTAAATTGAGCTCCACAGTGCCCCCTTGGCCCAGCCCTGCTTACCACTGGGCCGTGGGACCGTTACTCATGTCTTTATTTTCGGAAAAGTATTCACAGAACCTGGGTCTGTCTTCCTACCTCCAACGGTCATGTCTGAGAGCTTCGAGGAGTTCACGTTGTGCTTCTGGGCGGTCTGGGACTCAGTGTCTCCGTCGCAGGGAAGCTTCTCCCCGCAGGAAGGGCAGAACTTGAATCCGGCCTGCAGCTTGGTGCCACAGTGGGGGCAGAAATGGAGGATCATGGCGTCTCTGAAACTGAGAGGCCCGACAGCTACGAGTGATGAGATGGTAGTGTGTTAGTTAGACCCACTACCTTTGCACCCAAATGTCACAGGTTCAACTCCTACCTCTAGCTGTAGCACCCTTAACCAATTTACATACCCTAATTGCCCCAGTGAAACTACTCAGCTGTATAAATATGTAAATAACTGTAATTATTTTAGCACTGTAAGTTGCTTTGGAGACAAGTGTCAATTGTCAATTAAATGAATACATTTAAATGAGAAGCAGTGTCTGAAGAGCCCTGCCTGCCCCCCGGAGTAAGGTGGTCACGTGCGGGGGTGTCACTGTCTAGGGTGTCATTTTCACAAACGGTTTCCACCGCTCAGTAAATATAAACTGTTTAGCGAACTGGAGTGTTCCCCAGCGGACTTACACACACATTTATTCTACACTACAGTAACACTGAGGACACCGGCGACATCATCATCGGCGACACACACGCCGGTACCCGCCGGGTCAGTGAGTTTGTGTTATGTTACTCTCGCGTAATGAAGGAGTGGAAGAGAAACTGGGTAAAAAGGAGTCTTTGAGCGGTTACCGCTCATTCACTCTACACTGTTTTACCTGAGAGCGTGCAGGGACAATCAAACTGGGACTGAGTCGTGTCCAGGTCTTACATTGTCACACTGTTCGCAGTTACTTTCCTTTGCTGTTCCCGTCAGATCAGATAACAGGAAGTCACGTGGCAGTGACGAGTGAAGCGCGAGCGCGCTGGGCCAAACCGTACGGAGCACGAAACGCATTTCTCCTCTTTCGTGGAAAATAATAACACACACACACACACACACACACTTTCTGAACCGCTTGTCCCATCCGGGGTCACGGGGAACCGGAGCCTAACCCGGCAACTCAGGGCGTAAGGCTGGAGGGGGAGGGGACACACCCAGGACGGGACGCCAGTCTATCGCAAGGCACCCCAAGTGGGACCCACCAGAGAGCAGGACCCGGTCCAATCCACTGCGCCAGACTCGAACCCCAGACCCACAAGAGAGCAGGACCCAGTCCAACCCACCGCGCCCCCATAATAATAATAATAATAATAATAAGAAGAAGAAGAAGGCCACATTTTCAATAACCGTTTCTCCTGATTCAGGGTTGTGGTGGTCCAGAGCCTATCCCTGAAGCATTGGGTGCAAGGCGGCGGAGGGTACACTCCGGACAGGACACTAGTTCATCGATTCGCGGGGTAGCCACACACGTACACACTCACCCATTCCAACACTATGAGAAATGTAGCATCACCAGTTCACCTAGACTGCATGTCTTTGGACTGTGGGAGGGAATTAGAGCACCACGCACTACAAGAACATGCAAACTACATCAACTGAACCGGATTGGAACCTAGGACTGAACAGCTCACCCTTTGTAACGCAGCAGCATTACTCACTGTGCCTCCATGCTATAATATTATTATTATTATTATTATTATTATTATTGGGGCAGCAGGTTTGGCCGGTGCCCGCTGTGTGGCAGGCCTGTGTTGCTTAGTAGGCTCCAGCTCGCTGCGATCGGGAGAAGCGGTTGTTGATGCTGATTGGTATTATTATTATTATTATTATTATTATTATTGTTATTGTTGTTGTTGTCCTTGTCAACCTTCATCTAAAACACAAGCCTTACAAAGTATTTTTTATTAACAAAGGAATGCCATCATCTACCTGCTGAGCAGAGCTTCCTCCTAACTGGGCAAGGCAGGCAGTGCTGTGAGGATCATGTTCCCTAGATTTTCCAGTGTCTTAAACATTTTATAATCTGGGCTGTTGGGAGAGAACCTTCAGTCACTGCAGGTGGACACATCTGTTGTCCTGAATTATGGACTACTTGACTGGTATACTACCTGGCTGTGTGCCAGACAGGGGTATGAGTAGTATGGCAACCCTTGAAGGATCACTTTTGGCTACTGTCCTGTCCACCCTGTACACCCTGAACTTTAGACACAACATTGAGTCGTATTATCTACAGAAGTTCTTAGATAATCAGCATTAGCTGGGTGCATCAGGGATGGACAGGAGGACAAGAGTAGCAACATAGTGGAGGACATTGTTCTGTGGTGCAAATAGAACCACTTGCAGCTCAAGATCAGAAAGTCTACGGAGAAGGTGGTGTACATCAGGAGGTACAAGCATCCACTGTGTTCATTGACCTTTAGTGGAAAGAAAATGGGAAAGTAGAAATACTTGTGGGACATCTGGACAACCTGCTGGACTCTGTCAACACTGAGACTGTATAAAAGGGGCAAGAGTTGCCCTCACTTCCCAAAGAGACTTGGGTCTTTTGGAATTTGTAGGTCAGTGCTGCAGATTTTCTACCAGTGTGTTGCAGTGGTTTCAGCCCTTATGTGCTGGACCAGTGCTGTTTCTACAGGTGACTCCAACAGACTGAATAGACTACCGAGGATAATTGGCTCAGTCTGGGGAGTTGGATTCTCTGGAGGAAGTGGTGCAGAAAAGGACTCTAAACAAACTTCTGTCCATCATGGCCAGTAACTCAAACCCTCTGCACACACATGCATGTTTGTATGTATGTATCTACCTGTCTGTCGCTACACCAGTTACTGGCTGAAACAAAAAACACTAAACCTCAGTTGTCCAAACATTTACACAAAACGTACCTTTATGACTGTGTAACAATTCAGGAATACGACACTTGCTTTTAATTTATGTTGCTCTCATGGTTGTCTGTACTGAAAATATTTAGATATATTATGTTTCTTTCTGTCTGCCAGTAACATGTGGGGTGTCCAGTAGTTTCACTGTGAAAAGGTATCCACAGCCAGGCCATGGGACTGTGGGCCATGGGAGGCACCTGTGCTTTGAGGTCAGCGCTGCGTACTCAGCTTACAAGGACTATAAGGAATCCAGAAATGTGTTTATTATCTTTAATAGGGACAGGTCATCATACCAACCTCCCACAGAGAGGACTGAACCAGGCAGGTTAAGTTGTCCCAGGATGGGGGACATTGGTCACCAAGGGATGCTGCTCCCCTCCCAGTCTGCCATCATGCCATTGTCTTTGTCAGTGAGAGACCAGATGACATGCAACCATGGGCACTGACCTCCTGGAGCATGGAGGCCTGAGAAGGGTGGACACATAACCAAATCAGCACACACATGGAGTCAGTTAAAGGACAGTGATACACACATCCTGTATGTGTGTTCAGTATGGAGCACTGATGGTCCCACACATAGCTCATAGTTGTTTGGAGCAGAAGGAGGCCACAGCGGTTAGCAAGCACAGGTAGAGAGAACCACTGCATGGCTGCTGACCTCCTGACTTCCTGAACTGCCCTTTTTTGCACTGCCCATTTCATTGTTCAGATTCTTAGCAGAAGATCTTCTCCAATGTGATTTAATTACACTGAGGTTGTTTATGCACTTTGTAAGGCTCGGTGAGGTGAATAACACGGATCAGCACTTCAGTATCAGGGATCTAAACCCTTGTGTGTCTTAATTTTCTAACACCCACTGCCTTTTCCTCAAGGAGTTTTTTTCTAAACTCTGCATGCAGGTTACCATATTTATTGCTGGGACAGAGCACCTGAATTCTCTGAATGCACTGGGCTCTGGGGAATACCTTGCTAGCATGGTAGGGGTACATCTGGGCAGTGGAGAAGGTCTTGGGACAGTTTGCTACAGAACCCAGCACAGAGGAGATAATGATGGTTGACTTGGTGCAGGACATTGTCATGCAGGCTCTTGACTGGGCTGCAGCTTTCTGTAGGAGTGGCAGAAATTCCAAGAAGTGATGTATTAGTGGTTTTCTGTGTGACATGAAGGCAGCTGACATGTGCTTTTCAGATTTCCTCCATGCAGAGAAAGGACAACCTGATGAAGGAGCTGCATTAAAAACCTTTTGTAGGGGGCAGCCAAGACACCAGAGATTACATTATATTTATTCATTTAGCTGGCACTTTTCTCCAAAGTAACTTACAGTGTGGGGGCGCGGTGGTGCAGTGGGTTGGACCGGGTCCTGCTCTCCGGTTGGTCTGGGGTTCCAGTCCTGCTTGGGGTGCCTTGCGACAGACTGGCGTCCTGTCCTGAGTGTGTCCCCTCCCCTTCCGGCCTTACGCCCTCAGTTGCCGGGTTAGGCTCGGTTCCCTGTGACCCCGTATGGGACAAACGGTTCAGAAAGTGTGTGTGTGTGTGTGTGTGTGTGTAATTTACAGTGTTAATCTACCTACAATCATTTATACAGTTGGTTAATTTCTGTGGAGCAATTTAGGGTAAGTACCTTGTTTAAGGTTACTACAGCCAGAGGTGAGATGGACCTGTGGGTCCAAAGAGAGCAGCTCTAACCACTATGCTAGAAGCTGTACTTAATAATTACTGCACTTCACTTTGGAGAAAAGTGTCTTCTAAATTAATAAATGTAAATGTACTAATGAAACCTCCTCGCAAATGATGGTTACAAAACAGTGTAAAACACAAGTGCAGTGGAAAGCTTAGTGAACAGTGACTAGGACCAACTACTGTAGTAACCACTACGCTACCAGCTGTCCCTATGATGGGGACAAAATGCCAATAGGGCATGAGCTCGAGGACTCAGTCTGTGCTGAAGAAGCCCTCTCAAGACCTATCACCACCCCAGGTCAGTAGAGAAACCCTTTCTTTATGCTCTTGAGCGTTCATTCCCTGTTGAGCTCAGACTCAGCACCTGAAGGCTGTTTGTTCATGTCTCAAGGTGGGAGTACTGAAGTGATCACTTTTCCCACGGGGCAAAAATGCTTAAGCAGCTTGGTTAACTTGACCAAATCACTGTCTTTGCAGAAATAAGAAGTGTTGCCCCAACTACCAGTCAGACCACTGACCAAACTGGGTCACTTGCTGGCAGTTTGGGACTTGTCAAAGACTCAGGTTTGTACAACCACTGACCAGCAGGGCCCCGGCCACATTGGTGATGTAGAGATTGCCCATGTTGCTGGGAGTCAGAGCACAATGGGGGACGTCTCATGTGTTTTTGGAAAATACCCTCATAAACTTTCCTTGTGATAACATACAACATTGTGGGGGGAGGTTGCATTTACTACTGCATTCATGACTTTTACAAACCAACATGCAACATGAAAGAAATGAGGGCAGAATGGGGTGAAGAATGAAGAAAGGGATAAATGTAGCCATGGCAGAGTCAAAATTCTGTTTTAATGTTATTTATTTTTTAATTATTTAATTTTATTATTTATTATTTATTTCTTAAAAACACACCCAGCAGGCAGCAACTCTCACTGCCCCCACTCAGGGGCTATATGACCATTCATAATTGTTCACAACTGCTCATAACCATTCATAACCTTTCATAAATGTTCATAGCAGTTTATAATCACTCATGGCCATTCATAACATGTCAACTGTTTGTAACTGCTCATAATCGTTCATAAGTGTTCATAAGTGTTCATAACCATTCAAAATCATTTATAATCTATCATAAATGCTCATAATCGCTTATCTCTGATTCCACTAGTCAGTGCAAGTGTTTCAGCAACCAAGGATCAGTGAACATGTGTAGTCAGCGATGACTCCTGTTTACCCCAGGTTCGAACATGTACGCTTGTCACAGGAAAGTGTCTTTTTCTGCAGTTCAGGACAAGGAAGATAGAAAGCAGACAGAAAAGGCAGAAGCTCAGAGTTCGACTGAAGCACCGCAGACTCACAGGGGATGACAGCATCATCAGCACAGAGAGGATGAACACGTATGGTGAGACCATACAGCACCTGTAAGTCATATGCCTCCGGTTTCAGAAAACCCACCTGAGATGAACTCTCTCTGGTGTCATTTTTTACATTTATTTAGCAGACGCTTTTCTCCAAAGCAACTTCCAATGAAATCTGTGTAGTGTTCTCAGCCCACATACCTTATTCCCCAAGGTGACACTGCTAAATACACTACTTATAATGGGTTACTCATCCATACATCAGTGAAACACACACTCTCTGTCACTCACACACTAGGGGTGAACCTGAAAAGCATGTCTTTGGACTGTGGGAGGAAACCAGAGCACCCAGAGGAAACCCACACAGACACAGGGAGAACATGCAAACTCCATACAGACTGAGTGGGGATTGATCCCATGTCCTTCTGCACAACAGAGACACTGTGAGACAGCAGTGCTACTTGCTGTGCAACCGTACCGCCTGTGTCACCGTACTTTAATGTCTGCAGCTATGTCTCTTGGGGGGTGCGGTGGTGCAGTGGGTTGGACCTGGTCCTGCTCTCTGGTGGGTCTGGGGTTCACGTCCCACTTGGGGTGCCTTGCGATAGACTGGCGTTCCGTCCTCGCTATGTCCCCACCCCCTCCAGCCTTACGCCCTGTGTTGCCGGGTTAGGCTCCGGCTCCCCTCGACCGTGTATGGGATAAGCGGTTCAGACGATGTGTGTGTGTGTGTGTGCGTGTGTGTGTTAGCTATGTCTCTTTCTCCTAATGTAATGCATAAATTGTACTTTTGCTGAGATGTATGTCGCTTTGGATAAAAGCTTCTGCTAAATGAATAAATGTAAATGTAAATGTCATGGAACTGAATTGCTGGTGAGCTCTGCATTTTGCTGAGTTGTGCTTCTGCCACTCAGCAAACAAAACAGCAGGTCTTCAGGCAGTAAACTGATCCTGTACTGGAGCCACAAAGTATTAATGAAACACCTGTAGGATGGAGTGTAAAACAGAAGGGGCCTCAAACTGCACAAGTAGTGAATGGTGCTGGGGGGGTGAGTGCCAAACAGAATTAATATTACTATTAACCACTTATACAGAAACTCTGCAGAGCTGTCTTTTGATGTGAACTTACAATCTTTTGGTTGCCCCCCTCCTCTGGTTCCTTTGTTCTGATATATGACCAGGCTTGAGGGCACCATACAAACAGATTGTCAGGGAGCCTATTGCCGTGGCAATCACTCTGCCCAGGGTTGGATGCTGTGCCAGGTGGAGGCGTTTCCCTGCAGAACAGGTATGGGAGGAATGCTGTGGGCTTCAACCACTGCAATGATGGGCCTCCCTGCCAGGTGAGCCCCAGGGCTGCGTGGCTGGTCTAGCAGCATGCCTCCCCTGCGCACAGCACAAACCGCATGCCAGGTTATGTCACAACCTGCAACGTCATGCATAGCAACCGGAGCCTCAAGGTGACCCAGGTGGTCAGTGTGAATCCAGGTGTTGAGGTGGTTCTCAGTTCATCTCTGTCTCTGTCATCTTCCTGGGCTGATTGTACCACCATCATGTACCACCATGTGTCATTGTTCTGCCAAACTAGAAATGTGGTTGGATCATTTCCTATGGAACAGAACAGGTGTGTAACTGAGGGCAGGTGTGTGACAGAAACCAGGATCACAGTGGAATAATGCGGCACTGAGAGGTTCCATAAAAACAGAAGCACAGACTGTAGAAGTAAAAGCCAGAAGGGTTTGGGATCGAACCTCCATACTGGGTCGCTCCCAGAGCTGCCGTGTTCAGAGACAGAGAAGTAGAGTGCAACTGTGTGTAGAGCAGGGATTTTTAACTTGGGCCCCAGAGACCCTTTGGGTGCATGTGGATAGATTTTAAAGGCTCTGAAACCTTGGATGGGAAAAAAATTGTAACTAAACTCTAACTAAAATGTTGCATTGCCATCAGTTATGAATGTAGGCAATTTTAATATTTTGATAACTGTATTTCAGTATATTTGGTTTCCTTTGTAACCCTGTCTCTTTTATTTTATGCATTTAAATACATTATTCTGAGAAGGGGTCCATAGGTTTCACCCGACTTTCAAAGGGGTCCGTGGCATAAAAATGACTAAGAACCCCTGGTATAAGAGGAAAGCAAGGAGACCTCCCCTTGAGCAGTCCGACCTGCTCGACCTGCCTAAAGTGTGCAGGAATGTTGCAGCGTCAGGAGACCGAGCACCTGGGCTCCACCCACATGGACCACATGCAAATAAAGCGGCAGAAACATGAGAGCAAAAGCAGCCAGGTGATAAGAAGTCTGATGTAAAATATTTGTCAAAGGTGACAGTTCCACAGCGGCCTTTATTACCCTTTATTGTCTACTTCTGTGTATGAAATGAATTGTGGTACAGCTGTACTTTTTAGACTGGTACCCTCCCACCGGTTTGGAGGACAGTACCGGTATGGACCTCACAACCACACAGACACTTTGTTGCACTGTCAGATACAGAACTGCAGTGATGGAATTCCGAGATGATTGATGATAGAGAGGTCAGGTCTCTGGGCTCTTGTGCTCACCTGTGTGCTCTAAAACACCCTGTCACAGGAGGGTCAAGCAGGTCAGAACCCACCTTGTTCCTAAGGCAACACGATTTGTGGCGTCCATGTGACGCTACCAGTCGCCCCAGTCCTCCAGGGAAAGATTGCCTGACGTCATTGTTCTTTTCGAAGTAAGGGGGGCGCGCCCGCCTGGGCGCCCGCCCGCCCCTCGGGGGAAGAGGGTGTTATCAGAGGATTCCGTTTCCCAAACTGGGACAGTTCGGCGCTGATGCTCGCGAGCGCGAGAGGGGCACACATTCACCACCTGGGGGCTCCCGTTCGTGCCAGGTGCGCGTGTACCCCACCAGAGCGAATACGGACCTCCGGTCGACATGTCGCGACAGCAAAGGAGCTCGAGGGACCGCGTGGCGATCAAGAGCAAAGTGAGTTACTGTTATGGCGGTGAACCGTGAACAGCGCACCGAGCGCACTCTCGGCGATTCTGAGTGAATGCTTAGGTGAGCGCGCGGCCGGGTGGACCTACTAGCTTGATCCGTGAACAAAAATAGGTGAGTTTTAGTTACATCTTATTTAATAATAAGTAAATCCATCAGAGTTGTCATTTTCGATTCATTTGATTGTGTTCTATTGACTGTGACTGCGACATGATTTTTATTTAATCAATGACGGAATTAGTAACTGCAGTATTCATGTTGGAGTCTATAAACTCTTGAGCCTAGGCTAGGGGGTGCTGTGATTGGACTGTCACCGAACGAAAGCCTTTCGGAAAGGTGTTGGTTTCGAACCTCCCGGTGCTGCAGTATCCTCGATCAAGAAATTTACCCTGATGGCACCTCAAAAATTGATCCTATTGTGGAAATGAGTAAATGAGTGTGAAGCTTGAACAACAAGTACAGAACTTGAACAAGGGAGTCAGATTATGAATAATACATGATATAAAGAACTACTTCATATTTTTTTAATTTAAACTTGTCTTAAACCCTGTTAACTGTGTCCATATGTCCAGGAGCTGTTTCTGACCTCAGAGCCTCTTCTCCACTTTGGATAAAGCAGCTACAGAATCTCTGTGTGAAAGTGCAGAAAAAATCAGAACAACTGATGAAAAATCAGATTTTATTTTACACACAGATATAAACCAGCCAGCATTTGTGCGGGTTGTGTGGTGGCACAGCAAGTAGCGCTGCTGTCTCACAGTGCCTGGGTGGCGTGAGAGGACATGGGTTCAATGCATGTTGCATGTCCTCCTCGTGTCTGTGCGGGTTTCCTTCTGGGTGCTCCAGTTTCCATGACATGCTGTTCAGGTTCACTCATAGTGTGTGAGTGACAGAGAGAGTGTGTTCTACTGATGTATGGATGAGTGACCCTTTGTCAGTACTGTAGTGTATCTAGCAGTGTAAGTCACCTTGGTGAATAAAGTGTGTGGGCTGATAACACTACATAGAGTTCATTGGAATTTGCTTCGGACAAAAATGTCTCCTAAATAAATAAATAAGTTATGTGGCCTTGTGGGTTCAGACAACTACTCTCCTGTTTTCACTTGCTGCCCCAATTTGTCCACGTGGGTTAAAGATGGGGTCCACACGGGGGAGCACATGCAGTCCAAGTGGGATCCCGATGGGTGAACTGGGATGAACTCCAGATCATTTCTCTGTGCCTCTGTGAAAATTTCCTTAGCTGTGACATATCCTGATACCCTAACAAACCCCTATGTGCACTGGTGGTAATGTGGCAAAGGACATGACCTCAGACAGGTTAAGACCTGTTGTTATTATGAAATAGGTTCACCTGTCAATCCAGCCACATGAAGGGGAGTCACTAAAATGCTTATCTATGTGCCAGTTTGATGCAGAGTACCGACGCTTCAGCCTCCTGCTGTCCAGCACCGGCTGCTTCCAAGACTTCTACCAGCTGCTACGCTCCATCCACAGGATTCCAGGTTTAGAGGTCTTCCTTGAATATGTGGATGCCCACGGGGACTTGCTGCCCATCAACAATGATGAGAACTTCCACAAAGCTCTGTCTGCGGCCAGGCCTCTGCTCAGAGTCATCCTGCAAAGGAAAGGTAGGACCCCATAGGGCCAAGGGGTCAGGGCTGGGGGTTGAAGAAGGCATTGTGAATAAGCCTGGGGCTCCAGGACAAGTGAGAGCATTGTAGGACAGCTGAGAGACCAGATGATGATGATGATAATAATAATAAGAAGAAGAAGAAAAATAAGAAGAAGAAAAATACCACTTTGCACACCTGATTCACTGTGACTTTGTGGATTTGCTTTTTGCTGATTGGTGGATGCAGTGCTTTATGTTGACTGGCTGAGGCAGTTTTATGTACCATGATTGTTTTTTCCAGGTTGGATACATGGAGTCCAACTCTGCTCCTGCTGTGCTCTCTGTCCTGTATCCTCCAGCTGTGCTGAGGCTAGTTTACAGGTGTTTGCGATTGTTCCTTTCTCATGCTACTCACTGTTCTGCCCCTTGTCACACCACACTCAATTAGCTCAGACATATATTCTGAATTGTTGCATTACAGCAACGTCAGCCTGTGCTCTCAAGACCATTTCATTCTTTAAATCCCTTCTTTTTTGTATATGTTTGTGAAATTGTCTGGCACTTGTTGACCCCTGTGAGAAAACAGTGTGTGATTGTTCACACTAAGATGTAAAGTCCTAAAAAAGTGCTTGCTTGTTTTGCAATCAGACTGGTATTATTAGAGAACAGATGAAGTAACACTGCAGCCTTTATGGTGTTATTAGCATTCCTCCGCTGGAATCCGTCCCTGCAGCATTTGGTATGAACCAACCAAACCTGCTGCGCAATTCTTCTCTTTATTTGTGTTCCTTGTTAGACTAGCCATGTTGCTCTTCTAGACTTTCTTTTTAAAGACTGCAATGGAATTCACCTTCTGGGTGCTTCTGGACATCTCCTTCGAGAGTCGGGGGCATGTGGGCTGAGGAAGTCCTGTAGGATCCAAGTTTGTTGCGTGTTGTTTAAACAGGTGCCATGGATAAAGTGGCTGGTTCCGTGTGTCTCTGTGTCTCAGAGAGAGAGTGTAAAGGATATTTGAGGGGGTCATAGTCCTGCTGAATCAGAACAAAATGCTGCCTTTGAATAACACAGCTAATATGAGTGACCTCTCACTGTGGGCCCCAGTGATGCCCAGTGAAACTATCTATGGAGATGAATATAGGGATGCATACACACACACACACACACACACACACACACATTTTCTGAACCACTTGTCCCATACGGGGTCACGGGGAACCAGAGCCTAACCCGGCAACTCAGGGCGTAAGGCTGGAGGGGGAGGGGACACACCCAGGACGGGACGCCAGTCTGTCGCAAGGCACCCCAAGCAGGACTTGAACCCCAGACCCAATGGAGAGCAGGACCTGGCCCAACCCACTGTGCCACCGCACCAAATATAGGGATACCTCAGGTGCATATTTCCAGCAAACCTTGAGGGCTAAAAAACTAATTTAATGGCTCTGAGGCTAAGAAATATAGACTGAGAGGAAGGTCCTGTGAAGGGAGAAACTCTTTCCTTGAAAAATTTCGTTCTGTGAAAATAAGGATACATGAATACATAAACATACATTTTTGTGCATATTCTTAGTTTCATGGTATAAATACATTTTTGTGCACATTCTTAGTTTCATGGTATAACAGACAGTTATTTCACTTTAACCACTATTTTCTAAAATTTCCCCCCAGTCCCATAGATGGCACTAAAGAGCACTAAAACAGAGCAGGAATGTGGGACCACTTTAATTCCGCTTTCCTCCGTGGTGTTTACAGTTCCTGTTTGCTGTTCCTGAGTGTCAGTGATCAATATCAGATGAGAAACATTGTAAATGTTTATGGGATCAGTGCGATCAAACAACTGGCCCCCACCATGAGTTTATGGAGATGATGCTTTCTTATTTTCAGTCATTGCAAGTTAGTTTCAGTTTTAACAAAGCTCAAAGTTAATATAAATGTTAATTTAAAAGTCTTACGAATTTAATTATGTCTGCATCTGAGATTTTGACCAAACCTATAAAGTGACAACACTGAGGAATGTCTGTCTAATTAACACATAGATGTATCACATTAGCATAACAAACAAAAGAGGCACAAGCAGATGTCTGGTCCAGTTGGGAGCAGAACAAAATATGTATTAATTATGGTTATGATATTGGTTTAGGGTGAGTCTGTGGGGCTTTCTTAGTATATACCATCTTGTATGGATTTGCGCTTCAGCAGAAGTGTCTGCCCCCACTGGCTAAGGAAAGAAACAATCCCAGAAGGGTATCAGATGAAGCAGCATTTTCCAGCCAGTGAGAAGGTGGACAGTTAAAGTCCAGGGACAGTTTGTCTCTAGGCTTTGAGAACCCTTTGGCTCCTCTGTGTCCCCAGATGTCATGGACTCTGTCTTCAGCATCGACCTCCCGCAAAGGAAGAAGAAGGGTCAGCGGCAGATGACAGCGAAGCCCCACCCCCCTATGCTCATTGGCCCTCCCAAGGACTTCCGGCCAGTGTCATCTATTATTGATGTGGACATCCTGCCCGTGACTCTCCGGCGCGTGCGGCTGCACAAACACGGCTCTGGCCGCCCACTGGGGTTCTACATCCGTGACGGGCTGAGCGTACGTGTCACGCCACAGGGTGTTGAGAAGGTGCCGGGAATCTTCATCTCACGCGTGGTGCGTGGTGGCCTGGCTGAGAGCACGGGGCTGCTAGGCCTCAATGACGAGATCCTGGAGGTGAATGACATCGATGTGGCTGGCAAGTCACTGGACCAGGTCACTGACATGATGGTGGCTAACAGCCGTAACCTAGTGATCACCGTGAAGCCAGCCAACCAGCGCAACAATGTGGTGCGTGGCAGCAAGGCCTCAGCAGACAGTGTCGACTCCCGTGCCTGTCATGACTCTGCCGCTAACCCTGCCTCTCTGCACCAGGGCAATAGCAATGCTGCAGAAGGTGAGAGCGATGAAGAGGATAGCGACATCATCATAGAGAATAACACTCTATTGCCTCGCCTGCCTCTGCAGCCTTTTGTCAATGGCAGCGCTCTCCTCAGGGAGACGTCACCGCCCTTGTCATTGGGACTGCAGCCTCTCCCCCGAAGCACAACTCCTCATAACAGCCCCACCTACAGGCCTGGAAAAGGCATGCAAGAGGATGGCAACATCATCACGCTATAAAGAGGACACACCCCTCCCACCCAACTCATTTACTCCACCCACAACCATCCTTTCACTGGGAAAAAGGGGGCATTGGAGTCGCAGAAACTGAAAATCTCAGCAAACCCGTGGTTGTTTCTGTCAGACAGTGTGAGTGCTGTGTGCCAGACCATTTACATGTGAAGAGTCGTACAAAAAATACGTGAACACCTGATCAAAACAAGCTAATAACTCCTTTTCAAACAGACAATACACCTCACTGAGAATCCCATTGGCTGAATTTACCGCTTTTCTCATATGTTCCCCTACCTGTCATTCGTCACTCATTTAAAGCATTTAGCTCCGTCAGCTGGTAACTATACACCACTTTTCACTAATGTACATAACTGTACACCCCTTTAAACCCCATACCCTTTTACACCACCGTGCATCGCTTTGTTTTAATCTTTGTAAGAAAGGAAAGAAGTGGGTGTGGCTCAACTTGAAAGGCTCTGTTGCCAAAGTTACTTGAGTCTCAAAAAAAGAAAGTGAAGAATTAGGCCTGCACGCACTCCGGGTTACTGTGGCTATGTCTCCTACAAGCCCCCCCAAGACATTTCTCTGATGATGTTACTGCATGGGAGGGGCTGATGTTCAGCTGAAGGGACTTCTCTGGCTAAGTGCCAAGGTGGCTGAGTATCCATCACAACATAAACCCAAAATGAGAAAAAAACTGAGCATAGCTAATTTTATTTTCGCTACTCACATTGTATAATATCATAAATATAACTTGTGGAGTCTGTTTTATACCAGAGAATGTTTAAATGTTGAAATTACGGACAGTATTTTTTGTACTCTTCCACTCTTATAACAGTCAGAAAAAATTTTCTACGAAGAGGATGCTAACTGAAACCAGGGCAATATAAAGTATTTAAATTATCCAATGAATCATAAAGGTTATGGTTTTATACTACTTTTGTTTTTTCTTTTTATAATATTATTGTTTTGTGAAAATAAGCTGATTAAATTGTAAATTGCATATAATAAAGGTGTTTTTTTATTTTATTGTACATTGCAGTGTACTACAGTTTACCCTCATACACATTCATCACAGTGTCCTCAGCTATAGTCTTCTCAGCCTTGCAGCTTCATCACTGAGGAACAGGTGCATCAGCCACCGCAGAAAGTCATTCCAGTATGATGTGTCACAGCCTCACTTGTAAATGTCAGTGTGTGATTGTGTGTGTATAAAGGCACCAATGACACCATTTTGCCCTTTCTAGGTCTAAAAACATTTCAGCGTTGGAATGAAGGAAGACCTCATCAAGGTGGAATGAAGTCTGATCACCTTTTCACATCACTTCTTATTATAAATGTTATGTTTATAGGACTTACAGCCCTGTTTAAGTGAGACCTCTGCACTTTTTCTTAAACTTTATTATTCACAATAAAAATAGGAGGTCCTTTGGCCCTCAGAGACAAATGCAGCAGCAGGCAGAGTAGTGTGTAGAGTCACTTAACACTTAAAGGATTTGGCTTTGAATCCTACAACCTGCTGTTGTACCTTTCATTAAGGTATATACTGTGAATTTTATACAGTAAAATTACTGTTCTGTATTAATGAGAAAACCAGTGCAAGCAGCTTAAAATAGGAAACTGGTTGAAGAAAATGTAAAATGTAAATTGTTAGATCCCCACACACACTGTAGTGGAGGGGGCAGCATGTGGAGAGACATACGAAATGAAGTTGCACTAAAACCCAGAGTTTCCTCTGTCCACTTCCATCCAGTTCCAAGATCTGTTTCAGCAAATATTTAACCAGAACAAAATACAACTTTATAAACATATTACCATTAATGCAATATCTAGAAAGGATTCACTTGGGGAGGGAGTCAGATGTCCATTTGTCAAGATATCTGCATAAAGTTCTTCCTACTCCTGACCCACAATTTATGAGCTTTTCTTCCTCTATGGCATTTTTAACTTACATTACATTTATTTATTTAGCAGATACTTTTCTCCAAAGCAATTTCCAATGAACTCACTGTAGTGTTATGAGCCCACATACCTTATTCAACAAGGTGACTTATACTGCTAGATACACTACTTACAATGGGTCACTCATCCATACATCAGTGGAATACACTCACTCTGTCACTCACACACTACAGGGGAACCTGAACAGCATGTCTTTGGACTGTGGGAGGAAACCCACACAGACACAGGGAGAACATACCAACTCCACACAGACTGAGCAGGGATCAAACCCATGTCTTCTCACACCACCTCTGACAGCTAGGCTTATCTGCTTTCACTATTGCCACCGCAACCCTAGAAGAACAAGCAGGCAAGAAAATGGATGGATGGATGGATGATTTCAATTTGCCCTGAATTGCACTGCCACTGCTTTCCTAGATCATCTGGAGGACTGAAACAGAGTGAAAATCCTTCTTATTCTGTTCTACAGCTTTATTTTCCTTTCTCAGTATCTGATTTCTATAGATTTCACTGTCTTTTACCATGTTCTTTTATCCATTTGAGGGGCTTCACTCTCTCTGTTTTACTATGAGTGTGTCCTGGGGGGGAGGTAGTAGGAATTTGGACTTAAGAGTTTTGAGTTTGTAGTTAGAAGTTTAGAATACGGAGTTAGGAGGTGCCATCCCTCTCTGATAGCAGTAGATATAGTTGATTACATGTCTGGGTTACATGTTCTAATTGTCTGACAATAGGAAAGTCTGTCATGTCCAGAAGAGACATATTGCTATAACATTTGGACAAAGACGTAAAGTATGACTGCATGATGCAGAGTGTATTTATACTGTAAGTGCCTAGTGCAAACTGGAAAGTACAGTGTACAGGTCAAACGATGAACATGGGACAGAGATACACAGTGTATTTTCACAAAGGTAAAAAGTGAACCATGGCTCTATGAGTGGGATTTGAATATGCAGGTGTGATGAAATACCAGGTTAGAACAGTCAAACAGGACAAAAGCACAAAAGGCAGGCATAAACAGGACAGTCACTTAAGACTGGAACATAAACACCTATGGAACAAGACCTGGGAAACAAGCAAGTAGGGGTATTGTGCCTGTGGGTCATAATATAGGCTATGTTTCTGGGGTATTGCTGTAAAATGAGGGGGTGCGGTGGCGCAGTGGGTTGGACTGGGTCCTGCTCTCCGGTGGGTCTGGGGTTCGAGTCCTGCTTGATGTGCCTTGTGGCGGACTGGCGTCCCATCCTGGGTGTGTCCCCTCCCCCTCCGGCCTTACGCCCTGTGTTGCTGGGTAGGCTCCGGTTCCCCGCGACCCCCTATGGGACAAGCGGTTCTGAAAATGTGTGTGTGTGTTGTAAAATGACTTTGCTGTTCAAATTAACCCTCGGGGTGTTAATATAAGTTAGATAATTTTGATACATTAAAATTGTCACTCGGAGGAGACCGGCAGCCCGGGTGTGGACTCAATCACGGGATCGTTTGTTGCAAAGGTTCCTGGAACAAGGCAGTACTCGTAGTCAGGGACAGTCATGGTGAATCTGAAGCGTAGACGTTGTTCGTGAGGAGAATCTGAGGATGTGGTCAATGAGGGCTTTGCAAGGGTCAATGTCATGGTAGACAGGAAGAGGGACAAGGAGACAGATAGGAGGCTGTGGAAGATCTGTGCTCACAAGAGGGAAAGTTGTCTCAAAGAGATTCCACAACTGAGAAGGAGCTGGGGATGGTTTTTATAGCTGACTACTTCGATTGCCATCAGGTACTTAATTGGAGTCAGGTGCTGCTCGTTGTGGTGTGGGCACGGTTGTGACGGAAATATTATACTAAATGGAAAATCAGCCTGTTCATATGAATTCACAATACCACTGAAAGTTTTGTGTCAGTTTTATTTACTTATTTATCTCTAATTCTTAATAATTTGGTAGTACTTGGCAGTTGTGATCTATACCCATATTTCTCTTTATTTTATTCTCATATTTCTCATTTTATTCTCATATTTATTCTGATAAATATGAGAATAAAATGAGGTTTTATTCTCATAGTTCTCATATTTCACTTGGAAGATCCAAGTGATGAATTTTCTTCTGTCAGATAAAATTATAATGAGGTCTGAATGACAGCTCATAGGTACATATCTCAGTGGGGACTGGACTTGGATAATGGCAACTGATCACATCTGAGAAACATTGTAATTTGTTGTTGTTGCCTCAGGGACATGGTGGTGTGGTGGCGCAGTGGGTTGGACCGGGTCCTGCTTTCCGGTGGGTCTGGGGTTCGAGTCCTGCTTGGGGTGCCTTGCGATGGACTGGTGTCCCGTCCCGTCCTGAGTGTGTCCCCTCCCCCTCCGGCCTTATGCCTTGGCGTTGCCGGGTAGGCTCCGGTTCCCCGCATCCCTGTATGGGATAAGTGGTTCTCAAAGTGTGTGTGTTGTTGCCTTTGTTTTTCACTATGATCAGGTTAATTTTTTAGGTAAAAAAGGATTTATGTAATACTGTGACAAAATTGAGGATACCACTTATTTTGAGGTTCAGATCACAGACCAATGCCCTGATATGTTTATATAATTATGTGCTAAAACTAGCTATTCATTTTATCCTCAGTGACTGCACACTGTCTAGGCTCTATACCACTGAGGTTTTAGAGTTGTAATCTTGTGAACTTTTGCCAGAATGTTTAGCTCTTGTCTTATCTATGAAGAACACTACTGCAGTTGTGTTGTGGATCATCCAGGGGATCTGTAGTAAACATGAGATATGCAGCAGTTTTGTGGACAGCAGTAGTTTCTTGAGTTCCAGCCTTACATGAACAACATTCTTATCCATTGATTTTCATATCACACCCTCATTAACACAAACATTATCAAGTGCATCCCCATACCCATAGCTGTCACTCTAGAGTGCATTATATATTCAACTGACACTTTTCTTCAATGTGACTCACAGTGTTAAGTTAATATTTGCAGTGATCTACCCATTTATAAAGCATCATTTTAGTTAAGGTCAAGTATATCTTGATCAAGGGCACTATAGCAGGAGGCAGGATATCAACCCAAGTCCTTCAACTCCAAGCCACCAGGTCTAATCACTATTCAACTAGCTGTCCCTAGATGGCTTGGTCACTTTTCTGAACACTGAATGAAATGCTTTTTGAGTTGTCACTGTAGGATGCTCACTTCTAGGAAAAGTAGCAGTGGTAATGAACTTGTTCTCTTTGTGCTCTGTCTGCCTGACAGGGCTAATAGAGGCCTGAGTCATTAGAATTCAAGTTTCTAAAAACAAAAATTCGTAGAACAAACCCCTTAGTACATCCAGCTGTTAGTGATATGCAATACACATAAAGGTCCCCTAACATCTGTGCTCCTGCATGTACTGTTTCCCACAAGCCCATGACTGCCCTATTTCCACCTGCCCTCTGTTTAAAGGTGTTCCAAATGGGGGGTGTCCTTAGAGTCACCGCATTTTTCCAGCGTGACTGTAAATATTTAAAATTTCACTAAAGACATAAAAATATACAATATACAATTTTGTTTGCATCATTTGTTTAATCAAGCTATATTTTCACAACTTAGATGAAGATCAGATCATACTTTATAATCCTTCCATGCAGAAACCCACTGTCACGACCATGCCCGTGCCTCACCCAGAAGCACCTGGCTGTAATTAGAGCAACCAGGTATAAAGCGCACCACTGCACCACTTCCCAGTTGCATCAACTCTGCACTCTCTAACTGAACACTCACGTCACCTCATCTCAGTTCCTTATGTCTCCCTTCCTTGTTTTCCCTTGCCTGTTTCCTCTTCGCTGTATCCTGTCTCCCACGACCACGACCATTGTTTGTCCTTTCAAGCACATCTCTGGACCACCCTTGCTACTGCGTTCACCCCTCGGATCTGAACCTTTGCCTACCTGACCATGAGATTTACACCCAAGCACATTGGTGAATTACACTGTGACTTTAAGCATTCTCATGCTCTCGTTCTGAGTTCTCTGGCTATCAACTGGTATTATTGTTACTACTGTTACCATTATTTATTGCTGTTGCTGTTGCACTACTCACTGTCATTGTCACTGTTTTGTTTGTGCAGTATTTCTATTGTCTCTGTCCTTGTCCATGGTCTGTGGAGAAGCATTCAGGAAGAATTTCATGATACATGTACATGGTACTGTATCTATGACAATAAACTTGAAACTTTCAACAACAAATAAACAATCCCACATCTAGGTCCACTTTCCAGTTATCTAATGCGCCGGCATCACACCCACATAATTTCAATGTATAGCCTATGGTATATTGAAAAAAGAAATTGCAAATGAAGCAAATCCTCAGAACATGTCCATGCTGTTCAGCTGTATCTGTAAAGAGATATATTCTGGCAACAGCATGCAATTTCCATTGAAATACAATTTGCATATGTAGCTTCAAGGACGTAGTGTGGATTTAGTCATTCCTAGAGTCTTCTTCCACGGAGCAAAGAGGGAAGAGCTGATATCTCTGTTAGCCATTAAGCTGGCCCTGGAGGATGAAAGCACTGGCTGGAGGTTGCAAGTTGGAATCTTACCGAATCCTGTAGTAAAACAGTGTAGACACAGCAGGGAAGATGGTGATTAGAGCTTTCACTCTACTTTGAACTGGGTTTGAAGCCTGCTGCACTAACCTTAAACAAGGTACCCTGAATTGATACAGTAAGAATGGCCCTGCTCTACTAATAGGTAAATCAGTTTTAGTATTTTACTGCACAAACCACACAGCAAAAAGTCACTTGTGGCACGGAGGCACAGTGAGTAGCACTGCTGTCTCACAGTGCCTGGGTGGTATGAGAGGACGTGGGTTCAGCTGCCCACTATGTGTGGAGTCTGCATGTTCTCCCCGTGTCTGCGTGGGTTTCCTCTGGATGCTCCGGTTTCCTACCAAAGTCCAAAGACATACTGTTCAGGTTCACCCATAGTGTGTGAGTGACACAGAGCGAGTGTGTTTCACTGATGTATGGATGAGTGACCCATTGTAAGTAGTGTATCTAGCAGTGTAAGTCACCTTGGTGAATAAAGTGTCTGGGCTGATAACACTACATAGTCACTTTGGAGAAACATGTCTGCTGAATAAATAAATGTAAATGTAAACTTTGGAGAAACTTGTCAGGCAGGTCTCTCATTATCCACAACTTCTTACTCAGTGCTCAGTGCTACTCTTCTCACCCAGATGAGACTTTCAGCTCCTGGAATGTCATATCAACCTTGTTGATTAACATGTTCTCAAACTAGCCCGATTTGATAAACCGTTTAACTCCTCAGATTTCAGTCTCACTGTGGTTCTTTATTACCCCTCCTTCAGTCAGCTTCCAGAAGCGACTGATAAATGGTTCCTTGTCTGACCCCAATGAATTTTGAATTCTCTTTTCTGTAAACGCAAAGATCTTTTAGGGTAATCATGCTGTCAGCTCTCAGTGTTTGTGAGTATGGGTTCTGTGTGTATTGGGGGACAGTATTGTGTTGTTCTTTTGGGAGGGGTCTAGTCCTAGCATGAGAGTGAGCTGAGACAATATATTACTGGGGTGTAAGGCCTAATTTTCCTAAGTGGGCTGTTAATGAGCTGGGTTCAGTTTTGGAAATGTTGGCAGGTGGGGTTTGTGCTATTGCTTGTGTAGGTATAGGTGACTGGGCTGCTATGTTACTCTCTTGGGTTGTCATAGTAGGGTTATAATTGTGAATGATCTCATCAAGAGCATCTTGCAAGAACAACAGTTCTCATCGTCAACAGCTGCTTGTCCCAAGGGTCCCGGCAAGCCGGAGCCTTACCTGGCAATACAGGGTGCAAGGCTGAAGGTGGAGAAGACACACCCCGGATGGGACGCCAGTCCGCCCCAAGGCACTCCAAGCAGGGCTCGAACCCCAGACCCACCGTACAGCGGGCACTGGCTGAACCTGCCACGCCAGCATGACTCCCCCTTACAACAACAGTTGTGACAAACTCTTATTCTCAAGTTTTAATAATGCATCACAATTGATATAATGAAACACATATTCAAAACAGTTCTCTTCATCTTCCTTATTCAGCTTAGAACGTCCTGTATCTGGTACTGGCCAGAAACCTTGAGCAACTTGAACAGCTTCATCAGCGGTCAATGTGCACAGTTTCTTTTTGGTGGTCCACAGCAGTCCCTTCCTCTCCTGGTAAGTGCTGGTGCATGGTTCAGATGGCCTTGTACTTCCAGTGCTCCAATGCTTCCAGTCAGGCTCTTTTTCTCCTGACAAAAGTAGCAACAACACAGCTGCTTGTACTGTGACCAAATGAGGTATTTTGTACCCATGTAAAACTCTTCAGTTGTGGGGATTCTGGACACGATTCCCCCCCATACACTTCTACAGTTAATAATTTACGATGTTTGCTTCAGGATATAATGGAATCTTTCTCGGGAAGCTTCCTCTTTTGGCATGTATAGATATGTTTAATTGCATGCTAGGATGGTGTTGATCATGATCCTAATTTCACAGTGTGATGGTGGAACTTATATTTTGTGTGGTACTAACCTGTGTTTGACTGACGAAAAGTGGAGAAGCAACACCGTTTTACCGGCTATCTCAAGTTCTCTTTAATAATAAGAAGAAAGTTGCAGCATGGATATTATGGTCTTTTCCCCCATATGCATGCTAAGCGGCTTTTATCTTGCCGAACTAACCAAATTGCCCCAGGAATAAATTTATAAATCCATCAGAAAAAAACAAATGAATGGAGGAAAACAAACACAAACACACACACACACACACACACACACACACACACACACACACACACACACACACACACACACACACACACACAACTTTCTGAACCGCTTGTCCCATACAGGGTTGCGGGGAACTGGAGCATACCCAGCAACACAGGGCGTAAGGCCGGAGGGGGAGGGGACACACCCAGGAGAGGACGCCAGTCCATCGCAAGGCACCCCAAGCAGGACTCGAACCCCAGACCCACTGGAGAGCAGGACCTGGTCCAGCCCACTGCACCACCACACCCCCGCTGGAGTAAAACAAATTTTCTCAAACTTTTTTTGCATGGGATCTGTGGACATCACACATATTTGCATACTTTTTGTTTCTCCTACCAGAATAGCCACATTTTTACATGAGAGCACAAAGCACACCATTTTAGGTTAGGGTTCCATATCTGATCAACAAGCTGTCCACAGCAGATATCTTGTGGAAACAGTCCTTTCAATTCCTACTATGGTTTGGGTGTTCTGAGAGAACTGTTGTGTTTTCACAGGTGCTACAGGGTCCTGCTGGGCTCACAAACCATGGCAGAGAGATCAGCAGTCCAGCCACAGAAGAGCACCTCTACACTCATCATGGTCCTGCTCATCCTGATGTGCTTTGGAGCATCACATTCCTGTAGGCTTGCACACAAACTTTGTGGTAGTCAGCAGTGACTGATTAAGAGGAGGTAGTGTTGTGGGTGTGATGGTGATGCTTCTGAGCCCAGGCAGTTCTTGCTGTCATGGGTGCAACAGGAACTGGGAGCTTTAACTGTGTTCTGTTGATTTCTGTTGATGTGCAGGTGACTTCTTGATCGGGTTGTTTAGCCACAGAAACTGCTCTGGGACAATTGAAGTGCTCTACAACGGCAGCTCCACGAGGGCGTGTTGTGCAGGACAAGATGAGTATGTCAATTCTTCAGGAGATTCACTGAGTTGCCTCTTCTCTGTGGAGCACAGCATGAGTTTCAGCAATATACTTCTCACTGATTACTGTAGAGGTGAGTGAGGCTTACATGCTGAGTTGGTCAGTAGCAAATAGAGTAAAAGGGTGCAGCACTACTCTACAATGCCACAGAAACATGTATTTTGACTCGTTTTTATTCTCTTTTATTCTCTTCTAAGGTCCAAACATATTAACACCTATATGTTACCTGAACACATGCAACAAGTAAGTGTTTTACACTGAAGAGAAGAATAACCCAGGTACAAGGCATGTTTATAGGGTTCCACTTGGTTACTGATTAGTTGAAGTTCCAGAACTTGATCAGCTATTGATAACCAAACTATGGGCAAATCCATCATGACTGACAATACAAATAAGAGGGTTATGTGAAAGAGAATTATTTTCCCCAGTCAATGCCTTTAGTTACATGTTGCAAGTCTGGTGTGTAGCTATACTTGGCATGTGCTTGACAGGAGAGTGTTGTCAATTAATCATGAGCTGTCTTCTTTTTAGTACTGGGATTAAAATTTGTAATGTGACTGACGTATGAAAAATGGACATGCAAAAAATCTAGTCAGCTTTGATTCAAAATTGTCTGAAATCTGTTTAAAGTACAAAATTGATGCTTATTCCATCGCAAGACCTTATCTTAATAATATGCACAGACTAACAACAAGATAAATACTGCTTGTTTTTTGCAATAACTATAATATGACTTATGTTACTGTGGCTGAATTGTCCAGTTATAATAAGCAGTCAGTAAGCCAACACCTTACAACACCAACTTGATTACATAGTGTAATACCAAGATTTCTTGAAGTAAGTTTTTATATGCCACAGATACAAATTGAATTGTCCAAAAAAGACATCTAATCTAGGATTTTACCATCTAGTTATGCCATGTCAAATAGTAAACCTTATTTCAGTGCATGTTGCAGTTTGTAAAAGTACTAAAATAGCTAAAAAACACTTGTTTTTTGACAGAATTCTTGAATTTAGTACTGATTATAATGTTTTACTGGGCATCATTTTAAAAGTCTACGTTGAATTTATACAGTATTCGTACTTGCACACACATACATTGTGTGGAAGCTTGTTCATGCTTTGGTCTAAGCTCAGCAAATGTGCTTTTCCCAATCTTTGTTTCTGGGTATTCTCAAGTAAAAAGTGTATCAACTTCCTGCACAAAGGTGGTCAAATGCCTAGCTTGTCGTTTTTTCTTTTCCTCACCTTAATTTCTCAAAGTGACTACATCTTTTCTTCCTGGAGCATGTCGGCTGATATCGTTCCTCTCATAAAATTCTACAACTTTGTCAGAGGCTTCTTTCCTATTGACTGACTGTGACTGGAACTTGGTTCTTCACTGCCAACATCAAATGCCTATTTGGAGAGTTTAGGACAGACAGTTTTCTTATGGTGTGATGTTGATGGCAGTGTTGCCTGTCGAGCCCATTTAACACAAGAGACTGCTTTTACCCAGTGCCTGAGCACTTGCAAATGCTTTGTCATAGCTGGAGCCTTGTTTTTTGCATCTTTCTTCAATGCACGCTACTTTGGTGCTTGATTTCTGGTTTCTTTTTGATTTTGGTCCTGGTTGAGCTTAGGGAGAATTAACTCTCTCTTTCTTTTACTCCCTTCGGTAGTGAATATACTTCTCCCTGCTCTCTTTTAATTTGGCTTTGCATTTAGCTTGAGGATCAGCAGCTGTCATGGGCATTTTTTACATACAGTAAAGTTAAAACAAACAAACACACACACACACACACTTTCAGAACCGCTCGTCCTACACGGGGTCACAGGGAACCGGAGCCTACCTGGTAACACAGGGCATAAGGCCGGAGGGGACACACCCAGGACGGGACGCCAGTCCGCCGCAAGGCACCCCAAGCAGGACTCGAACCCCAGACCCACCGGAGAGGAGAACCCGGTCCAACCCACCGCACCCCCACACTGAAGTTAACATATTTTACCAAGTGTATTCATCTATGGGGGGTGCGGTGGCACAGCGGGTTTGGCTGGCTCCTGCTCTCTGGTGGGTCTGGGGGTCGAATCCTTCATGGGGTGCCTTGCGGCAGACTGGTGTCCTGTCCTGGGTGTTGTAATGATGACGTATCATGGTGGAGACTAAGGGGTTGCTCCTCCCCCTCGGTCCTCGGTCCTCGCTCCCACGCGCGCAGGCTGATATACTTGGCCGTGTACACATTTTGTGCCTCGCACGTTTTGGAGATTACTTTAATGTTGTTTATTTTATTGTAAGGACAGCTGTGTGAAATATGTCATCCATAGTTGCCTACAAGATATTAAAAAGAAGAGCTTCCTTTTGTCCGTGTCCGTCTGGATT
Source organism: Scleropages formosus (assembly GCF_900964775.1). Lineage (NCBI taxonomy): Eukaryota > Metazoa > Chordata > Actinopteri > Osteoglossiformes > Osteoglossidae > Scleropages > Scleropages formosus. Next base: position 13,297,266 of record NC_041806.1, read on the forward strand.
TATATAATTATACGCCTTTCTGGAATCCACGTGAGGATCTGGGCTAACTCATTAGCCAGATCGTTACAGTGTGTCCCCTCCGCCTCCAGCCCTGTGCCCTGTATTGCTGGGTTAGGGTCCGGTTCGCCGCGACCCTGCTTAGGACAAGCAGTTTCGGACAGTACATGAGTGTGTATTTATCTATTTTTGTCTTTGAATTTATATGTAAATCTGTTTACTTTGATAATCTTCATTGTTCTATTTCTGTTTTATATTACTAAATTTCACAAGAAACATTTAGTGTTATGTTTCTTACCTGATGAGTTAAAATGCAGCTGATGGAAAACTTTGGCAAAACTTTCACACATCAATGACCATACACAATGCAGGAAGTATAGAGGATTGTGGATAATGATGTTTACTGTCATCTATTGTACAAATAAGAATAATTATGTGTTGCCACCTATTGTTTAGGATGCAAATTAACTTTAAAATAAAGCTATGACTGACATTACAAAATATGACTGTTACAGATTTCAACCCCTGCCTATCAGCAAAAATAGTTGAACTTAAGTTTTGTTTGCCATGGATAGGCTACTCAACTCCTTGTAAGAAAATTTTGAAAGATGGGTGTTTAAATCAAGAGTGTCTTAACAGAAAAATAAATTGACATTTTTTGTGACTGATGTTACATTCATGTTTGGAACTATATGCGGAGAAAATGTAATGCAGACTGTTTCTTCAAAGTCACACATTTTGCAAAATCCAATTTGTGTGTTGCCAAGGAGCTTTCAAATACAGGAACATTTCACTGTTTGTTGTAACAGTTAACTTGGATATATCTGACAGCATCTCTAAAACATATGGGAGGAGACAGACATCAAAATGTATAATTTCTAGTAGCTCCTTGGTGTTATCCTCTTAAAACACTATTTAATATTATTTCTACAGTAAGTTTTTTTCACTTACTGATGAATTTGCTCACATGCTTGACCCCAGTGCTCTGACCACCCCACCTCTATTTATCTGATGTTTTTTTCAAAGTCACTTCAAAATGTGAAAATTTTCTGTGATTTGAACATTTATACAGCTGTGTATTTTTTTTCAGATCGACCATTCCACAGGAAATTCAAACTACCACACAGACTACCTTGCAGACTACTGGACAAATCATAAAGGAAGAATTTGTAGTAGAAAATTTTGCAGGGCTACAGTGTGTAGGAAACCTCACCACAGTAATATTTTTTTTCACATTCTCATTTATAGAAAGAGATACAAAGACCACCATGACATGATGCAGCAATAAATGTTCAGTAATGTCCAGCACAGAATGTGTGGCAGGACACTAAAGTGGAACTTGAATTTCTTTGATATTGTACGTAAGTGTGTGATTTTTCTCCTGCCTCTAGATCTCATTCAGCTCCTCTATGATCTCAGAGCCGCTCATTAACGTGTCTGTGCCCGCTGACCTCTTCTCCAGTGTAAAAAACGTTTCAAATGTGACCTTTGTTCTGTCTGTGTCCTCCAGCAAAGATCTGAAGCAGGTGAGAGGTTGCAGGAAATGAGCCCTGTGAGCTGCTTATGTGGAACACCTTCTGAATATCAGTGTTGCATTTTCCCTCATGAGACCACTCACAGTAGGCCCTCATGCTTCTGTGTGTGTGTCTTGGTGTAATATGGTCCACTCAGAAATCTGGAATGGTGCTGAAGGACTTCTTCTTTGGCATAGAGGTGGAGAACGTCACCATTTCCAATCTGACCACACCCTTTACACTGGACTTCATGTTCAGATCCAAGAAGGTAACCAGGAACTAACCACATTCCTTTGAGTTGGTTTCACACACTTCTGCCGCTCTTCTATGAACATCACCACGTTGCTTATACTGAGGAGTTCCAGCTCACACAGAGATACAGCACCACGTGTGTATGAAAGAGCAGGACATGAGAATTGCCTGTGCCTGCATTGTGTAAAGAAGGCCTTCAGCTTGGCAGTGGATGCGTATGTGCATCCTGTTGTATTTCAGTACAAACTGAAAACTGAGCAAGAGAAAAGTGCTGAAAAGTTAGAGTAGGTGTGGCCATGAGCTGACATCCAATGAAAATGCTGTTCAGGTGGACATTATTTACCCTTATGGTGTATGACAGCTTATTTCTCACCACAGGAAAACAATGCTTCCTGTGTTTTCCTAAACAATAGTGAGTATTATTATTATTACTATTATTATTATTATTATTATTATTATTATGTTTGTGTGTAGGATGTTCTACAAGCTGAAAGCTCCTGTTTTGTTCTGTTGGAGGTCTATTGGTGAGTGAGGGCTGTGAAACAAAGTCTTTAAGCAACCACGTCAAATGCAGCTGTAACCACTTCTCCTACTTTGCCCTTTTACTGGTGAGTCCAATTTTTAAATGCCCACGCTGGTTATGATGCACTGTAATATTATTCCTGTCAATATTTCTACAGTCAATACTTCATTTGGAATTCTGAAGCCTGAGTATTGTGTGCTGGGAACAGAGCGCGCAGAGCCATTAGACATAACATACACACACACACACACACACACACATTTTCAGAACCGCTTGTCCCAGACAGGGTCGCGGGGAACCGGAGCCTAACCCGGCAACTCAGGGCGTAAGGCTGGAGGGGGAGGGGACACACCCAGGACGGGTCAGACATAACACTCAAGCTGAAGTACTTCCATTACTTCCCTAGAACAACCATACTGAAGTCTTGTGCTGTTACCTGTTAGGGTTTGAGTGGCTGTGCAGCCAGTACACCAGCACTACACTCATCACAGAGAAATATTACCAACCCTTCATGGTATGAAAACACTGTGCTTATATTTTGTAGGGTACACATATGATTTTCCCTATGGTATGGTGTGTGTCACTCCATGGCCTTGGGAAAATAGTCAGACAGACACCAAAGTGATTGGGAATGATGGCTTGTACCACAAAGGTACAGTGTACTGAAGGGGAGCCAGGGCATGGAGGTCCTCTAGATGTGGACAGTCAGATTATAAGGAAGGGGACAGAGATGAAACTTCAGTGATGAACCTCCTGTCATGTACACACAGAACGACAACCTTCCGGAGAGTGAAGACCTCACCTTGTACACCTACATAAGCTGTGGAATCTCAGTTGGCGTCTTTACAGTGACCCTGTTGGCCTTCACCCTGTGGAGCATGTGAGTGAGGGTGCTATAGCAGGTGGTACAGCCATACCCTCCCACACACTCACCAAGCTCACATGGTGCCCTGTTTCTCTCAGTCATAAACAGGTGGATCAGACCATGCTGGTGCATCTGCAACTCGTGGGCTCTCTGCTGCTTCTCAATGTCATGTTCCTGCTCAATGGCACGCTCAGCTCTCGGGTATCCACACCACTGTGCACAGTGCTCGGCCTGCTGTTGCACTACTTCCTGCTCTGCAGCTTCACCAGCTTGGCCGTGGAGGGAGTACACCTCTACAGGATGCTTATCCAAGTGTACAATGTCCATGTGCAGCACTACTTCCGCAAAATGAGCCTGCTGACCTGGGGTAGGTTTCCAAGCATGTCTGCTAAAGCATCTCACTCAAACGGCAGTATTTTGTCCCATCCCCACAACATCATCCCTGCCCTCCATCCCTCCTGGTCCATGCCGTGCTCTGCTGACACCATTTCATTCCATTCCAGACAGTTCTGTTCACACTGCCTGAGCGTTGTAATCACTTTTCTCACAATTGGTTTCGAAGCATCCCTGTCAGTTACAGCCAGGAGCTGAGCCTTGGAGTAAGTTGTAGGACGGTGAGAATCCATGTACATGATCTTCAAGGGATCGCCTTTGAGCTAAAGCAACTCAAAGTCGATTTCTGGACTGTGTCCCAACTGCTGTAATCTTTAAACATCTATACTGACTGGCCACTTAGTTTGGTACACCAATCTAGTATGACAGCTTCACTGCTTCTGCAGTTTTACTCCGCAGAAATATATTTCTATTTTTACTCTGTTGCTCTCCTTAATCGACTCTGTGCCGCTATACTGTTGTATCTCAGCTTGTGAGGACTGAGTTTTCCCCTCTTCCTCACCACTGCAGGGGCTCCAGCTTTGGTCGTGGCCATCATAACTGCTGTCAACTGGAAAATTTATGGGATGGATAATCAAAGCAAAACAATGTGAGTTTATGAATAGCATGCTTATCTTTCATAGATAAATATTCACTTTTAGCATATTATTACACTGCTTTCTGGTATTATGATCAATGAAGTTATGTTTTCAGTTTAACTGTACTTCCCTGACTCATCTGTTTTCTAAAATTACTGTCTGAAGATGAGCCAATGAAACCCGTGTATACCCTCCAAGCCAACGGACAAAATCCAATAGATGGAAGAAAAAAGCATCAAAATTAAATGTTGCAGTGGGTTAGAGCTGAAGTTGAAGCAAACACTTCAAATATATCAACCATGCATCATACCAGTTTTTTCATTATTTCACAGACACTCCTTTGTCAGTAATTTTATTTCTTTTTGAGTACACAGGTGCTGGATCACTAACGACATGGTCCGCTACATCACGGTACTGGGATATGTGGGGCTGGTCATGCTCTTCAACGCAGCCATATTCATCTTTGTGGTGGTCAAGGTGGTCCGCCTGCGAATGCAGCTGACAGCCCAGCAGAAAGGGAACCACTGCCGCAGCTTTTGCAGCCTTCTCTTCCTCATGTGCATGTTGGGCCTCAGCTGGATTCTGTCTGTCTTCCTCCATGAAAACTTTTCATCTTCGATAGTATACATATTCACCGTACTCAACTCACTGCAAGGTATCTGCAAAATGTTCATGCCCAGGCTCACTAACTTAACACAACAAAGGTAATGTGCTTGTGTGCAGAACTCTAATTAGCATCAGGTCACCTGTCAGTCTTACGCGATGAAGGTAAATGATGTTGAGGTGGAAAAATTTTAAAAAACTGTTACATTTTAGACAGGAAGCAGCTCCAAAAGCCTTGTGTTTACAGCGAGCACACTACTGGCTCTGTACCTCTGTGATATTTCTCATGGGTGTTTACTGAGTACCAACACAGTTCTATTTTTTAGTCAAGTCCCCCAGTCTGTGTCCTGCTCTCACTAACTTGCTTCAGGTGCTGTGGAGCTGTGTGAGAGCTCTCTTCTGTGTTCTGTTGCATCTCTAGGCTTTGGTGTGCCCCTGTGGTTGTTTTTCAAGAGGCGATCCAGCACTGCCAAAGACTCCTATGAGACGGGAAGGAGCGAGAGACTGCCGGAGTAACACACAGGTCGCATGCTTGTAGGTCCAGCTGAAGACACATCTTGAAACCAACCAAACACGTTAGAATTAGTTTTCCGTAAGACTCTTCAGTCTATTTTCATTGTCATGCTAAAACTCTGAAAACAGAAAGAAGCGGAGGCTGTGGCAGGAGAACATCACAACTGGATCCTCTAACTTCTCTAACTATAAAAATACAGACATTATCATACTGAAAAAAACACACACAAAACACTGATTGTGAAATGTTAAAATTTTAAATATCACATTTTTCAAAAAACTCTTTTAAAAATAAAAGTAAAATACATAGAGTGCACTTAGTGATATGTATACCTCTGTATTGTAACTACAACTTTACAATTATAGTACCATCAAACTCTTGTGAGAATACCTTGGACCAGAGCAAGTAGCAGCCCTCCTGCACCCTTGGCCTGCACCTGCTATTGGGGACCTTTCCAAATGGAAACCAGCAGAGAAGGCCTTTTCCAAGTCTTTACCCCATTCCTTCACTACACCATCATCACTGCAAATAAACTCTGCAACCTGACTCAGATTCACCTCCCGAATTAGTGTCCATATAAAACTGCAATGATATTTTGAAAGATAGTTTCAGCATAATGCTTTTCAAAGTGCACCTTTTACATACATGTTCTATGACAGTTTTCCCAAGGTCACATCTTGTTAGGGCAGTATATGTTGGATGAAGTTTACATTTAGATGACACTTTTCTCCAAAGCTACTTGCAATGTTAAAGTTACAGTTATTTACCCATTTATATAGTTGGGCAATTCTACTGGAATAGTTTAGGGTAAGTACCTTGCTCAACAGTACTCCAGCCAGATGTGAAGATTGAACCTGTGGGTCCAAAGGCAGTAGCTCTAACCACTATGCTACCTGCTGTCCCCCTGATGTTATGCTACCAGATGTCCAGTTTCAAGCTAAATTCCCACAGTTCTGGAAGAGCTCAAATTGAACTTAAATTGGGTTCATCACATTCTTAAAGGTGGAGGTAGGACAAGAGTCTGTATGAAAACCTGCCAGCGACAGGAGAACAATATGATCTGCTGGAGTGCACAGGGTTTCCAGAAATGCTTCCTGTCAAGCACACTGCAAGTGCTCAAACATTATTCACTACTTTCAAATTATACTCATATTTTAAACTCATTAAACCATAAAACATTGAAACCCATTCTGATGTAACAAATCCTGTATCAAATCTTCCAGCCTTGTAGTTACAAGGAGGAATGTAAGGACTGCTTCACATTCTTAGTATATTTCTGAAATTTCAAACAAATATCTTATTACAGTTCTGTCTCCCAGACTGAATGACAGCCATAGGTTAAGAGTTTGAGTTGTTCCGGGTCAGTTTGACCAGCATGGCTGCAGTCTGCCATGATATGAAATGTTTTCTCTCACTTCATTTCCAGGTACTGTATGACTAACAAGAACTACTCTGTAGATACAGCTGTACACCTCACAGGAGCCCTAACATCTGTGTTTATCACCTGTGTGCTGTCACAAAGGGCTAACGGAAGACTCCATGGCAACCAGCAGATGGTGCTTAGAATCAATTACTACTTTCCCCATTTTGCTCATAATTATTTACTTTTCACAAATAGGAAGGCAGAGCCTTCAGAGCTCAACAAGGCCCCACCACAGTACCTTTTGAGGCAAGTTATCCCTCCAAGTAGTTCTACCTTTTTTTTATTTTACATGTCTGCTTTCTAGACCTTGTCTATCCAGTTATCCAAAACTCCATCAATACTGGTATATCTACAGCACTGGATAAAGTCATTTGAAAGTCATTTTAGGTTATGATCACTCAGACATTCCTACAGAACTTACTTTTATGTCCTCAACACACTGTTATGTCTTTAAGAGGGTGTATGAAGTATACATGCCAAAGCTAGAAATACTTTCCTGGAGCTCAGTGGAGTCCCTGATGTGACTTGGACAGCTAACCCTGTCTGAATTGATCATCTGTATGATGGTTCTTTATTTTTATTGTTGAAGGATTGCAGCATATACCTTCTGTTGTTTGAGCTGAATTCTGCATTATTACTCCCTATAGTTGTCTGTTAGATCAGGGAGCTCCTCTGTTCCTCAAGGGTAGTAGGTAGGGCTCCAGTAGCGTAGTGTACTGACAGTGTACTGATTAAAGCTGACTAACCAACTAGTGACCAAAAATTCAAGCTCTAAACTGAACTGTAGATGAAAAGTAACAACTGCAGCAAATGTGATGGCACAATGAACTCATTGCTAGTGTAACTGGTGAAAAGGTGGTCGTGGAACAGATTGTAAAACAAGATGAACATTTAATTCATAACAAGACGCCTGCAGAATAACTGTGAATGGTCAGTGGAGTGGTTATGAACTTGTGGCAGATTCTAGCCAGGGGTACAAAGTGCAACTCAGTTTTAAAGGGAGATAAACACTTATAATAAGCATCAGTAAAAAGCATGACATTAAAAGGGTAGGCGTATAAAACTGAAAGCTATGCAGGTCTTTCTGGAAGAGGCATTACATCATACATTACATCAGTCATTACATCATATTGCTTTCTCTATATCAAAAATCTGTACTACCAGTTTTAATTCAAATTATCAAGCCTGTTCTTGCCTGATCTCTTTCGTCAAACAAAATGCCTGCCTTATCACCCATGTGTGACATTCTTCCTTCTGACTGGTTCCACAAAATCATTTTTTCTGACTTGCTCCTTTCTCTACAAAGACACGGTGGAGGGAACACTCAGGTCTCCTGTACTGATATTTCAAGTATCACTAGGAAGAACAGCCTGGTCACTGAAGTTCATTTCCTTCACAAGCTCCTTCTCTGCCCTCAGGATCAGGGAGACTTTGTCACCTGATCAGTAGATAAATCCACTGTCAGTCACACTTTACACCACACAGAAATATCTCTAACGATTCATAAGCATTTTAGACTGTCCATCTTTGTCCTGTCCTTGACTGTTAAATTAAGTTGCAGGTTAGCTCCACTCTGGGACACTAAACTGAGCAGAAGTCCACCATTTGGTGCTGAGGTTTGACAGCATGGTGCTGTCATTCCAAACTTGGTTTCAGGGATGAGGACAGTGAGCTGAATGGGACCTCCAGCCCCCCAGAACTCCATTACCTAAAAAACAAGAATGAAGACTGTTAGTCTCTGCGTTTATCTACTGAAGGTAGCCTGGTATCATACATGCTGAGCATATACTGTACAACAAACACAAATAAATAAGTTTAAATAAATAAATAAGAACGGTACAGTGTACGTAGCAGTATCACTTTCCAGTTCTAAGGTTGTTGGTTGCAACCTGATCCCAGCTTTGTCTACTAGAATTTCAAAGGGTTTCCTCTGGATACTCCTGTTACAACCCACATTCTCACAACATCAAAGCCTACAAGGTTAAGTCTAAAACATGCCAAGTAAAAAATATTTCCAAGACCATGTAGAAAACAAATGAGACATTGACAACACTCCCTTGCAAGAACATTTCCTGAAGCTGCAGGCCATCACCTTTGCGAAGCTGGTCACACGCTCTGCTCTTCATGATGCTGCACATCTAGGTTTGCGTCACTAGCATCTGTGCTCCGGCCCACCTCCTCACGCTGTCTCTGCAGGGCCCGTCGGTCCTGCTCCAACTCCCGCCGGAGCTGCTCCAATGCCTCACGCTCCCGCTGTATTGCCCGAGCCTCCTGCTCCAGAGCCATACCCAGCTGCTCAATGGCCCTCCTCTCTCGCTCTAGGACCCGTGCCTCCAACTCTTGCACCCTCCTCATCTCCTGCTCGTGCTCCCTGCGCAGCTGTTCCATCAGCTTGTGTTCCCGCTCCAGCGCCCGGTCCTCCTGCTCCTGTGCTGCCTTCCTCTCCTGGTCTCGTGCTTTTCGCAGCTGTTCTGTGAGCTCTCGTTCTCGTTCCAGCGCCCGCGCCTCCTGCTCCTGTGCCCTCCGTAGTTGTGCAGTCAGCTCCCTCTCTCGCTCCAGCATCCGTGCCTCCTGTTCCAAGGCCTTCCTTATGTGGTCCTGCTCCGTCTCTCCAACCATTAGAACTTCCAATATATCTGCACAGAACAGGAAGAACAGGGTTCATTCTCACTATACAATCAGCACCTGTCGTGGTTCAGGTATCCCTTGGGGTCGAGGTGCACAGGGAGACTCACCGGGGTCTCTTCCAGGATTCCCACAGGCCTCCTCTTGCAAAGCGGGTCTTTTTAAGGAGCAGTGCCTCATGGGTCCTGATGACTGCTCTGTAGCAGCCTCATTGTCTAAATTGGAGAATTCGACTGGATGCCTCTTCTGGAGGTGTGTAAGCAGGTGTCTCGTGTCATGCTGATACAGCACAGTATCCGAACATAACAAGCAAAGGGCCTCGCTGCCATCGTGCCCATCCTGGTAGAACTCCCACAAAGTGCTTTGCTTCCTGGGTTTCATGAGGGATGAACATGGGGCTCCATTATGGACACCATTAGCTGTTCCGCTTCTGTCCATTTCTCTCTTCAACTGTACCTGCTCTGTGCCATTCCCTCCTGCTGTACACTCCAGCATTTCTGTATGAAACATTCAGAAATGTAGAACTGTGAAACATTTCCAAGTTATTACATATAGAACTGATGCACCAGTCAGAGGTAAAACAAATACTATACATCTATACTTCATTGTATCATCTTCTACTAAATTGTTATGTTACCCTTCAGAAGAAATCAATGTATTTTAAAATTTAGCAGGTGGCATAGCGGTTAGAGGGCAGATTCAAATCCCACCTCCTGCTGTCATACCCTTGTTCAAGGTAGTTACTCTGAAGTGATAAGGGAAATAATTACCCAGCTGCATAAATGGTAAATCAGTTTATATAGCTTAACATTGTGAGCTGCTTTGGAGAAAAGTGTATATAAATGATACATTTACTACAATGATGTAAATGTAGTTTTGATTAGGACTATCAGCCCACACACACACACAGTCTGAAACTGCTTGTCCCAAGCAGGATCACGGCAAGCCAGAGCCTAATCCGGCAACACAGAGTGCAAAGCTTGAGGGGGAGGAGACACACCCAGGACAGGATACCAGTCCATCACAAGGCACCTCAAGTGGGACTCGAACCCCAGACCCACCAGAGAGCACAACCTGGCCAAACCCGCTGAGCTGCTGCACCACCGCACCCCTTGACTATCAACCCTTAATTCCTTAAATAGCATAGAAGTCATTGGTCCTGCTCATTGTGCATCATATTTTGTGTGGAGGTCCGTCGCTGCATTTTGTCGTGATTCTGGTAAGTTTATTTGCTGCTACCACTTTATCCCTATGCACATTATTCTCATTTAGTTGTGCAGATATTAGAAATCGATTGTGCATTTGTATAGTTGTTGGTTGTATTTATTCATTAATTTAATTGTATTTGCGGTTTGTTAGGGTGCATGCAAAGCTAAAAAATTTTGTGTCCCATATTGTGAAGTGGGCGCAACTCAGTCAATTGAGTAATCATGTCTGTTAGTTTGTTTTGGTTTCCACTGTCAGAGTAGTTTGGGGGGGGGGGGGGCGGTGGTGCAGTGGGTTGGACCGGGTCCTGCTCTCCGGTGGGTTTGGGGTTCGAGTCCCGCTTGGGGTGCCTTGCGGCAGACTGGCGTCCCGTCCTGGGTGTGTCCCCTCCCCCTCTGGCCTTACGCCCTGTGTTGCCGGGTAGGCTCTGGTCCCCCGTGACCCCGTATGGGACAAGCGGTTCAGAAAGTGTGTGTGTGTGTGTGGAGTAGTTTTGATTTTGATTAGGACTTTCAGGTGGCATGAATTAGCCTGGTTTAAATAGCAGCTGGTGAGCTGCAGTGGCAGCTTCATAGTGTGAAGACTTGGGGTGCAAAGACAAGGGAGGCCACCTGCGGAAGCCTACTGAGGGAAGCCTCTGCCACTACATGCCATCACCATCGTATTCTGGGAGGGACTGTGTGTGAGAGGTGAATTTGGGAGTGTGAGGAGATTTTTTAAAGTAACATTACCTTTTAAACATTCTTTGAACTTACTATGCATGCTTCAAAATGTATCTTGACATATTATGCAGAGCTGTCTGAATGCTTGCAGTAATCTATATATATAACTCAGACATGAGGCATAAAACAAGAAGGGAAAAAAGAGGAAAAACCAGCTGTAGGCTGCTAAGATCAATGCAATCATGGACAAATTCTCAGCATCACCCTGCCTTGGTTGCACTGGCCCTCACTGCAAAGTCATCCTCTCTAAATTCAAGCCTCTCTCAAAATCAGAAATCTCTAACCTCCTGATATCACACAGAGCCACCACCTGCTTGCTTGATCCGGTCCCATCGTCACTCCTACAGACCATCTCCCCACAACTCTCCACCTTTATCTCTAAGATTATCAACTCCTCGCTCTCCTCTAGCTGCTTCCCATCTGCCTTCAAAACTGCTCTCATTTCACCTCTGGTAAATAAACCCTCTCCGGATCCTAACTCAGTCCAAAACTAAAGGCCAGTCTCCCTCCTCTCCTTTCTGTCTAAAACTGCAGAGGAGGTGGCCTTTGATTAACTATCTTAATTCCTCACGTGGAACCATCTCCTTGATGGATATCAGTCTGGATTAAAAGTTGGTCACTCCACGGAGACAGCACTCCTGGCAGCGTCTGACGCTCTCCAGTCGGCTAGAGCAGCCTCCCTCTCCTCAGTCCTCATCATCCTCCACCTGTCTGCAGCATTCAACACTGTCAACCACCAGATTGTACTCTCCTCTCTTAGTCAGCTTCGGATAAAAGGAATGGCACCAAGACGGTTGAAGTCCTACCTATCTGAAAGATCAAGTGGTCTGGCAGAGCTCCGGTTCCTCTCCTCTGCCTCTCTCAACTGGTTTCCCACAGGGCTCAGTACTAGGTCCTCTGCACTTCTCGAGCTACACTTCCTCCCTTGGCCCTGTCATTGCCTCCGATGGATTCAAATACCACTGCTACACTGATGATACCCAGCTCTTCCTCTTCTTTCCACCTGGAGCATCAGACACTTCCACGTGTGTTGCTGCCTGTCTGTTGGACGTCTCTGCATGGATGTGTGATCACCACCTACAACTCAACCTCTCCAAAAGAGAGATCCTACACCTCCCAGCCGGCCTGTCTTCCTATCATAACATCTGCAGGATTTGTCCTCACCTCACAACCGACTCTGCTCAACTACTTGTCCAGGCCATGGTGACATCCTGTCTAGACTTCTGCAACTCTCTCCCATCTGGCCTTCCCGCTACTGCCATCAAACCTCTACAGCTGATACAGAATGCAGCTACATGAGTTATGTTTGACTTGCCGAAGCATTCCCATCTATCTCCTCTACTCGTTTCTCTGCACTGGCTTCCTATAGCTGCCCAGATCAAATTTAAGACACTAATTATGTAAGATGTAAACGTTCATGCTCCATAACTTAAGATCATGCCCAGATAAGCCTTTATGCAGCCACTCCTGTAATGTACATAAATGTTTACATGTATTGCAAAAAAAATTGCAGGAAGGTGATCAGAAATCGCTGATTTTCTGAAAGTTTTATGCAGCTACTCATGTGATGAATATTGGCACATATGGTGGAAAAAAACTAACTATTGAATCACGCTTGCAACTGTCTCTCCTAATGTAATACACAAATTGCATTTTCTATGAGATGTACGTCACTCGGAAGAAAAGCATCTGCAAAATGAATAACTGTAAATAAGACAGTGTCACAATATCACTCACTGTCAGCAATACACTATCTCAATGGGAAAACACGCAACCTGTAGACATACTCAGAAATGTGTATGAAACCACAGCCTTTCAGCTGTGAGGTCATGACACTATCCGCAACGCCACGACGTGAAGCTACATCACATGTGGTCGAGCGTAGTTTACATGTGAGAGTGATCATAGCTGTCAATCTCTAGTGAGTTTTCTTCCTCCAAAAATGCTTTTTCATTTTTGATTACAGCACTAGTTTTAACTAAGTTGATTTCAACAAAACTATTTGGTTTTCATCTGTGTGAACCTGCCGTTAAACTTGGCAGAGCAGTTGCAAAAATTATTTCAGTGTTCAAGAATGTGACAGCTTTACTCAGTTTCCTCTGTAAAATGTTGGGCCCCTCAGGGTTCTGTTTCAGGTCCAGTGTCATTCTTACAATGATCAAGTTATTTTTAGCTGGACACTGTTAAATGCGGGCCCCCTCTGTGTTATGTTCCGAGTGAGTTCAGTGTCATTCTGACAGTTCCAGCACATGCCCTCCCTCGGTATGTTAATGCCTGTAATTTCCTTACTTCCTGTTTCCGTTCTGTTCACCGTTACCTGACTGACTCCCGCCGTTCACACCCTGCGCTAACGCCTTCATCGCGCGATGCTGCGGCGTTCCGGTTCCTCCGGCTACGTCCACTTGCCGCTTCTTCTCCACGTCCGCGTATTCAGCCCGGTGCTTCGACCGCAAATGACGAAGCAGATTGCTGGTGTTGCCATAATGCTGAATGGCTTCCAAACATATTAGACAGACCACCTTATTGGCGTCTTCACCGCGCTGGTAGTACAGCCAGACCGTGCTCCATTTTCGGGATGCCATCGCCACACTACTAAAAGGACGAATGAGTCTTCCGAGGACCCGTATGTAGCGCGGACTTCCGACAAAAAAGCGGAAGTGATGGTTGGTTGTAAACCAACCGGGTAGCGAGTGGTAGGAATTTACAAGCTTCTGCCGTTCATTTTTAACTTTTATTTTATTGATTTAACCAACTGTGTCCTCAGTACCTACGAACAAGTAGAACACTTAATGTTATCCCTTTGTGTTTTTTCTAGATAAGATTCTTGGCTTTATTCCTGGAGAACTTTTAAGAATCTAATTGCATAGTCTTGTCTTGTTATATAGTGCAGGAGGAAAAATAGCTTTATTGCTGGGATAAACCTAGGCTCGATATTAGCTTTATAGCCGTACTGTATTCACTTTAGGTAATTTACAACTAACAAGTTGGCTGACATCAAGGAAATAAAAAAATGACAATATTTTGGCAAAAAATCTGTGATGTTCAGTAACACCCTGGCAGTAACTGCAGGTAGGTTCGCATCACACACCAGAACATTAACCGGGCAATTTACTGCAGAAGTGCATGATGAAAACAGTCTAACTTCAACATAGGAATTCAGACAGTGAAACGAAAAGGGGAGCAGAAGTTCGCAGCAAGTGTGACACACAGGTTGGTGGCAGAGGTTCAGAACTCAGTGCTTTGTAGCAGCTGTGTTTGTCTTCTCGTCCTGTTACACAGACTGAGAGAAGCTCCTCGTTTGTTGCTCCACCCCTGGGGGTCCCTGAAGAACCCTTGTTGGCGAGGACCACCCCCATGGATCCTCACCCTCACACACTAGTATACAGGTCCAGAGTAGGAGCCGTTCAAAACCACTTGACACCACTGGCTCCATGAAACATCCTCTCAAAAGAAATCCACCATACACCCATGAGCAACATTTATTGAAACACATGGAAATATTCAAATAAACATTGTGTAAGAAAAATGTCAACACCACACATTGGCAAATAAAACACAAACCTAAATAGCACAAATAATAAATATTGATCTATAAAAATATGTACAACTTAGTTTTTAAATCCTGTTCTACCAGTGAACATGACATCAGAGCAGAGACCAGGACAGTCCAGAGTCCAATAAATACAGTGTTTCAACAAAAAAGTAAGTCCGTGAGCCTCTATGTGCTTGCACACATGACACAAAACTCACACAGAAGACCAACAGGACAACAGTGACATCACTAAATTAACAGCCTTCTGCATACAGTTCAGAGAGCGTGACCCTTGGGCCAAACATTCATCTAGTCCTTTCTGCACTTTTATTATATTTACACATTTTGAAACCGATATTTTAACCCAATTTCAAGTTATCTAGAAGACAAGAGTTGAGCATTTTTACCACATACAGCAAAGAGATGTCTTTAAGGTTCTATATTATGTTAAAACTTAATATAGAAGTAAATTACCAAGTTTTTTAAAAAAAAAAAAAGTTTTCAGTCAGAACTATACAATTTGTAAAGTCTTTGTAATGTATTATAATAATAATAATAATAATAATAATAATATACCCATCCCCCTGTAGGCATGAAATACACACACACACACATTCAGATCTTAGTATGGTTAGAATTTCTGTATTACACACACACCCCTGTGTGGGGGGGGGGGAAAGAAAAAAAAAGTAGGCACAAATGAACACTTAGGTGACCTTGCATTTAAGGAGTTTTTTTGGCAGCTGAACTAAAGATGTCCAGACAGGTCCGCTTTGAGGCAGGCAACAGAGAGCCTCCTGTGGAATGCAAGTACACTCCATCCGCTCACATCAAAGCACGCAGGTGGGATGTGCGTTGGTACAGTGCACACACTGTAATGAGCATGTGCTGAGGGAAGGAGTCATCGTGAGGGGTGTCCTACATGCGGGGGGGGGGGGGTTACAGTAAGGCAAAAAAGCACCAGGTATGACCACGTTCAGTGTGTGGAACAACAGACCCACATCTGCCACAAACTGAACAGGTTCCTATGCTCCCTGGGGAGGGACACCTGAGCACAACTGACTAATCAAAACAAGTGAAAGACTCAAAACAGCACTGAAATGGACCAGAAATTTCCACGCAACTGCTAGGGAACCTTTAAACACACGTTCATATGTTCAGTGCTCATATTCAGTTACCCTTGACTGCGAATGAGAAAACTGCACACTTCACTCTGAAAGACTGCTGTTTGGCTGCTGGCAACGTGGTGAACCTGAGAAAGTAGCCTGGATTTGACTGACCGCACAGATTCTGCCATGGAAATAGTAGGAGTGAACCTCATTCCTGCCTCTCATTATGAACTGGGAATCAACCCAGTGGGTCCTCATCCAGTTGCTTGGTTCCAGTGGCTCTGACACAGCAGGCTGATCTCTGACCTCTCACCCTTGACCTGTCAGGCAGTGGGGGCTCTGAATGGGAAGGTGTGGCTAGCATCCCTGAATCCTGCTCCCCTCACCCTGCTAGGGCAGCACTGAAGAAGTCAGTGTCCAAAGCTAAGGGTATGCTGGGTATTGCCCCAGTGCAGCTCTTTGTTAATCACTTGTGTTCTACCAGGTGTCCGTTAAAATGTCTTCTAAAACATGTCAGTCTGTGGCTCTCCAGGACAGGAGCTGAATGCACAAACCTGGAGACCTGCTCTGTTGGAAACCTGAACAAGGGGTACCGTGTTCACACCCACGAGGACCAAAATCACTAGGCGTAGCTCGGCAAGGACAGAAACTGACGTGTGAAGGGCAGAGTAGCTTAAACCCCACCTTAACACCCAGGCCCTGCCCGCTGCAGCACCTCGCAGAGATTGTGGTTGGTGTCGGGCTCCTCTGTCATCACCTCCACACGCTCCCATTCACCGGTGCGATTAGACCGCTTAATTGCGTCCACCACAGTCTGCACGTACAGCCCATCCTCGAAGGTGGCGGCCGCAGCCATGGGCCGCAGGTCCCAGGTGCGCCGGTCCTCCTGGCCCTGGAAGGAGAGGCGCAGTGCCTGCACCATACAGGCCATTCCCCTCAGATAGGGGGGAGGGATGTCGCACAGCCCCACTCCTGAGGTCTCCGACAGCAAAAGCTCCTCCTGGGAGGCGCTGTTCCTTTGGCCGTAGAGGTCTGTGCCACGGACCACCAGGCGGCCAGCTGAGCCCACCACCATGACCTCATGCACGAAGGTGCCCGGCATGTTAAAGTTGAGTGTGACGGTGCAACATACCCCACCGCCACTGCTAACCTTGCCCCCATTCCCTTCAGCCCCGTCCATCAGCATCTGGAAGAAGCAGAAGTCGTCGCTGGTGACCCGCCGGATGCCTCGGATAGTGCCGTTCTGACCCACGAAGGTGCGCAGCAGCCCGTGGACCCGCTCTGCCCGGCGGCCTGTCAGGTAGCTCAGCAGGTCCACCAAGTAGGAGCCCATGGAGTGCAGGCCACCGCCACCCATCAGCTCATCGCAGGTCCAGCCATAGGTGTCGCTCAGCAGACTGCCCCCGTACACGCGTGCATCACAGACCTGTAGCTCGCCCACGTAGCCCTCGCTCAGCAGGCGGCGCATGTGCACGAAGGCGGGCAGAAAGCGCAGCATGTTGCCCATGAGGCTCATGAGCTGAGGGTAGTAGCGTGCTGCTGTCACCATTCTGAAGGCATCTGCTGACGTGGCAGCCTTCTCGCACATCACATTCTTACCAATACCTACAGGGAGAATGAGGACATGATGTAATGAGCATATTGGAATTACCAAGAAATGTTTTTCAACTTCCAGCTGCAGTACCCTTCAGTAAGGTAGTTACCCTAAAATCACTCCAGTAAAAATTACAATTATTTACCCATTTATTTAGCAGGGTAAGTAGTTTAATACTGTAAGATGCTTTGAATCAAAGTGTAAATATTGATTTTCTACAGCTGTTGTCTCAATACCTGAATGAAAAATGACACCTCTTGCTTCAGTCACATGTTCACGATTCACTGAGAAAAATGGTTGACAGATGACAAGTTGTGACTTTTAAACACTAGTGGCATTCTGTTGCTGACATTCACGCAGCCCTTCAACTGTGTGCGGACATGCAGTGCACCAATACACCCCCTAGCGACTGCCTGCAAACTGCCTCTTATGATATCCATGAAG
This sequence comes from Scleropages formosus, assembly GCF_900964775.1. Lineage (NCBI taxonomy): Eukaryota > Metazoa > Chordata > Actinopteri > Osteoglossiformes > Osteoglossidae > Scleropages > Scleropages formosus. Next base: position 13,315,160 of record NC_041806.1, read on the forward strand.
AAAAGCAGAGTTAGGGTGTGGATGTTGGCAAAACTTGTCCTTCAGAGCTAAACGTGAACACAACATTTTTCTTTCAGGTGGTCCTGATGGTGCACAGTTCAATATTGTTACGCATTTCTCTGGAAGGTCAATATGCTAATTGCTTTTGGTAAGAACTCTGTAATAAACCACTGATGGCCAAAGCAGCAGTCAGTGTCTTTTTTTTGATCCAGAGAAATGATGGTTAAGTGCCATATTCAAGGAAGAAACACAAGAGGCCTGCTTGGAATGTAATCCAACAATCATCATGATACCTGTGCTCCATGCTGAACACTGCTGTCTCAAGCAGAAACCGCACTGGTACTCAAGGAGACAAGAGTGAACTGACCCAGAGCCTGGGGGGTGGAGTTGTCTATCTGTCCAGGTCCCAACCCGAGACAGGAAAGGGGAGGGGGAAAAAAAAAAAAAAAAAAAAAAAAAAACAGACCCAGAGGGCCAGAACAATGCATTTCCCCCATAGGATTGGACCTGGATGAGGGCATAAGGCTTCCTGGGATGAAAACCTCCAGCTTCCTGTTTGTACTGTGGGACAAGGGGAGGGAGGCACTGGAGGAAACACAGTAAGGCCTTGGTGCTCGCATGGTGGTGCTCTTTACAAACTGACTGTAAATCTGGTCCACCCTAGTTGAGCAGGTCTTTTTTTTTAACTGTAATTATATTCTCTTGTCTTATTTTAAAATACATTTCTCTTTTAAATATATTGTCTTGTTTGCACAGTCCACAGAGTTGACTATATTAACATTTCCCTACAGGTGTATATGTGTATAACTGTATGTGACAAAGTCTTAAATCTTGAACAAACATATTCCTGTGACAGAAATGATCCCCTCCCAAATGGCATACACGGTCATGTGATCATAACCCAGTTGATAGGAACATCACATCAACCGCCTCAATACCCCCCTGTCCCACTTGTTGAGGCAGAGTGCAGGACGCGAGCCAAACACCAAGCACAAGAAAGGGAAGTTCTTCATGGGTCAACTTCCTGGCCCCCGGGCACTAGACTTATATTCTCAAGACGGTTCAACAAACACACACGACTGTAAACTAGTGAGGAGCACAGCGCGCACACACACACGAGCCACAGAAAGGCATGGAGCTGTAAAGACACACTCCTGTAACACTGCCTGCCCAGAGGCCAGAACTAAAGCAGGAAGCTGGAGTCATCAAGGAGGAATTTGGCAAGACAAACACACCCAGGAGGACATATGGACACAACCTAGTACTGATTAGAGTCGCTCCTGCTCCCAGTCCTCACGTTCTTTCAGAGATGCCCCACAAACGGGATATTAAATTAATAAAGGCAGGAAAAGTAAAAGGCCATCAAAGTTGAGGTACACACAGAAAATGCCCTGAAGTCAGAGACCTTACACTCACACACTTCCTAGCAATGAGAATCAAAAAAAACTGTCACATGGACATGTGTGCAGGGCATGTTCCCAGTGCTGTTCCCACTGGAATGCCTCAACATGTTCGCTTGCCTCACTGCGGCACAACATGAAGGGGGGGTGGAACTTGCGGTCAAGTCAAGTGTTGAAACCGCCGGTGAACCAGCTTTCTGAACACAGCCCACAGGGTCACAAACATACCTATACACCTCCAGGGGTTTCACACATAACCTGCATACCGGTTGCTATAAGGAACACAAACTATCAGCCTCCGTAAGCTCTACTATAATGTTTGTAGTGTTTATAGGTTACCCTTATCGCACCACCGCCAAGAGCATTATCACAGAACTGCAGCATTGCCACAACAACATTTCTGTGGTGACAGGAAGCAGACAGTCCTAAGGGTGGGATAAACATCCTGGCTGGAAGCAGAGCAACTACATCCAGAGCAGATTGGGGCGCATCAGATCAAGACATGGCTCACCGTCGAGTAAAGCACACACACGCAGATCTGACACACACACACTCACCGAGGGCCTTGACGGCAATCTGGCGCGTGAGGGGCGGCGGGATATTAATGCACACAAGGTCAACGTCGGGGTGCAGCAACACGTCGTCCGTGTGGCTCGTGTGGAAAGGGATGTTGAACTCCTGTGCCAACAGCCGTGCTTCCTCATCTGTCCGGCCCCACAGTGCTTGCACCACAAAACCCTCCGCGCGCAGCAGTGGCACCAGGACCCGTGCTGTGCTCCCTGTCCCAAACACACCCACTCCTGGCAACATGGTCCCCTGCGGTCAGGCCTGCATCACCAGCACTGGTGACCTCTGAACCAGCACTGCAGGGCACTTTACTGGCTGTCACTGGGCAGGACAAGGTTGATCTCACTTCCACAGCGATGTGTCTCTGAAAAGGAGCAAAAAAAGTATTGAGACAAACTGTAGCATGTTGGGAGGGGAGGGAGGGTGAACAAAGAAGTTGTACAGGTTCATTTTCTCCTGCACACAGTGTACTGTACAATGAAATGTTGCTGTTTGGGTTCACTGGTCACTACGGAAACATGTGGTCGTATTGTATCCAGGGGAGAGAAGGTGTGGCTATTAGCAGCCAATTATAAACACACAAAGAAAACAATAGAAGTACTGTATTTCAAACAGGGTCAGTTTCAGGAGAGAAAAAAAAAAAAAAAAAAAAAAAAGCACAGAAAAAAATATGCTTGACAGTACCTGACAGGTCAAAGAGTGCCACCGGTTGAGTGGATGGGAGTATCGCAAGCAGGACACACAGACAGACATAGCAGATCTATTGACTGTATCTCATTTCCTGTCTCCAGCAGGATATTTGCCTGATTTTACATAAGCTAAAGCAAGGGAGTGGAGGCCCTGTGAGGACAGATCGGGAGACAGGTGCTCTGCGACCATGCCATGGTGTTGCGTTGAGGCACCTGCTGGTCCAGATGCTCAGGACCTCAGAGCTGCAGAACATGAAGCTCTGCTCTGCGTGTTTGCGGGCAAGCCAAGGCATCACAAGAATAACTCAACTGGAAGAACCGCAGGAAAAGAAGGAACAAGAAGAGAGCAGCGGGAACAGCAAACGCACATGCACATCGCGGATCGTTCGCTGACGCTGGTCAAGACCGAACACAAAATCAGAGATGATGGGGGCTCTGACTTCACCCACCGCTCAACCATAATTTCACCACCAGTGAGTCACCCCAATGGTTGGAGCGGGCGACCAAGCAAGCGTGTAACCACCGCACAGGAGGTACAGACCAAGTTCTGCTGCGTTCAGACCAAAAGCGGAAGCAGAGTCGCACGATAAACAACCAACAAACGCTCACTACTCACACATACGGGTCCCCCAATCCTCAGGGCCGCGCAGCACGTCCACGTTCCTTCGTCACCGAGCAGAGAGCGGCCAAACAGTGAGCCACACACGGCAGGCAGAACGCACTGAGGCTGCGCGGACACGCTACACAACTGTCGGTGGATCTGGCCACGCCCACTAAAAATGACCACGCTCGAGCTGTCAGGGCTTCTTAAAGGGCCAGTCCGGAGCTGCCGAAAAGAACATCCATTTCTTTGCATTCTAAAGCTGGGTGCGAGAGACTTCGTAAAGAAGTCTATGTGGAACAAATCATTTGCTGAATCATCATCACACGTCATCTGAATCGCTTGTCCCATACGGGGTCGCGGGGAGCCGGAGCCTAACCCGGCAACTCAGGGCGGAAGGCTGGAGGGGGAGGGGACACACCCAGGATGGGACGCCAGCCCATCGCAAGGCACCCCAAGCGGGACTTGAACCCCAGACCCACCAAAGAGCAGGACCCGGTCCAACCCACTGCACCCCCATTTGCTGAATCCTGTATTTTAATAAAAATTACAAGTTTATCCTACAATATATCTTTCTTGCATTTGCATTTATTTATTTAGCAGATGCTTTTCTCCAAAGCAACTTCCAATGAACTCTATGTAGTGTTACCAGCCCACCCACCTTATTCACCAAGGAAACTTACACTAGATACACTACTTTTTGTTTCAAGTTTCACAATTTCCCCTATTTGCAGCTATTCCATAGTTCTATAGCTCCATAGTTCATAGCTAATGAGAGAAAACATTAAAAAAGCCACTGCCAAAGTCAAATCATTAAAATATTTGAAATGTCATAAAACCGACCATTATTCTTCGTATCCCATTCCTTCTGCATTTCAGGTAGCCTTCTATCACTCTGCAGCAATACTGAGATTTCTGTTAACTTCAATATTCAAGTTTAGGCTACAGCCTTCATAATAGGTCTTGCACCTAACTTATCTTTGTGGGGTGTGGTACCAAGACTCACCTGGGATGAACACCATAGGCAGCTATAAATCACTCAGGTGTAGTTTTGTTAGGGCATACTTTATTGAAGTATTTATTCTTTTCTTCTAAACCTGATAAGTTCACGAGCACCAGTCGTGTGGCAAACATGGGCCTCTCTGGACATAAATCTGTCCTCCTCCTTGTGACTTCCCCGTGCTGGCAGTGTTCTTTGCAGTGCTTGGGCTGGACCTCGATTGTACTAATAAAATATTTCACACTATTACTTGCAAGAGTTCTTGCTATTGTTCCACAGCAATTAGCCCAAGCATTCTGAGGGCACAATTAACACTTTGAAGCATGGTAGTTAAAAATACATTTTAAAAAGCTTGCATTGCACTAAACCAGCAACAGTCAGACACAGGTTTCTTGAGTTGGACAGTATGAGTTTCCATGATTTTTGTTATTTGGCTGACTGGTAATTATATAGAAGTCCATCCAAAAAAAAAAAAAAAAAAAAAAGCTGCCATGCTACCCTCAGTGTTCAATCCATTCCACAGCCACTTCTAAGTTTATTTTTTAGTTATATTAATCAATTTGTTCTACCATATCTGTACAAAGGTCCCAGCATCCCAAACTGTATGAAGATAAAAATTACTAAAGGAAATGTTCATATTTGCATAACTTGTATGCACATGTACTAACACTCAGTTACACAGCGTAACAAAAGACCCCCTACAAATTTTGTACTCTATAGTACACTACAGGCTGCTTATTGCTTTCTATTCTCAAAGCAAGGCTGAGTATGAAGGATGCCAGGTAGGTCATGAGGTGGGAAGAACTAGTCTAATGCATGGAGATACTGACAGTTTTAGTGCAGGGAGAGCACAATTTCAAAATGGAGAACAGCAACACAACTTAACACAGCACACCCTGCTTGCTAGGTGATTTCCCAATACACCTTTGAGAGCAAGCCTGACCTCACTGAACAGCAAAGACAGAGGGTAACATCACTGTCTACAGTAAAATGTAGACTTTTTTCCCCCCACTTAACTGATGCCACTCTCCCCTACTGAGGACCTTTACTAGCTTTTCTGCTACAATTTATAATTAATAAAAAAAAAAAAAAAAAAAAAAAAAAAAAAAAAAAAAAAACCCACAGGATTTTGCACTGCCTTTCTGTTCCTCCATAATCCAGAAGGGTTGGGTAGAAGACACAAATTTCTTTATTTTTTTTTAAAAAAAAAAAAAGGGGGAAAAAGAAATCCATCCTTGCAAGGACACACCGCAGAACCAAGTTCTCTTTCGCACAGTGGTCCTTCAGGTCATAGGCTTTGGTTGTCACTGCATACTATATTTACCTGGGTTAACACTGCTTGCTGGCAGTTACAACAGCAATATGTCAATTCCTTTTAATAGAGAGAGAGTGAACATTTTAACCACGAGTGAAATTAAATTGTTTTTAAACTGCAATTAAAATCAGAAAGGAGCTAAACAAACATTTAAATAGCATCATTCTGTATAATACATCTCCAAACATGGCATCCCACTCAAGCCATCCGTAGCATGTTGGTTGCTTAGCAGCCCTATCACCAGAGGAAATTATAGATTAATCTAGGTACTTTGCACTGTAACAGAACCTGTAGAGCTTTTAGAGACTGCAGCATAAATTTAGATCTTATGTCTGAAAAGACTGTGCAGATCCATGACATGGCTGGATGTTGTTACTTATGTTTTATATTTTTTTGCTCTGCTTTTTAAATGAAGTTTATTTCCACTCTGTGAAAGATAAAATTTATACAGACAACAGCAAAAAAGTAAACAAATCTGATTTGAAAAAGTTATTTCAGCTTGTTTCATGACACATGCTGTCGTCTGCTACAGCTGTGAGAACACAGACTACGGCACTTTCTTGGCTGTTTTTTTTAAATAGCTTTGCACAGATAGATCACAGTTCCAGAGCTTCTTTAGTAAAGATTCGCTAAAGGGCTATGCTTGTCTCAGCCACGGCATTGTTCATCTCCTCTGCATGGGCACAACCTTGTTCCCACTGGTTGCGACTGGGATGAGTAGCTTCCTATACCCCTGGGGGAAGTATCGCTCAATGAGCGCAGTCACTGGCATGCTGTCCGTCACAAAGCCCTGTCTGAAGAGATGGCCATAGGTTAGCACCCTAAACTGGAGACAAAGTACTGGTGCTGAGCAGTCTTAGGACTAACACAGATCTACAGATCAGCACAGCCTAGCAGCATGATCAACAGCAGGTACCAGCTCACCTCCTCAGAAGCAGCTCAACATCCTCTACTTGAATGGTTGTTCTCTTGGCGTGGGCAGCATACGCCTCCAGGTCATCAGCCAAGCGGTCAAAATATTTATCCATACTGTAGGATGATGGACAATGCATGTTACTGCTATTCAGTCTTTACCCAAGGCTTCCACTTGTCTTCCCAGATATCATCAGCTTCACTGCACAAACCAAACACTTTTCTTCAGTAAGGCTGAAGATATCAAAGGGGTGTCCTATATGACTATGACCCATTCAAGTCCAAGTAGCCCAACTCTTGTACCGGAAGACTGTGATATTATGTGTAGAGCACTAGAAATAGAAAAGCATGTAAACAATGAGCACTATGGGAGAAACTGGCTGAATGCAGGGATTCATCAGGTACAGAATGGAGTATACTGGCTGTGATGCTTTACTGACTAAAGAAACACTCCCTCAGCAACCTTCCATCTCTGTGAAAGAATTTCCAAAGTTGCTACAGTAACCCCTTGGCCTTAACTACCAGAATACACTGGCATAGCACCTTTGGCCTTACATTTCCTTGAGCACTGGGTAGATGTCAGAGGACACCTTGGTCTTTGCAAAATGCTTGAAGGTGGACATCACATAGCTTCTAGGCAGGGCAGGGTTTTTGTCGGTGGCTGGAGCCCGCTGCTTCAGCTGAGGTTTACGTTTGGCAGCTGCAGCAGCCTTGGAAAACTGCCTGGGGACACAGAGCATCCAATTTTCATACACTGGTCCTGCTGAAAGCATACTCTTTTACACAGACAAGCTAGAATTTCCTATTGTCAACCATGAGTAAATATCTAAGCTTCAGGTAAGGAGGCAGAGCTACTTGCCTTTTACTCTTTGTTTTGAGGAAGTTAGGTGTGGTCTGAGGTTCAGGAGTCTGTATATTCCTTTTCTGTCGAACAAAGGCCGGGGTCTTCATGGAGAACTCTACCATGTAGCCAGAGATGGAACCAGAGGAATGAACAGAAGAAATCTACACTATTTAACTTGCATTCCTTTATTTACATTGAGCTCTATGTAAAAACTTTAAATATCTGTGGGATGAGTTTGTCACTGAACACATGAATGAACCACAACCATCCTTATACCAATTATATCCTGTTCTGGTGCAATTTTGTTTTGACAGTCAGAACTTTCAGTGGTATCCTAAATGTGCAAAAAAGTTCTAATTTGGTACCTCCGCAAAAGTGGTATACCTTCACTCAGAAACCCATCATCTTGATCACTTTCTCGCTTGCCTTCCTCTCCCTGGCTGGCTTCTGTTGCACCAAGATCTCCGTCTTCTCGGGTGGGGGTGAGCACAGGGCTCACATCACCCTCCAGAGGCTCTAGATCTCGACTGGGACTCCAACTGTATTTGTTCTGGAGATCCTCTGTGAGAATCTCTCTACTGGTGTTAGTTGGGATCCCCACCTCCTCAACTTCAGTCTTTCCCGTTAACTCTGCTGTCTTCCAGCTCCTCCTGCTGGGGAGGTTCCTGGGTCCCAAGGAAGGGGTCCATGGTGTGTGTGGTGAGGACAGCAGTGGTGAACCTTCCACTTCTTGATTTTTGACTTCCACCTCTGAGTCAGTGTGCCAGCCACCACTTGCCTCTTTCTCTGAGGAAGAGGCATCTTGGGCTGCACCTGCCCATATAGGAGAAACTCCAGCCTCTAAAAATTAAAACTGAATTACATAAGAAACAGACAAAAAGTGCCTGCAAGTCATACATAAGATAATGCAATAAAGAACCAAGAAGGGGGACACAATTTCAGCCTACATACTCACCTGTGTCCATACATTGAAGGGCAGAGCTCAGGCTCCTATAACCCTGTTCCCTTTTCATCACCCTATGGAGCATTGCACTACCTTCAGAGTGCAAGGATCTCTGTCGTGCCATGCGCTGGACTGGCAATACCTGCTCTTCTGATCTAATTTGGTCTGGCTGAGGAAGAGGATCTGACACCATCTCGTCTTTGCCAGATTCTGAAGTGAACGCTAGTTTCTTTTGAGATTTATCCCCTTCCTCTTCCTCAATCTGCAACTCATCCCCTGATCCTCCTCCTTCCTGCATTTGTAAATCATCTGCTGGTTCTTCATCCTTCTTTTCAGATTCTATAACAACCTCTTTTACACAAAGGTCTAAAATGTGTTGCTTACCAAACTGGACAAGTTCCTGCACCTCCACAGTGTCATTCCTATGTGCTTGTTCAGACTCTTTGTCCACTTCCTCTACTCCTAACTTCTCTTCATGTAGTTGGAACTTAACTTCCATCTTTCCTTCCCTCCTATCTCTTTCAATTATGTTCTCTTCCACACTGTCTCTGGGCCATTGACCTGCCTCCTCATACTGTGCCCTCATACCAGCCTCCTGTTCTTTTTCCCTATCAGGGCCTGACAGCTCCATATAACCCTGTTTGTCTTTAGCCTCTTTCTGGACCTCTTGAGCCTTGTTTCTCTGGGTTTCCATACTAGTTATTGCATCTCTCTCTGCAATGGAGATGTTGGCTGCAGGGCTCTGTGACACTGGCAGGGAATAGAGTGCAGTGCTGCTCATTATGATGTCAGTGGTGTCCATGGCAGTGAAGTCTGTGAAGCCCAGAGTAAACTTCTCCAGTGGTCCAGTCTCACTCCTTCTGTGGGCTAGAGTCAGACTCTGCTCCGTATCTGAGAAAAACAGATTGTAGAAATGGTTTATCTCCTCTCTATCAGTTACTGCTGCCTAATCAACAGCACATTTCATTCTACCAATATGGCTCAAGTTTCCCCAAGTAATGCACCTTGTCTTTTCCTTGTGCCTTAATTGCTGGACCAATGACTTACATCTAGTGCAATCACAACTACAAACAGCAGGAAACAAGGTACTGATCATTTTTGATCTTTGCATAATTTTGGTTTCTGATTCCAGATCAGTGTTACTTAATAGAAGTTACCTAAAGATCAAGGGGATTAATATTACAATAGATATACCTATATAGCCACTATTTTAAAAATAAAAAATAAAAGTTACATTTCAGACTGAAAAGTTTTATGCTTTAATCACAACAGGGTCTTCAGTTGAGCACAAACAACTTCAGGAAATAACTACATATTTGCTTGGCAAAAGCTGGTAAGATTCAAGTCCGTTGTCTCCCTAGGCGAGTACCTGTGTTCATTTTTCTAACAAGACGGTTCTGGACACCTTCCTCAAAGTTGTCCACATCAATGACCCTTCGTTTTACAGCCCTCCTCAGTCCCTGCTTCTCTGTGCTGGGGTCCACATAGGGGGTGTTCAGGGACAAGCTGGTATGATTAAATGAACAGAACACATTTTGAAGGTCAGAGGAGACACACAGCAATCCTTGCAACAACTTGGTTAAGTCTCACTGTTCGGTCTAAAGCCTACACAGATAAGCTGTTCTGAGGAGTGACACTACTGAGACTAGTAAATAATCTAGTATCTGTAAACCTCAAACCTTTGTGTATGACTTGTGAAAAGCTCCATTTCACCTCAGTTTACCTTACAGACTGAGGAGACAAGGTGGACAGGTGACCTGTTTCATCGGGCTGCTGCTCATCCAACCGATCTGAAAGGTATATTGACAAATATAAACAAAAAGGCAAATGATACATTTTGGCACCTGCAAACAGTCTTTAAGGGTAAACCCTTTACCTTCTCCTTCATTAAGCTTCTTCACGAACATGGACAGGTTGATGTTCTTCTGCGGCCTCTTCCTGCTGATCCCCCTGATGGCTGTAGTGACACTTGCAATGGTAAGGTCTGGAAGCTCCAGGTCTGTCATCTCTACACTGGATGATGGCATCATAGCCAAAATACCAACAAAGTCACAACTGAAGCAAACTGAGGCCACCAACCATACAACGTATCAGTTACATTTCATTGCTGTGTCCAGAAGGGGGAGGTTTGTACAATTGCATCATTCCCTGAGAAGGAAAATGCATATGTTTGCATAAACAGAAGTACAGAATTCTGACTGCAAAGTGAGATGTCACCTCTAGGCAGTAAGCAACTAACTCCAGAGAAAGCGCTATCATTTGAACACCAGAAAGACCCACCTGGGCTGGCTACTGTACACACTGGACTCAGCTGAACCTGGTTCTGTGTCCTCCTTTGTGGACTGGACTGGAACTAAGAGGGACATCTCTGGCTCTGAAGGGGTGAACACCAAAGAAAAATATCCCAAAAAGGTCATTTCTTGTCTCATTTAAGCCCTAAAACCAATCATCATTCACTTACGGTCACTACATTTCTGACAGACTGCTGGCTTTCTGGTTTTCCTTCCACCCTATTCACCTAAAATGATCCAGTTACTGACTGAAAACACACATACATACATACATACATACATACATACATACATTTTTACCAGCATTTCTTTAAATCATGCCAAAATTACTCAAAGCATGGAGGTAGGCAAACAGCATACACCTGAAGCTGACAGCTGAATTGCATGATTACACAACTAGTATATAACTTAAAAATACTGTACTGGTTTGAACTTTTGTATTATATACCACTTTGCTTAATATAAGCATCACACAGTACACAGATTTTTATGGACTCATTTAAGAAGTTTAATTAAGTTGCATCAATGTGCAGTTGCTCTCACACACACACACACACATTTTCAGAACCGCTTGTCCCTTACGGGGTCACGGGGAACCGGAGCCTAACCCGGCAACACAGGGCGTAAGGCCAGAGGGGGAAGGGGACACACCCAGGACGGGACGCCAGTCCGCCGCAAGGCACCCCAAGCGGGACTTGAACCCCAGACCCACCGGAGAGCAGGACTGCGGTCCAACCCACTGCGCCACCGCACCCCACAACAGTTGCTCTCAATGGTTAAGTAATACAAGCACCAATATAAGGAGCACACAATTACACAGATGCACATTTACAGACTCACCTGTCTGTAAGATTCCACGCAGGAGTCCTCGGGTTGTGACATCATCATCATCATCATCCAGTTGAAGAACGGAGCTTGGAGTTAAAGGTCTGGTCTTAGAGAACCTGGCAGACAGTCTCCTCTTCTCCTGGACAGGTGATTTGGAAGCACTCTGGAGAACAGGGATTTTCCAACCTTTCACACTATATACTGTTTCACAGTTCTGTCATAACACAGCATGGTTTCAGGACAGACACCAGCAGTCAAATGTACTTGTAATTTAACAAGGCACTGTAAAAATGTATCTTAAATATGATATGCTGCATATCAAAACTAAATTCTGCACACTTCATAAAAGGCTGATTCTTCCCACATGTTCTAGACCTGCTGAATTATGTCAGTGATTAGAGCATTAGAACACACTGATGTTACATAAAATATTATCATTTATCCATCCATCCATCTTCCTCCGCTTTATCCGGGGCCGGGTCGCGGGGGCAGCAGTCCGAGCAGAGTACTCCAGACTTCCCTCTCCCCGCACACCTCCTCCAGTTCCTCTGGGGGAACCCCAAGGCGTTCCCAGGCCAGCCGGGAGACATAGTCTCTCCAACGTGTCCTGGGTCTGCCCCGAGGCCTCCTCCCAGTGGGACAAGCCCGGAACACCTCTCCAGGGAGGCGTCCAGGAGGCATCCGGAACAGATGCCCGAGCCACCTCAACTGGCTCCTCTCGATGCGGAGGAGCAGCGGCTCTACTCCGAGCTCCTCCCGGGTGACTGAGCTCCTCACCCTATTATCATTTACTCTTCAGCAAATTTCATACTGACATAACCACTGATTACAAATACTTTGTAAATTCTGTAGTTAGAAAGAAGGCAGTTACTCAAATGACTGAGGACTTTGCTACATGGAAATGATATACTAGTTTACCAAGACCTATTGAATGAATGCTTTTGACTTGTGAAAACCACTAGAGTGTGCCACCATGGCTGGTCCATCCATCACACCTCATGAAGTCTTTCTTTCAGCTTCTGTCGCAGGGCCATGCGAGGGGACTGGAACCCTGCAGTACTGAGCTGCTGGGTACTTTGCCTGGTCCTGGAATTCTGAGACTGGACCATGCTAGTAGGTGGTGAAACCAGGAAATTAAGGAAAAGGGATACAATTACAAATTCATTTTACTTTTCTTATATGAGAGTTCACTAGTTTAAATTCATTTAGCAGTATATCAGTAAAATCCATCGATCTACAATCTGTTTGGGCTGCAGCTACCTGCGGGTGACGGGGCGCCTTGGCGACTCTGCGTGCAACAACTGCCTGAGGAGTACACGCGCAGATACATCCTCGTCCTCTAATTCCATCGTAACGTCGTAACTACATCACAGAAACAAAAGATACAAGTTCACATCGATTGACTCCAGAACTGCACAACTACAACAACCATCGAACCTGCCCGACATGCTACTTACCTGTTGTCAATTTGAATTTCTTCACAATATTTTGGGAAAAGTTGTCTGAAATAGTGGACTCAAGAAATGCACTTCCTCTCGTACACCAAAGCTGACGATTCCTTTTAGGTTTCTGTTGAGTTTTCGCTCCCGCCTTTATATTCAAGCAGGTATCATGTCACGACACGCCGCTTTCAAAAACGGCTCTTGGACGGTTAGGCAGCCCTCTGGGAGTTGTAGTCGTGAAACTACCGCCTAAAATTCTTGGAAGCGGGCCAATTAGGTCCATCGTGTTTTTCACAGCGTTTTAAAACAACAGTAGATACTTCTGCTAAGCTAAACTTAAGGCTAGTCTTTTGTTTCTAAATTTTTTTTTTGTTAACACAATGGGTCTTTTCCGTGAATGAACAAGTCCGAGAAAGGAAAACAGGAAGTGAAGCGCATTATGGGAGTTGCAGTTCCGGCTCCAGTGCTGTGGTGCTCAGAATAGCATACCGAAGAGCCAAACAACGCTGAAAGCAGGGGAAACTTCAGTGTGATTACAAGCGCCTTCGGGCCGCACTTGCCATTCAGGATGCCCGGGTTCACGTGCTGTGTCCCTGGTTGCTATAACAACTCGCACCGCGACCGAGACCTGCGCTTCTACACCTTCCCGAAGGACACGGCGCAGAGGGAAATTTGGTTGAAGAACATCTCCCGGGCCGGCGTGAGCGGCTGCTTCAGCACGTTCCAGCCCACCACGGGACATCGCGTGTGTAGCTCACACTTCCCTGGGGGCCGCAAGACGTACAGCATCCGCGTGCCCACGCTCTTCCCGCTGCGCGGGGTCAACGAGTGCAGGAGCCGTCGCGGCCGCAGAAGGAAGGTATCCACCACGCTACCGCTCGTCACCGGACTAATTACGCTGAGCCCCGCGGAGGGTGGTGCGGGGGACAGCAGGCTCCAGGAGGCGAGCCCCGTGGACCTGACGCTGCCGGGCGACGGTCACTGCCTCTCGGCCTTGGAGGGCTTTTCACCCGCTTGTATCGTCACCCCCCCGCTGCCCACTGTCACCAGTGCGGCGCCCGTCGTGCCCGCGCGCCCGGCCTCCCCGCGCTCCACCAGCGCCCTGGACCACCCGTACTCGCTGGGCGCGGGCACCACTGCGGTCGAGCTGCTCAAGAAACTCAATGAACAGCGTGACATCATTGCCTTGCTGGAGGTGAAGATGAAGGAAATGAAGAGGGCGATCCGGCAGCTGCGCGTCACCGAGGCCAAGCTGCGCGAGGAGGTGCGCGAGCGGGATCGCATGCTGACCGCTCAGGGTGTGCGCAGGAGGGTCTGACACATGCAGCGGGACAGGCGACCAGCATGGGTACAGGACCCAAGGAATTACACACAAAAACCCACCTGCTTTGTTCTACATGAGTTTACATCTAGTTTGGCACTAAAGAACCTGCCACAGGGGCTTGAGGTTCCTCATTTCACCAGCCACACACAGTGTGACAACTGTTGAATGCTGGACTGTGGTTCCACTTTTCAGCTTGGCCCTGACTCCATCAGCCTGCTCCATTGAAATGGTGTGACCCCAGTGCATCCCCCGGGAAGGGTCCATGAAGTCGGTGATGAAAGTGGACTACGATGTGCCCAAATGGTCCAAGCTTACCTATTTCTCATGTGGAGCCCCCTTCTGGTCACCTGGCCGTCTTGTCAACATTATTCTTAAAGTATTTCACACAAGACATATGTGTTGGTGTGGGTGCTGAAAGAACTTGGGGACCACTTTGGGGATAAGACTGTGTAAACATTTTACTGCTCATGTTGTTCTCTCTTGAGTGGTGGTACAGAATCGTGGCAGTTTGTATTCCATTCTGGCCCTCACTGATACAGAAGATGTTATAGGTTGGGGGAAAAAAATTGTCGAAATGTTTGCAAACTTCACCGCTGCCATCTCTCGTATTCTCCGATGTGAATGTGAGATGGCCTTCCATGAAAAAAATTACCAGACCTCTATAGACTATGAAAGATGACACCAGCAGAAAGTGTGTTCACAGAACCGTTCAGTGATGTCACAGCAGTTTGTCAAATGAATCAGCCAGTAGTTCAAAAATAGATGTATTACATGAGGTTTAGTGAGGGCTCTGTCATAATGATTACTAGCACACCTCTGTTGGATTGTACCATGTTACATCGTACGTGTTTGTTGTTGGAGCTGGTTGAGAACACTAAAATCAGAGCCACTGCACACACTGACTGAAACCGCTTATCCAGAGTGGAGGCTGTGGCGAGCCGGAGCCTAACCCAGTAACACAGGGTGCAAGGCTGGAGGGGTAAAGGACACACCCAGGACCGGACGCCAGTCTGTCACAGCACCCCAAGCAGGACTCGAACCTCAGACCTACCAGAAAGCACGCACAGGCCAAATCTGCTGCACCACCGCACCCCCACTACTCAGAACCCCTGGTGGATGTTATTTTCTCAAAAAGACTTTTCTGTTAATAATTAACAAGTGGAGCTAGAGGTCACCAGTGTCCTTTGAGAAGTTGAGACCAAACAGTGTGTAGTAAAGTAACTAGAATCACACCTCCTTTGAATGTACACTGCAAGAGGTAGTAGGGTACAGGACCTCATGGCCATGCCTAATAGACAAGTGAGAACACAGTACTTCTACGAAGGGATTACCCAGTGACAAGGCAATCTACACGCGGATATGGTAATGTTTCTGCAAAAATTAGAATAGTTTTGTAATCTATTTTATTGACAAATAACTGATATATTTCAGATAGGAAGTTATTTTCAGGAAGAAGAACCAGTCTACAAAATGAGGAATGTTGTTCAATGAAACTGATCTTTTTTATCTCTTGGAAATAAAGACTTTTTGTCAGCATTTGTGTTTGGGTTACCATAACCTGCTGCAACTTCCAGCATCACATCAGGTCTTCATTTTAAAACTCCATTGACCGGTATAGCAATAATGAATCTTTAAAACGAATTCCACAAAGCTGCCTGTCCTGTGGCACACTGGTGATGTGCTGTGAGTCCAGGTTTTAGTCCCTGTTGTGTCACAGCAGCCCTCTGTGTCAGGAAGGCCCATTTGGTCAGGTGAGATGGCCAAGATACTGCGACTAGAATCAGGAATGAGACACCTATGTGATGATGTTCCGGCCTTGTCTGAGTTTTTGTTCAGCCCTTCCACAGGCTTACCATTATTGTCACTGCTAACTCAGTTACCCACACACATTGCATTCAGTTACTTATCATGTGCTGCTACCTTTAAGAACATGACATGCTTAATGTGGACAAATGGCAAAAAAACAAAACACCTGTGACAAGTTATTGTACTTATTCAGTAAATACAGTACATTTTTAAGCAGCAAACACCAGAGATATTTCACCTTGAGACCAAATACCAGATATTTGGAAAGAATGACATGTCGCACCTTGGGACGAAAGGGGATTTTTTAAAAACTTTTTCATGTAAATAGCAGAGAGCTAAGTGTACCTTGCTGAAGGTATTTCAGAAATCTTACAGCTTAAAAAAAAAAAAATTAAATGTCTACTCACACCCTACAGATCTGTGCTACTTATAAAACTGAACATTGGTGAAACCTTCACTGTACCAATGTACCATTACATGCACTATATTCGTTGTTATGAACAATAACTGAAATGTCATATCATTTGAATACCTTTTGCTTTCCTCTTTTGCTGTACAGGCTAGGGACAATCTTCACATTCACACACCTATAAAGTTCAATTTGGGGAAAGACCGTTAAAACACTGGTTGTTTGAAAACCGGCGGCTTGGGTTTCTGGGTCTTGTAGTGCTTCAGCGCGAGATAACCGAAACTGGTGCTACATAGAAATAGAGTTCCATCGTGGGGGCCCAATTCAAAAGAACTTCTTTTCCCAGAAAGCAGAAAAGCGGGACCGCATTAATGCGCATGCTCTGACGAATGAGGAGCGCTTGGGGATCGCCATAACTGGGAGGACTGGTTGGTGCTGTGGGCGCTCGGTAAGTATGGGTATGTTTTGGTGGTTTCAGTGGTTCGAGGCGGTTCTCCTAACTCTGAATGGTACTGTGTGGACTCCCAGTACCTAGCCTTAGAGCCCGGTTCTTGGGTATTTATTAATTAATTATTTATTTAATTAATTATATAGGCTGTGGACCGGCATGCGCGGCAGCAGCAGCAGCAGCAGCATCAGCGAGTGCGCCCGACGCGCAGTGTAACTGAGTCAGGATAGGGACTGGGCACCTGAGCGCCCCCCGGCTCGGGCCGTAGGCCTAAACTCATTGTGCTTTCTACTCATTCCTTACCGGGACCTTCTCTCCTTTTTTTTCTTTTGGCTTTCTTCCTTCGTCCCAGCCCAGCTACTGTCCCGAGTTCAGCTGTGGGAGTGTCTAGCACGCTGCGAGCAGGTGGTTGTTGACTCGGGATTGGGCTGGACGTGTACCCAACTGTGTGTGAGCACAGTAGGCTAGCTTGTCGGAGGAGCCTGTGTTCCCACTAACTTACTAGTCGAACTAGTTCCACGGTTGAGTGTCTCACTCACTGGTGGTCACAGTTCGTTCAGTCTCCTCTGTTTATATACAACATTTTTGATTTGCAGTGTTTTTACCGATAATATCATGCAACAAAGAATAAGAGGATTGTTAACGTGTCACTGTGGTTACCGAGGAGGTAGATGTTTGTGTAAAAACCAGAGCAGTCGTCGTATCTCTCGCTTCGGAGAGTTTTCGTGGTTATTCATTCGGTAGTTACCAGGCTTTGTGTGTTGGACACCATTTGACATATTTGAAAACGCACTGCTCTGGCCTGGGGATCGGAGACAGTTACATACGTACACACACACACTCTGGTGTCAAACCCTCTGTGATGTAATGCAGCCAAGACACAGGAGTGTCTCACATGGAAAGTCAAACCACCTTGGTCAGTGGGTGAATCTAAATTTAGAATGTTTCTTAAAATGCAGTGTTTTTTGCTAGTCTGTAGGGTAAATGGATATTTACATGTAAGTTTTTTTTGACTTGCCATATTTTTTTTTTTTTTTTTTAAATTTTTAATTTTTAAACCCTAGAATATCCAGATGAAGGGAGCAGTGGTCCAGGCTGTAATATTTGCTTTCTTTTCAGGTGCAATGTTGAGATGACAGACACTTCAGTTAGTAAGCAGTTTGATAACTAGCTATGTTGTAACTCCACAGGTTACTAATAACCCCACTTAGGGCAATACTCAGTACCATTAACTGGCATTTTTCTTTAGGGATGAAGACTACTACTCATCACATGCAAATAATACTTGCATCATTATTAACTTCATTACTGAGCATAATATTTTACTAGAGCAATGGAGGTACTGTGCTGAAAGATGCTACAGTAGTGAGTTAACCTGGTAGTTGCCATGTTTGTGTGTTTGTAGTTAGACTAGGGTCAATTAGTTTGGTTAAAGAGGGTGTGGTGAAGCTGTGTGTAAAATGACTGATGCTGCAGGTCTGTCTATCAAACCCATGTGTCAGCCACACAGTGGGATAAAAGGAGCTTTTGCAGGACAGTAGCGAGTGCTCAACACAATGGAGCCCTGAGAGCCGGAGCCCAGTGTAGTGATAGGTGGTGTGTGTTCTCATACACACGCTGATAGTTGCTCTCAACTTTCTTAGTGTAAAATTTACTTTTATATAGACACATTTTATAAATCAGTCTAACTGGTGTTAAATTTATATTTCCAGCACAGTTTAGTAATTTTTATAGTGTTGAGGATGGGCTGCAGACCAATGTGATAACTGATGATTCTGTGTCTTGGACACTTCACCTCACTATGCTGGGTTATACTGACTTATTAAAGTGTCCCTCTGAGGGAGTGTAGCCTACATGTTAGGATCGGGTGGACTGTAGCATCTACTGCGGTCCACCTTGGTTGAACCCTTTGGAACCTCATATGTCAATCTGGGAGGACAGTCCTGCTGTGGGTTCAGTTTCTGTCTGAGCTGGTTTTTTAATTCAATAACTGAGTGTAAACATTCTGCTTCCAGTGCTCTCAGGGGTATTTCCAGGAACATCTTTATAAAAGATCAATGCAATTCCATGTAACAGTCTTCATGGTTTCAGTAAATCTCTGATCATTCAATTTTTTTATAGAGTGCTCTTCTCACGCAGTGACACAGAGTGCTTTAATACAGCCGTAAGGCAAGAAAAACAAATACATCAGATAAGAAACAAAGACAGTTGACTAATGACTACCGTAATATAGTACTTTTATATAGCTATAAGTATGCCTAGTGGCCACGGAGGAAAGGAGCAAAAACTCCCAATTGGAAGTTCAGGGAGGGGAAAAAAAAAACCTCTGGGGGTCCAAGGGCCAGTGGTTGCTCACCCCTCCTGGGCATTCTAGATTTAGTAACAAGTTTAAGCCAGTTAACAAGTAATAATGATATTGTTGCTATAAGGTATCTTGAATCCCCAGCTCAGCATGGGATGTCTCATCCATCATGGCAGTTGGTCATCATCTTCAGTCAACATGGGATTCGTCTGTCGCCGCTGGCTGGCCTCCTCAAGTCTTATGTAGCGAGGCAGTGCTCAAAAATAGTCAATTTAATATGCATAGGTGGTAAAAACAACCAAGGCAAGTGGAATTACATTTTGAGGTGGAATGCCTCAGTGAACATACAAGTCTTTAGTCTGGATTTGAAAACAGAAACAAATGGGGCATTTCTGACAGTAACTGGCAAAGTATTCCACAGTTTAGGTGCTCTATAACTAAAGGCGTGACCACTGATACCTCCTACTGATACTTTAAGGTAACCTGCATCCAATGAACGATGATATTGTCCAGGGATGCAAGAATCAATAATCTCACAAAGGAAAGCCGGAACAATACCATGTACTGCCTTATAGGTCAAAAGAAGGATTTTCTAATCAACTCTAAATGCGACTAGGAGCCAATGTAACAATTTAGTTACAGGTGTTTATATGGTCGTACGTTCTAGTGACAATTTTTACAGCAGCATTTTGTACCAGCTGTAGCCTGGATGCAGTCTAGTATGGACAACCCGACAATAAAGCATTACAAAAGTCCAGCCTGCTTGAAACAAAAGCATGAACCAGTTTCTCAGCATCCCATCTACAGAGGAATTGCTGTAATTTAGCTATGTTTCTTAACTGAAGGAAGCACAATTTAGTCTGAGCATTTACATGAGATACAAATGACATCTTCCCATCCAACAGGACACCCAAATCCTTGACACAATCTGTCAGCTTGAAGGTAATATCA